>NW_028301577.1:9732500-10041250 GCF_042242905.1 Orbicella faveolata | reverse complement strand
CAATTACATTTACATTTGGATTCTTGTAAAGTCACCCAGTGGCATGAGTGCAAGATTAAACAAACAAAATTTAAATACGACTAAAAATGTTAAACAAGACATTGTCAATTGTAAAATGTAATGGTTTTACAGCCTTTACAAAGAGATGCAATGGAATGTAATTTCTAGTCTGCTCATATAAATAATTTCACGATATCACTGCTGGCATACAGTACATTTGTAGTTATTAATCAAATAACGTTTTAAAATTTCTTTCCCTTTTGTAGCCAAAACAGTCAAAGTTCTTGGGGATCATTTCAAGATGTTTTGAGCCACATCTTCATATTTATATAGAATCGCAAGACAAGTAAGTCCAATTAGCATTCTGAAACATGCATCACCCACATGTAAACCAGTACAAAAGCTCGCGCGCAAAACAAGTAAATGCAAAGACAAACCGAGGAACTAGTGCTAGTGTGGTTTGAAAAGGCTAGAATTTATTCCTAGTGAGGACGCCTTAGTTTGACTTAGTTTGCCTCGATGTTTACAAACTGAAGGATGATTATTAAACTATGTTTCTTAATGTTCCTTTGAATCTTTGGAAAAATGAGAAAACCTCGCGATTTTGTAGAGGACCTTAATTCAGCCACTGCACAATAATGACTGTTATTATATGGCTAGCTCCGTGATCAAGCAAGATGAACTAAATCCTAGGCTGTGATTGGCTACCCATGCGAGAAAGATGATGCTATCTTGCCTGCTCGGGACTACCCGCTGTGTCCCGAAAGAACCTTTTCTCGGAATCCATGTAGTAAATCCTTTAGTGACCAAGTTTGTTCGGTCAAGATGGCCTCGTTATTTTTTTTTGCGAGCTTATGAACCTGGACTCCACACGCAAAAAAGTCTATAGAGCTTGGCCAATATCCAGCCATCTTGACCTCACGCATAGTCAATAACTTATATATATTATTTGATAACTTAGCCAATCAGATTGAAGCATTTGCATTTAGTGCTTAATTCTAGAGAAGTGGCATGCCTTTTGTGACTACCATTAATCACACTTTGAACATCATATGTTTCAACAGAAACCTGTCAGAACTGATGGACAGGTTTGTCCAAGATTTCAAGTCCCTGGGGATTCCCATGGTGGAAGGAGATGGCAGCAATGTAGTGTTTCCCAGTGCTGGTGAACTGTTTGTATTCTACAAGAAATGCATGGTCCAGTGTTCGCAGCTCAGCACAGGGCCTCCTCTGCTTTCACTCACAGCAGCATTCCAGAAGTTTCTTAGGGAGTATGCCACTAGAGTCCTGAACAATCATCTCCCTGTAAAGTGAGTATTACTGGTAGATTTATTGTAGACACTTATCACAAATCTGATTGTTTCTGTTATTGTTTGCTATTTGACAATTAGACAATGAGCCTGAGTTTTGTATGAGCGAATTTCTACCGAGGTGTAGGTGAGTTGGTTATCGCTCAGAGAGACGTCAGATTCACGGATTTCAAATAGAACACAGCTGAGTTACTAACTAAGCACCATGATAGTTGACTCGGGCTACGTCCTCGTCAACTAACATGCATAGAAATCGAGAGCGAATAATCTAATTGTTTTAGTATAAATCTATTAGTCGTTCAAAACTTTATCTAAAACCTCTTCACAGATACTTCGAAAATGCCAAGGAGCGGTCGTTCTTTTGTTAACAAGGGCACACTGTTACGCTACTCACTGTTTATCACAGAATAGATAGTGAGTAGCGTAGCCAATCAGAGAAGGGCATTTGTGATAGAACGCTAGTAGATTTATAGTAAAACTTGCTAGCAACACGGTACATGTTTTCTATTTCTTAAATAAAACGGTCATTGAAAGGGGAAAGGGACTATGATTCTCTGTCGTTCGCTTTCTCTCCACTGCCTTAGAATCAGTCTACTTGTTCCCCCATTGGAGAATAGGGAAGGGAACTTTGGCTTATGAGCACCTAAAATTGACCGTGACAGTGATGGTTTCTTCTGATAAAGTTTCATTACTCACCACGAGTTTCTGTGAATGACAGCTGCAATCAATTTAGCTGTGCCAGAAAAATATTTCTTCCATTTAAATCACACGCTTGGTCACGTACTTGAATTCCTAATTTGGGAGAGCGTTGTTAACGCAAGCACAGAAAAATAGCCCAATTTTGGCGATTATCGTATGTTTACCTACAAGAAGGTCCTGAAGTTTGGTCTGATGCTTGGACAGATAATATGTGCGTGCGTTTTACTCACCAGCTACGTTGTTTCTAAAGACGTTTGAAAAGTACCTTACAAGGGTTAAAATATCCACAAGTCTTATCTGTCTTAACATGGTGTAGAATGTGAAATATTATATGTAACAATCTTTTGCTTGGACAGAACCACGGGTGGTCTTGCCAGCATCTTGAAGGATTCTAGTGAAGTGAAATTCAGCAAAGAAGAACAAAGCCTGACGTGCTGTATCCTATGTACAGCTGATTACTGTCTGGAAACCACTCAACAGGTGCGAAATCAGGACTAACATATTACGCTGGATCATAGGTACGCAGTGCGTGCAAAAGGCTATTCAACCTTTACGTAGCTCCATGCACACATTGCATGCCTGTTATACTTAACAATTATTCCATGAGCGCGCGTTGGATATAACATGGTTGGCTATAATCATCTCATATCCAACAAGCGCGAGTGGAATAATTGTTTTATTAATAACGCCCCCAAAATATAGAAAACTAAACTAAATTAAGAATAAAAACTCCCCCAAAAATCGCACGTACGCTTACCATATTTGTAGAGCGTGCCATAATACCTCATAATCCATGACGTCTAAGCTAATGAAAACTCTCGAATTGCATTATCCAATGATCCAGTTTTTAATAATATGTGATATATGAAACTCGAAAGACCGTGTTTGACCACATGTCCAAACACCGAGAAGAGAGTTGAAAATACGACGCGCAGCGGAGTATTTTTGACGAACTTGACGAGGTGTTTGGAAATGTTGTCAAACTCCGTCTTGATTGTTTGATATATTCTCTCGATCGAAACTAAAACCAGGGAGAAAACGGAGAAATAAAATCGTAAAAATCTAAGCTAATTAAGATGAGATATTCAAAACACCGTCACGGTCTTGATTTCCTTTGTTTGATGAATAATTAATGAGTCTGAGAATGTAATTTGAAAAGTCTTGTGGAGGAAGGTCCTATGTACAGTGTTAGGGCAGTTTTCAAATAGTACTCAAGTAACATCAGTATCGATGTTAAAAAATAAAATAAAATTAGATTTGAAAATTGAAAACCAGTTGTAAAATGCTAACAGGCCCTCTTTGCGTTTCAAACATCTAGTGAAGTTGCCATTTTCTCAGTATCACTCTACAAAATCTGACAATTATTGTTTTTTTTTTTTGTTCTTAACCTACAGTGTACGTATGTTTTTGAACAGAATCGTTGTGAATGTGATCACACTCACTCTGCGATGACTTACTTTTTGACTAATTTACCTTTCCTTTCTCAGCTGGAGGAGAAATTGAAAGAGAAAGTTGATCCCGAGTTGGCAGAGAAAATTGATCTCAATGGTGAACAAGATGTATTCCACAGGTAAGTGACATACACTTGAAATCTTAACATTTTGGAGACCTGATCTCGGAATCAACATAACTGTCGTGAACTAACACCCAGATAAAAAAAACCCACACTTTAGACTGATCTTTGAAAAACAACAACGTGAATCGAGAATATTCCAGTTATTGGATTTGAGAAGAATCCTAGCTGTATTTTAGAGTTTAATAAGGACCTGGTGCTCTTCTTTGTGATTGACGAATCTTGAATTGCTTTATCTAATTATCTTAATTAAGCCAGTCCTATTAGATGATTTGGTTATGTAGAAGTTTTGTGATATGAATTATCCTGTGAGGGACTTGGGTACTGTTACAGTAACTTATCGTCGGTCAGTTGTTGTTGAACTGTTGGATGAAAGCGTCGCTTTGAGGAAATTTAAGGTCATTCCTCACATTTGCATTACGCATCCTTGCTGCGCATAATTTATGGGGTCATTAGCGCGCGCTCGTGCACGCGCACATTGAAAACATGACGGATTTTCCTTGATATTGAGCTCTGTCAGTTGAAAAATGGTTCTAGCTCACCAACGAGCACGGGCACCCCAATTTTTTTTCCACTCATTGTAATCAACTAATCATAAGCTTTGCGTGAGAAAAGACTGATCTAATTTCTATTGCTGAAAATTGAATAAATAAGAACAAATAGCAGATACACGGTGGTCTTTTCTATTTGGCAGTCGGTAACCACGTCAAGAAATTTTGGTTCAAATTTTTAACCAAGGATTTAGCTTTCTGTCTGAATCAAACTTAAAACGTTTATTTGTGTCCGACACAATGTATTGACTGTAGTTTAATGCGTGTTCTTATGAGTCCGGGCTCACAAAGATGTTACAATTACTGGGAATGCGTTCTTATAATAATCATTAAATAATGCCAAAATGGGGCATTTTCAATGCCTCACTGCTCCTTAATGAGCACGGGCACCCCCCTTTTTTATTTCAAAATTGAAGTTATCATATGACAAATATTCAGTAGACAACGTTTGAACAAAAATCTATTGTCACTTTTATTTCAGAGGAATTACCTTAAAGCTTTCCATTCAAACAACTCATTAACCTAAAATTCACGTAAATTATTGAAAAAGGAATAAAATTTTGTTGCTGTTATTTCGAAAATTTCGAAACGGATACGAATTGTTGAATTTCCGAAAAGCGAACTATTCAAACGAAAGTTGTGGAATTTCGTGGGGAAATCAATTTGGGTATACCTCGCGAGGTTGTTTGATTAAATTCCATAATTTCCGGAAAATCAGGCTGTTCCATTCGTCACTGAAAATTCCAGAAATTTTTACCAGAATTTTCCTTAGAAGATTCGTTTCACTTTTCCAAAAGTCGCATGCAAACGTTGGTATCCTCATGACGGTAGAATGTCGAGCAGCATCTCCCCAAAAAGGGCGGAATTTCGACGATGTAAAAAAAAAAAAAAACCACTGTTGGATCGAAGATTTGCGGAAATTTTGTTCAAATTTCGTGGCGTCATCCTCGGAAAATTCGATCTTTACCTCCATTTCCCGTCGAAATTCGTCGAAACTCGCTCTCATTAGTTTGACACAACACTGGGCCTTTGGAACCAGTAAAGTTGAACCCTGGACGATTTCTCATTACGTCAGATATTAAACCAAGGTCTCTCACTCTGTTATATTTAATTTTGTAATATTTGTAGTAAAACTCAGCTCAGCTCTCTCCTCCTCATATCCTTTCCTAGGCTGTCAAAGAAACGATTTCAGTTCAAAACAACGCGCAGTGGAAGTAACTTTTTAATTGTTTTTCCACAACAGTACATTCATCAGAAATAATTTCACTAGCAGCAAAGCATTTAGGTTACCAGCTAGACACAATGCACCCTTTTGACAAAAATAAATTACTGAATAGAACCAGCAGTCATTATATAAGAAGACCAGTCTCGTTCCCAGAGTCTTCGTTCCCCTTGACCAGAGAAAGGGGCCATGACTTCATACTCCCTGAAGTAAAAACGGAACGATTCAAACGGGCTTTTGTAAATAGATGTCTTTTTAAATTTATTTCTTAAAATTTTTCTTGTAATACATATGATAGGTTTTTTCTAGTTTAGCTTAGTTTGTTATTGATTGTAAAGCCACACGTATGTTGTGACTGATTTCTTAATAAAGACTTCTACTACTACTATGATCTTTCATATATTCATTTGTCGTCAGTATATAATTGTGATCTATTGACATTGAATAAAAGTGCGTTTTCACGGCCATGTAGTCGAATAAAAGATGTTATTTTCTGTAAGTAATATTACTAAAAATGTATTGCTAATTTTAGAACTGTTCTTTGCTTGGAATACTTTCTTATGGATTAATTTGGTGCCAGATCGATCAAACCACCGTAACCTTAGAGGAAAACGAGCGAGCGTTGCACAATCACTTAGCATCTCAAATTTATACTTTCTGTTTCTCTCCTACATTGTATGATCTCTCATGCTTTAAAGTATCACAATGACTTCTTAGTTTTGATTAGAGCGATCTCTCTCACTGCTTCATCGGAGAACTTGACATAAGCAACATAACTAATAAAAGTTTTAAAACTGAAGTGTTCGCAAAATGTTTGCTGTTAGATCAAGTAACGATATTGTAGCTAAAGGCTACGTCGCCATAAATATAAACTAATAAACTGGCGCTCAAGTTGAATGCACTTAGTATCCGTAGTTATGGTTGGGATTCAAGTGAAATATGAAGACAAAACAAAACTACCTAAGTGCAAATATTCCGGCGAGAACCGTTGAGAAAATTACAAAACTTTCAATCTGCGGCGCATCCTCTCTTTATGATCCTAATCTATTTGGCAATCCAAAGTCTAATCTAAATGTCGCGAAAGCGAACTATCCACAACAACGATACAAGATCCTGAAAAAAGCTGCGAAAGCCGCGCGACACTAGAATTTATTAATGTATGTAATATGTGTCGGTATTCAAATGATTTGGAGTGCAATTTGGAATAAGTAAGTACAAAACATTGCAGAGACTGAAAATAATTTGACTTTTTCAGTGTCCGGGAAACACCCTAAAGTCAGCTAGTGAAACCATTTATTTAAGGTATATATGTTAAAGTGACCGCGTCGAACGCACTCTCATAATATTTTATTACTGCTAGTATTATTTATTTACGTTTTTTCCATACACGTTCGTAGTTTGATCGAGCTTTCTTAGCTCTTAGGCGTAACGTGTTTAAATAAAGTGTTGATTTGATTGAGTCATTGTAGTTTTTGAAAAATTTTCGAGTGATTGCTTATTTATTTATTCCAAATTGCCCGAGAAAAACAGGAGCGTTTTGGTAGTGGTAAATTGTGAATTTTATTTGAGGGAACATTTGCTTGGAAAAAAACATGATTTCGCATGCGTAACTAGTGCCAGTCCCAAACCGCGCGTTAGAATTTTAAATGCCAAAATTTGGAAGAAAAGAGAATGAGTTCTGATTTATCTTATGAATCAGAAATAACTTAGCCTTCTTTATAATCGTTCGAATGGAACTCTCGTTTACACGTAAAAGAGGAAAGCTACTGTAGAAAGTCTGCTAATACGGGGGTTTATCTCGTCATATCTTTTATGATGATGCGAGTTTGGTAAAACCCATGCGTCGCATTAAGAACACGGACGTTCTTAATCTTTTGACACTGATTTAAGTTTTCGGATTTAGATGGCCTTTAAGTGTAAGGGTTTTTTCTATTCTGGTCACATGACTGTTCAAATATGGCCATGATTTGAAACTTTTACAGGACTCTTCAATGGAACTAATCTGTGCAAAAAGCTTATCCTTTGGAGGTCTGGTTTTCAAAATTTGACGGTTAGAAACCTTCCTTAGCAAAAAATTCATGACCAATTGGTAGTCAAGAAGGACCCTCCCCACCCCCATAAACGTTAAGAACAGGGCAGCTGTCTGATTGTGTCTTTCACTGCTTGTCTCACTGCTTTGATCTTCCAACAATACAGGATCGGGTTTAGAGATGAGTTTATATAGACCAGAATCTCTGTAGCTATCCAAGCCACGCCATTTTCTATCCCGTTCGCATGTAGCACAGCCACGATGCCAAACGGGACATAGCAGGCAACTAATGCCAGCTGCACCCATAATATGTTAGAAACTGACTTTCTGTATCTTGATATGTTCAGTGGAATCCCTCGTCCCTTCGCTTGTCCTTGGGAGACGTTGTTTTGTATTTTGGCTTGATTATGTCGTAGTTTGAGGTGGATCTTCGTGTAACAGAAAATCGAGGTTGCCAGGTTAAGTATAATGGAAACAGAGACTTCAATGAAGCCGATATTTGTTCTCCAAATCTGGATCAATCCATGAGAAGTAGCAATTATCCATAAGCAAATGATAACTACACGAACTCGCCTTAATGTCACGACATGTCTGTATCTCAGTCCCAAAAACAGGGCGAGAAGTCGGTCCACGCTAATTGCGACCGACGTCGAGATAGATACTGTGCACAACATCCAACCACAAGCACGACGATAGTTCTGAACATGATAGATAACAGTCGAGTTCATCTTTTTTATACGAGACATGTAGTCGATTGTGGAGAGTGGTTGTACAACAAGACCAACGCAAAGATCAGTGACCGCCAGACATCGAAAGAAAAGTTTCGTCGGAGGATAAATAGAAGAGACTTTGTGAAGAGCAATAAGGATCAGCGCGTTACCTAGAGATGCGGTTATGGAAAGAAAAATGTTCAAAGCTGAAAAAAATTCTATACCAACTATACCAACTGATGATGTGCTGTGTGCTTGGTTCAGTTTGCTTGTGAAGTTTCCATCCCCAGTGATGTTCGCCATTGTCTTTGGTGGTGAGATAGTTAAACTTGTTCTGACAGGGTACCTTTTGTTGAGAATAAACCCGCATCTGCTTTATAAGTTGGGTGGGGATTTGACATGTTGCTACTGAAGCTGTTTTATTGGTCTGTATAAGAATTTTTAATTGCACTGGATATTAATCTGGTGACCTGAAATGTCTCTATTTTTGAATTGATGTTGTTAAAGAAAACATGACGTCGCGTTTCTGCTAAAAAAAACTGACAGACTTATCAAGTGCTTTCGAATATAACGAGTGTTTTGTTGGTCCGTATACGGAGTTTTAATCGCGCTGGATTTTAAACATCTGGTCACGGTTAAATCTTTCCATTTATAAAAGCATGAAATTTCGTTTGTGCTAAAAACTGACAGACCTGCCAACTGCTTGCGAATATAGCCAAGTTTTCTAAGGGAATATGAATTTTTAATTGCGCTAGATGTTAATTTGATGACCTGAAATGTCTCTATTTTTCAATTTACATTTTTATTAAACGCCCCTGGCGTTTATCTCCATTTGGCTTTCTTTTAAAATCGGCGTCGATCTGACTTTGGCAGTTTAATCGAAGCTGGCGTTTATTGGAGTTTGTATTTATTTTGTTTGAGAGCTTTATATGCCTTGAATATTTGAATTCTGTGATGATGATATTTATAAATCTAGCTGGCTGACCCGGCGTTTAATCGAGAACTTATGAAAAGATATTGAACACACTTTTGTATTCCTCTCTGCCCAGCTCCAACAGGATAAAATGAATGAAAAAAAGCAGTCGTAAAGATTAAAAGAATAGCATCAGTTACATATCATTTTACCAATTGTTTTTTGGAGTCTATTGATTGAAATATTAGTAAACAACTGAAAACGGAGTCTTTGTGTCGGCAATTAAAATAATTTTTTTTGCTATTCGGTCACAAAAACATCTTGCTTGATGATTTGAAAATCCTTTTAACAGTGTTTGCCTAACATGCGTGCATTGAGTAAACTGAAAAAAAGATATCTGTTTCTTCTCTGGTTCGTAAACACAGAATATCAAAATGTAATTACACGTAGGGAATTGCGGAGGCTGTCCGCTCAAGCGTTTACGAGTCAGTGGTGTTCGGGAACACAGCATGTTAAAATGTATATTATATGTTGGGAAATCCTGCAGCTGTCGGTCGAGTTTTTGTCGTGTCCTAACGGTGGCAATTACTGATCAAAGAATATTGCAATAATCTAGCAAATATTTACATATTCTTGCAAGACTCATCAAATGATTATACGGAACTCAACAGCCTGCTCAGTGAAGGTTCGTAATTTCAAATGAAGACACCCGCATTAGAAGTGATAAAAAACTTGGTAACATGAAAGTTATCGTACAATATATTTTACAAAAGTGAGTAGACTGGAAATAATTTCACTGAGTTGTAATACCCATATTCGACTAAAATATCTTTTTTCACTTCTTACAGAGAGGAAGCTTTGTCACCATGGTTGCTATTTTTTAAGACAGCTTAGTTTAAAAACCAAGAATCTTCGCTCAACCCTGAATTCGTTATCGTACATTGGTTTCACAGTGACTTGGTAAAAAGCCTGTTGTGCAGTTTTCGACTGTACATGTACAATAATGACAATATTTACACGATCCAATCTTATGAACACAAGCCTGTGTATAGAAGAATCATTAACTGAATCATCTTGAAAGTAACACTATCTTAGTTCTAAATTTGAAAGGCGAGAAATCGCATGTAACCTAAGGGACTCTGAGAATAAACTCAATGTTCCATTACCGCGCACAAACTATTACAAAAATAGCTTCAGCTATAGTGGCGCCACTCTCTGGAACAGCCTTCCTTGTAACTTAGTACGCCGGACAAAAACTGTTCTGTATCGACGTTTTGCCACGAAAAATTTTGAGATTGTCTGAAACTTTACTAAATTCCACACATGGAAACTTATTTTTATATGGATCACGTAAGAAAGGCTTGCGTTACACCTTGTCCAAATTTGGTAACTGAGTCACAAAAGTATTCACAATCACGTGATTTCTGGGAAAAATGAGTCACATTTGGAGTGTTTTTTTGCGAAGAAACTCTTTATGTGCCGGTAGATTTTTTTGTCACGATTTTGACAAGAAAGCATGAGAAAGACTTACAACTTATTTGGCCACTGAAATACAATATGATCTTAGAACTCTGAACATATAAATATGATTAGGCATATTTTATACTATAGATACTTAACTATATTGTTTTGGTGACAATGTAATTTATTTTTGCGTTCGAAGAAATCAAGCCTAATTTTGGCCTGTGGCTTTCCAGAGTTGGGTGCCCTGTGCACGGCTATGTGCAGGAAAACTCCACATTCCTGTAGGGACACCAAAATGGCCACCCCACTTGAGTTTTGCAGGGGCATTGTCATGGTCAGTAAACTGGTACTGTTTAATACTAAAATATGTGAGTACATGTCATAAGACATGTGGCGAACATGTGAGAATGTAAGCAGGCCATGCGAGCTCGTCTTTGCGCTGGTTTTTTCTCAGAGTTCTTTCCATTCAGTCGCCGTGGGCTTCACTATTTTGTGCTCTCAGCGTTGGACATTGGTGTACATACACGCTTCGACGATAGCATTTATCAAAATCTGAGCGAATTGCCCTTGTTTATTTTATATGTTAACGAACACGACTTTGAATCGCCTTGGCTTTGGAATGTTAATTGTGGGAATAGCTATATTTTGAGTGCATTTGTTGATTAGTTCCAGTCGCGACAGATACATGTAGCTCAGTCTTTATCCGGTCGAATATTGTTTGGAATCGGTGGAAAAAGATCCATAAGAGTGTACATGAACCAAGAAACGGGAAATTATGTAAATACTGTCTACTTTATCCATCAGGGGAAATACTCGAATCAGTCGCACGGAGTTTGTTTACGCTGACGATAAACGAGCGCAGGACTGCAAATGTACCGCTTATATTTGTGCTTCCAGCTGAGAATAATGTAATAAAATATACGTTTTCAAATTAACTTTAACGCTTAAACATTACGAGTTAATGTGAGAATATTTAGCACGAAATTTGAGTCTACGGAAAATGGCGCTGTCACGCAACGAATCAACAAATCATAGTTAGTACAGGGACCTCTTAAACTGACATGGACTTTGACACTATATGATATATCTGTCTGTAAGACCTCGGTTGTCGATGAAAAACGTTAATTTTAGCAATAGACAGAGGTTGAAAGTCAGCTAGTGAAACCATTTATTTAAGGTATGTATATTAAAGTGACCGCGTCGAACGCACTCTCATAATCTTTGATTACTGCTAGTATTATTTATTTACGTTTTTTCCGTACACGTTCGTAGTTTGATCGAGCTTTCTTAGCTCTTAGGCGTAACGTGTTTAAATAAAGTGTTGATTTGATTGAGTCATTGTAGTCTTTGAAAAATTTTCGAGTGATTGCTTATTTATTTATTCCAAATTGCCCGAGAAAAACAGGAGCGTTTTTGTAGTGCTAAATTGTGTATTTTATTTGAGGAAACATTTGCTTTGAAAAAAAAAAACATGATTTCGCATGCGTAACTAGTGCCAGTCCCAAACCGCGCGTTAGAATTTTAAATGCCAAAATTTGGAAGAAAAGAGAATGAGTTCTGATTTATCTTATGAATCAGAAATAACTTAACCTTCTTTATAATCGTTCGAATGGAACTCTCGTTTACACGTAAAAGAGGAAAGCTACTGTAGAAAGTCTGCTAATACGGGGGTTTATCTCGTCATATCTTTTATGATGATGCGAGTTTGGTAAAACCCATGCGTCGCATTAAGAACACGGACGTTCTTAATCTTTTGACACTGATTTAAGTTTTCGGATTTAGATGGCCTTTAAGTGTAAGGGTTTTTTTCTATTCTGGTCACATGACTGTTCAAATATGGCCATGATTTGAAACTTTTACAGGACTCTTCAATGGAACTAATCTGTGCATAAAGCTTATTCTTAGGAGGTCTGGTTTTCAAACTTTGACGGTTAGAAACCTTCCTTAGCAAAAAATTCATGACCAATTGCTAGTCAAGACGGACCCCCATAAACGTTAAGAACAGGGCAGCTGTCTGATTGTGTCTTTCACTGCTTGTCTCACTGCTTTGATCTTCCAACAATACAGGATCGGGTTTAGAGATGAGTTTATATAGACTAGGATCTCTGTAGCTATCCAAGCCACGCCATTTTCTATCCCGTTCGCATGTAGCACAGCCACAATGCCAAACGGGACATAGCAGGCAACTAATGCCAGCTGCACCCATAATATGTTAGAAACTGACTTTCTGTATCTTGATATGTTCAGTGGAATCCCTCGTCCCTTCGCTTGTCCTTGGGAGACGTTGTTTTGTATTTTGGCTTGATTATGTCGTAGTTTGAGGTGGATCTTCGTGTAACAGAAAATCGAGGTTGCCAGGTTGAGTATAATGGAAACAAAGACTTCAGTGAAGCCGATATTTGTTCTCCAAATCTGGATCAATCCATGAGAAGTACCAATTATCCATAAGCAAATGATAACTACACGAACTCGCCTTAATGTCACGACATGTCTGTATCTGAGTCCCAACAACAGGGCGAGAAGACGGTCCATGCTAATTGCGACCGACGTCGAGATAGATACTGTGCACAACATCCAACCACAAGTACGACGATAGTTCTGAACATGTAAGATGACAGTCGAGTTCATCTTTTTTATACGAGACATGTAGTCGATTGTGGAGAGTGGTTGTACAACAAGACCAACGCAAAGATCAGTGACCGCCAGACATCGAAACAAAAGTTTCGTCGGGGGATAAATAGAAGAGACTTTATGAAGAGCAATAAAGATCAACGCGTTACCTAGAGATTCGGTTATGGAAAGAAAAATGTTCAAAGCTGAAGAAAATTCTATACCAACTATACCAACTGATGATGTGCTGAGTGCTTGGCTCAGTTTGCTTGTGAAGTTTCCATCCCCAGTGATGTTCACCATTGTCTTTGGTGGTGAGATAGTTAAACTTGTGTTCTGACAGGGTACTTTTTGTTGAGAATAAAACCGCATATGCTTTATAAGTTGGGCGGTGATTTGACATGTTGCCACTGGAGCTGTTTTATTGGTCTGTATATGAATTTTTAATTGCGCCGGATTGTAATTGTCATGATTAGTAATGGTAATAGGACTGAGTGGAGGCCAATTCGATCTGTTATCGTAAGAGTGATAACAAAATTACAATTTCCGAGAAAAGGAGAATAGCCAAGATGTGAAAGAAAGGAAACTTTGCATTAAAATACCTACAAAGGAGATGTAAACATTGTAAGGCCACCGCGCTGCAATTAGGTGCCGGCACTTAGGTGCCAAAAACAGAAAAGCAAGCGCGCGCCTGCACGTAACTACAACTTTGAATGTGATTGGCTTATTGAACTGTCCGATAACAAACTGTCCAATAACAAACTGTCCGATGACAACTTGGCAAGTGAATAAGTGGAAAATAGGAGTTTTTTAAACCAATCACAATCGAGGAAATTGTAATTGTTATGATTAGTAGTGGTAATAGGACTGAGTGGAGGCCAATTCGATCTGTTATCGTAAGAGTGATAACAAAATCGGATGACCGCACAGCGGGAGTCCGATTTGTTTATCACGAGTATGATTACAGACCGAATTGGACGACACGAAGTCTTATTACCAATTAATCATAAAAATTACAACTTCCGAGAAAAGAATAGCCAAGTAATGAAAGAAAGGGAAAATTTGCATTAAAATACCTACAAAGGAGGCCACTGCGCCTCCTACAGGCAATTAGGCGCTAAAAACACAAAAGCGCGCGCGCGCACGCACGCACGTAACTACAACTTTGAATGTGATTGGCTCATTGAAATGTCCGATAACAAACTGTCCAATAACAAACTGTCCGATAACAACTCAGCAAGTGAATTAGTGGAAAATAGGAGCTTAAACCAATCATAATCGAGGAAATTGTAATTTTTATGATTAATATTGTTAAAGAAAGCAAGAAGTCGCGTTTCTGCTCAAAAAAAAACTGACAGACCTATTAAGTGATTTTGAGTATAACCACTGTTTTGTTGGGCTGCATACGGATTGTTAATCACGCTGGATTTTAAAAATCTGGTGGCGGTTAAATCTTTCCATTTATTAAAAGCATGAAGTCACGTTTGTGCTAAAACCTGACAGACCTGTCAGCCGCTTGCGAAAATAACCAGGCGTTCTAATGGAAAAAAATAATGAATACATTATTTTACTAATTTTCTATCCATCTTTCAAGGGATGAGCCAAATCAAAAAAAAAAAAAAAAAAAAAGTGTAGTCTTAAAGACCAGACTAATTTCTTCGTTCAGATATCTTTTTACCATGTCTTTTCAAGTCTAGTGATTAATATAACAGCTGAAAACAGTGTTGTTATCTTGGCTAGTAAAATAACCCTTTTTTCTAATGGGTCACATAAAACATCGTGCTTGATTATATGAAAATCTTCGTAACAGTGACTGACTTACATGCGTGTGATGAGTAAGCTGAAAAAAAGATATTTGTGAAACTTGTTCTTACAGAGAACGGTTTGTTGAGAATAAATCTTCAATAGCTTCATAAGTGAGACGATGATTTTATATGTTACTACGAAAGCACGTAGTTGCGCTTTAGAAACTGTTTTGTTGGTCTGTTTATGAATTTTTAATTGTTTTAGATGTTAATTTTGTGACCTGGAATATCTCTGTTTTTAAATTTATATTTTTGAGGATAGCATGAAGTTGCGTTTCTGCTAAAAAAACTGAACGCCCCTGGCTTTAATCTCTAATTTGGCTTTTTTTTAATCGGCGCTGATTTGACTTTGGCAGTTTATTCGAAGCTGGCGTTTATTAGAGAGCTAAATATCTTATAATTATAAAGTTTAAAGCGGTTTCAATTGAGTGTCGAAGATAATCAGGCGATAACTTTTTTGGTATTGGTTTTATTACGGTTTGAGATTTGCTGAGTTGTTGAATTGGTAAGTATTTGGTTTGATTTTGGTTTAACGACACTCAATTGAAAACAGCTGTATTATATATAACTCGAATATATGAATTCCGTGATGACATTTTAAATCTAGCTTGCTGACCCGGCACTTAATCGAGAAAATACGGTACTAACTGAAAAATATTGAATACACCATTGTGTTCTTCTCTGCCCAGCTCCTCAGAGATAAAATGAATGAAAAAAGGCAGTCGTAAAGATTAAAAGAATAGCATCAGTCACATATCATTTGTATTACCATTTTTTTTTTTTTTTTTTTGAGTGTACTGATTGAAATATTATTGAAACAACTGAAAACAGAGTCCTTGTGTTGGAAATTAAAATAATATTTTTTTTCTAATCGGTCACAAAAACATCTTGCTTGATGATTTGAAAATCCTCGTAACAGTAATTACCTAACATGCGTGTATTGAGTAAACTGAAAAAAAGATATCTGTTTCTTCTCTGGTTCGTAAACACAGAATATCAAAATGTAATTACACGTAGGGAATTGCGGAGGCTGTCCGCTCAAGCTTTTACCAGTGGATAGGATGGGGAATGGCTGAAAGCAATATCGTGGAATAAACTATGTTGTTTTTAATTTGCTTGTGTTCGGGAACACAGCATGTTAAGATGTATATTATATCTTCGGAAATCCTGAAGCTGTCGGGCGAGTTTTTCTCGTGTCCTAACGGTGGCAATTACTGATCAGAGAATATTGCAATATTTTAACAAATATTTGTATATTCTTTTAAGACTCGTCAAATGATTATAGGAAACTCACCAGCCTGCTTAGGGAAGATTCGTAATTTCAAATAAAGACACCTGCATTAGAAGTGATAAAAAAAAAACTTGGTAAAATGAAAGTTATCTTACAATATATTTTACAAAAGTGAGTAGACTGGAAATAATTTCACTGAGTTCTAATACCCATATTCGACTAGAATACCTTTTTTTCATTTCTTACAGAGTAGAAGCTTAGTCACCATGGTTGCTAATTTTTAAGACAAGTTAGTTTAATTGTTAGGGCTTTGGGGACGAGCACGGCCGATGCTGATTTCGGTTTCGTAAACGGTCGATGTCATCATTGGTAACCAAGCCTTTCAGAATGGACGATGCCATATCTGCTTTAGTTTAGGCCTGGACAAGGTAGAAACTGGTCATAATTTGTTGATGGAGTAAACGCACTCACCAAATGCTTAATTGTTCATATTCACGCTGGTTTGCTCGCGGTTAGTTTTTATTTGATGGTTGGGGCAACTCTATCATTAGTATTTAAGAAAGTCATGTTTTATAATTAAATTTTGCGGAGATTTGGCGGATCAACCTGGTAGTGTAGTGGTAAAAGAGGGATGTTAGGAAACAAAAGTTCCGGATTCGATGCTGGGTGGTTACATACAAATTTTCTTTTTTCTTTAATTTTGATAGTAGAGAAAAATTCGTTGATAGTTAAAGAAGTGTCGCGAAAATGGCATCGACCGGACAACTGCCCGATGCTGTCCTTGTGTTGTGTTGCATATGCTGCGCTATGTTGCAGTTTTTGAACACTCGATCCTCGAGCTTGAACCTTAAATAATGATAAATTTTCCTGTTCTCAGCCAGTATTGATCACAGTGAAATAATTTTCACACAGGCAGTCACGTAGTAAATCACAATGCAGTCGAACAAGCAGGTTCTTAAAGAGAACCAAGAATCTTCGTTCAGTTCTGAATTCTTTATCGTACAATGGTTTTACAGTGACTTGGTAAAAAGCCTGTTCTGTAGTTTTTTGACTGTACATCTACAACAATGACAATATTTCCACGATCCAATCTTGTGAACGCAAGCCTGTGTATGGAAGAATCATTAACTGGATCATCTTTAAAAAACGCCTTTGAAGAAAGGTTGTCGGCTCCTACGTAACTTCCATGTGTAGATTCAGTTATTGAAAATTAAATTTTTTCTTATTACCAGTGATTTTGCATCGTAAGTAAATTATACCTGGACCAAGTTCCAGTTTTGCCGTTCGTGTTTAGTGAGCTGCTTAACGGATGGTTTTGAAGATTTGCATTTGTATTTCATGTCAAATTTCTCCAGTGGTGACTATCATTGTTTCTTTGTGATTTATTTTTACCTTTTGAAACTATTAGATCGAGGTTCCTTCGGAAGCGAAGACAATTTTGCTCTTTGCAAGACATGGCAGCCCCCTCCCTCCCCCCCCCCCCCCAAAAAAAAACAAAACAAAACAAAAACTGAAGAAACAACAACAACTTTTATTTGTACTTGCCCTCGCAAATTTATTTTCATTTGATAGAAAATTTAAAACTTAAATGACCACTTGCGTCCTGGAATAACAATTGAGGCTAGCAGAGCCAGGGAAGCAATTTAAGTTATTTTTTTACGTAGATAGACTGGAATAATTGTCGTTTGACTAAATTACATACATTGTAGCTCTGTGCTAAAAACACGAAACAGGCAGTGTCGTAGATACTCTGATCTAAAGATGATACAAGCATGTCTAGCATGGAAGGAAACTGCGGACAAGAAAGATTAACAGTGCTTGTACAATAGCGTGGAATAACTTTGTTTTTTTTCACGCTTTTACTACAAAGTATTTGAATTTTACATTAGCAATTCAGTTACGTCGATCGTTGTAGCTAAATTTTTTGAAAACAGTTAAGGTTTTTGATGGTGTCCTTCACTGACTGTTTGATTTCTTTGATCTTCCAACAATACAAGATCGGGTTTAGAGACGAGTTAAAGTAAACTAAAGTTATCGTGGCTAACCATGGCCCTTCAACCTTTATTCTGTCAGGATCTAACACAGCCACAACAACAAACGGAACAAAGCAGGCAACAAATGCCAACTTCACCCACAATATGCTAGAAACTATCTTTTTGTATCTTGCTGTGTTCAGTGGAATCCTTCCAACGTCCGCTTGTCGTTGACGGAAATGGTTTTGTACATGGGCTTGTTGATGTCGTAGTTTTAGGTGGATACTCGTGTAACAGATAATCGAAATTGCCAGAGAAAGTGTTACGATAACAGCGACTTCGTGTAGCGAGATATCAACTCTCCACAAACGGATTAATCCAGCTGAAGCACCAATTAACCAAATACAAATTATCACTGCACGAACGCGCCTTAAAGTTACAACATGTCTGTATCTCTGTCCCAACAACAGGGCGACAAGTCTGTTCACACTAATTGCTGTTAACTTCAAGACAGATATTGCATACAGACAGACGCTTGAAACTCTACAAGCTTCGTAAATATAGTGTACAACAGTTTCGTTCATCTTTGTTACAAGAGAAATAATGTTGATTGTGTAGAGTGGTTGCACAAAAAGACCAACACAAATATCATTGACCGCCAGACATCGAAAGCAAAGTTTCGTCGGAGGATAAATAGAAGACACTTTCTGCAGAGCAATAAGGATCAAAGCATTGCCCAGAGATGCGGTGATGGAAAGAAAAATGTTCAAAGCTGAAAAAAAGTCAACTATGCCAGTTGGTGTTGTGTCGAATACTCGGTTCAGTTTGCCTGTGAAGTTTCCATCTCCAGTAAAGCTGGCCATTTTTATTGGGTTGCCAGAAAATTGAACTTAGTCTGAAGACCGCTTTTAGAGAGTTTTTTTTTTTTGAAAGTGTTTTCACTCATCAAATGGCCTTATGTGCGACAAAAGCACAAAGTTGCAGTCATCATCCCGCTATTAAAATGCAACCTAATGACGCGAAAACTATTTTATATACTTTTATCGGGACCTTAGATTAAAGTTTTACGCTCGCGGTGTTTATTGTTTTCCACTGTTAATTTCGTTATTTGTCCATTTTCGTGAACTCATGAAGACTCATTTGTGTTTAAATTAAAAGAGATGTACCTTTTTTGCATACTGTTGGACACCTATTACCATGGAATTTTTTGCATAGTGTTTACAGCATGAACTAAATAGACCGAAAGAAAAATTGAACAGGAGCGGGTGCTTTAAACCCTAAACCTAAAACCCTATCGTGAGGATGACGTCAAAATTTCAAATTCAATTTAACAAATTGACGTCAGTTTTTCATGCGTCTGTGGTTTCATTGATCATGAATTTCGTCGTAACATTGTCAAAGTAGTTGTGGATCCACTCGGCGATCGCCGAGTGGATCCACAGCTACTTTGACAATGTTGTGACGAAATTCATTGTCAAATTGTCCGCTCTCGCTCGTCGACGCATCGCATGAATTATAATTCCATGAGTCTGTCCGCTTATTGACAATGAAAATTGGCCGATGAGCGCGCGAGAATTTCTGCAGTTATCTTAAATTCATTGACGGAAACCTGTCCAATGTCCAATGGGACAAAGCACGACGCTGTGTACATTACACAGGTCAGCATCTTGTTGTTGTATGATTTGGAGAAATAGAGCGGGAAGACGGATGATAATGTAAACTGAATTTTAGGGAAATAAACTGGTTTTACATCAGGCCTTGTTTGTTCGAAAGGTGGATAACGCTATCCAGCGGATAAATTACTGCCTAGAAGATAGCATGGTTTGTTTTGTCAACACTTATCCAGCAGATAGCGATTTATCTGGTGGATACTAGCGTTATCCAGCCTTCGAAAAACTGGAGCCAGGATTTTAAATTTCGAGTCTTTAACTTTTCTTTGGTGGGTGTTTATTTTCCGATATCTTTTTTTCGCGAGTAGTATGTCCTGCGAAACTAAGAAGCAATATGTTGTGTGGTGATAATTTATTCACACATGTGCATCGGAAAATTTCATTATAACTGAAGGCAACGTTTATCTCACCTAAGAAGCTAACCAGCCTTCGTTCGCTATCTGGAGAGAGAATTTTAGCAAAAAACACTTGCAGTGGAAGCAAAAATGGTAAAGTGGAAGTTTTATTTCTTTTTCAAAACAATACATTCATTAGACCAAAATTCCGCTGAGGTGCGAATTTTAAGTAATCGGGATGTGAAGAAAGATTTTACAATGATTTTACCGGAGACGGAAAACTTCGGGAAGAAAAATAATGTGGAGTCCAGAATATTCTCAAATTGTATTAATACTCTTCTTGATAAATGCAGCGTTTATTTCGCTGAACGTCTTTTATTTTCAGTGAAGTTTTCGCAAAAATTGAAAGCGTGAAAATTTATACTAAGAGCGAAAGTGCTCAATTTTATCACTCATTTTCACACGAATTCCAAACGTCGCGAAAAGTTGTTGTATGCGGGTAATGACATTTATTCGCTATATGGTGAAACAATTTTAGTTCAAAATCACCCGCAGCGGTATAGGGACTTAGTAAAATGGAAGTTTTATTTGTTCTTTCATAACCGTACATCCATCGGAACTAAGTTCACAAAGGGCAAATGTCAACTGCGATTTGAAAGAAATTGCATTATTTTAAGTAAAATAAATGTCAAAATACAACTAGGAGCCATTTGTAGTGATATATCTTGCTTTTTTTTTTTTGAAACTGTGTTTTAACGGACTTTGTCACTGGAAATTTGAATGATAGACTTTTCATTGTATCTGAGCTAAAAACTGGTAAGATTCCATGGTGACGTTCCATCTCTCCTAGCTATTTATCTACTTTAAGGTAACCGGCAAAGCAAGCAAAGGGCTGAGGCTCGAAATTTCACCGTCACTAGCTCGCTAAGGCGGTAAAATTACCTTTATTAACTTCAAGTTGATAAATATCAATTGGAACCCACTAATTCGAACTAGGTTATTTCGAATTCCCTGTTATTTAGCGGAAGTTCGCAACAGCCCATAGTAAATTTCTATGGAAAATATAACTTCTCCTTTTCTGTATTTCGTAGTTACCTTCTGTTTGGTGAATGCTCTTTTATCGAGCGTTATTTAGTCCGCTCATGATATATTTCATTTCAATGACTTGTTAATTCAGTGGAATTACAGAGATATCTGACTTCTTCGTTGTGGAACTTGATCTAAGTAAAGTTGTAATCAAAGCCTAACGGTTACCAAAATGTTTTCATATGGCCCAAGTTGCAATAAAAGTGTGGATCGTACCCATGCAATGAACAACTCAGTGTCTAACGAAAGAATGGATTAAAATTGTCCCATTCAAAATCCAACCTAAATTTGAATTTGATTATTACATTTTTAGCCTTACAATTTCCACAAAACTACATTTTGTTTGTTTCCTGTTAGGAGATGTGACATAAAAAGTGCGCCGTTATTTTCTCTGTGTAATTTTGTGTCTTATTGTATTTAAATCCCTATTTTTATTCCATCACTATTTCCTTTTAGGTTTTTCTTCGGTATTTTGTTTGCCAGTTCTTTGAGAGCATGGTGAGAGTGCTCGCTTCCCACCAATGTAGCCCAGGTTCGATTCTGGCCCGGTGTTATATGTTGGTTGAGTTTGTTGTTGGTTCTTGCCTTGTTCCGAAGGTTTTTCTCCGGATTCTCCAGTTTTCCTCCCTCCTCAAAAACCAACATCTCCAAATTCCAATTCGACCAGGATAGACCAGCTAAGGCTGATGTGGCGTCCTCTCCAAAAATTGTTATTCTTGTAGTTTTGCACGTGGTAGAAGAGACTTGGCCCATTTCTATACTTCTTTTTTAGGTTATTTGTCCGCTTCTATTAGTTTTTGCGACCATATGTCGATCTACACTGCTGTTTGATAGTATCTTTCATATGTTGTCTCACTTCTCGGATCTTCCAACAGTACAGGATTGAATTCAGCGATGAATTAAGGTGGACTAGACTTGAAGCCGTTGACCAGGCTATGTCGTATTCGATTCCATTTACATATACATTGTGTACCACTTCTGTTCTTTCATTAACACCAAGCACAGCTACAATGGTTAGCGGAATATAACAGGCAGCTAATGCCAACTGTACCCACAAAGTGCTAGAAGCTGACTTTTTATATCTTGCCATGCTCAGTGGAGTCCTTCGTCCGTTCGTTTGCCCTCGGAGGAAATGGTTTTGTACTTGGGTTTGTTGATGTCGTAGTTTGAGGTGGATCCACGTGTAACTGAAAATCGAAGTCAGTACAGAAAGAATTACGACGGCAAAGATTTCCCGCCTAACAGTATCTTCTCTCCACACCCAGACCACAGCGCCTGAAGCACCAATTAACCAAAAACAAAGTATAACTACCCGAACTCGCCTTAATGTTACGACATGTCTGTATCTCAGTCCCAACAACAGGGCGAAAAATCTGTCCACACTAATAGCGGCCAGCGTAAAGGTGGATACTCCACATAAAATCATACTTGAAGATGACCAAGCTTCGTAAACATAGTTCACGGTTCTCAAGTACATCTTTGTCAAAGGAGACAAGTAGTAGGTCACATCAAGTGGTTGCACAATGAGACCAACGCAGAGATCAGTGACCGCCAGACATCGAAAGAAAAGTTTCGTCTGAAGATGAATAGAAGAGACTTTGTGAAGAGCAATAAGGACCAGAGCATTGCTTAGAGATGCGGTCATGGATAGAAAAATGTTTAAAGCTGTCAAAACTGGAAGCGCACTTGCTGGTGATGTGCTGAGTACTTGGTTCAGTTTGCTTGTGAAGTTTCCATCTCCAGTCATGTTCGCCACTGGGTGTTGTGGTCAAAAAAATAAGGTTACTGCGAAAAGTATTTTAGCTGATCAGCTTGCAGCTTTATTATCGAGATGGCGATTTTAAATGTCGTTGATTATCCAGTTGCGCGGTATAACTGTTTTTTACAAGACTGCTTGTTACTAATTAAAGCTCACCGAGAGTGTTTACTACATTAGACTTTGAAATCTCGCCTCCTGGTCGAGTTCTCGAACTTATCATTGAAGGAAAGTTTGTGTTGAAAATTAATTAAGACATGCCACTGGCTTGAAAATATTATCTCGCTTTCCACTTAGATGAAACAAAGAAATGAGTGTTAATCGTATTTCTGGCGGTTTATGCATGAACTAATTGAAAACAAAAACCATCCAGAGTTTGATAGAAGACATTTGGCACATGTCGTTTTAGTACAAAGGTTTTGGAAAGGAAAAGGCGCCTTTTCATTACTGATTCACTTAAATGTTGTAAATTGCTTGTGTTCTTAGCAATTAGAATAAGGATATGCTTTCTAGTGCCCATGTTAGATAACACATCGAGCTTGATTACTAAAGAATATCCTTGACAATGCGTTTAGATGTAGATATTCTCACTATACCCACCACAATGTTTTAGCTTGGCGAGATTTTATCTCATTCTACCAGGGCAATTATTTGGTGCAGTAAAAAGTTTGCATATTCCTCGAGGTCTTAACATTAAGAATATTTATTTAACCAACCTTCATTAGCCTAAATTGAGGCAGGATGTCTTCTGGAGAAGCGACGGTTATTTCAAATGAAAACACCTGCATGAGAAGTGAAAACTTGGCACGTGAAATGAAAGTTAAAGGGATAGTTTCATGTGCTTGTTTTTCAATTTGGATGTGGAACACAGATTACATGGAAATTGCACCTCCGTTCCAGCCTCTATTGCCATCTATAAATAGACCGCTGGCAGCCGGATTTTTCCGTAAAGGTCACTTAGACGAGTGTTCAGTCCTCACGAACGCCAAATCGCGGTATGTTCGTGGCCGAGTAGGGAAGAAGGCGAGACAAGGGCGCTGTGGCCGAGTAGGGAAGAAGGTTCGTCCCATTCCCCTTTAGGCAAAAGCGTTTCGCCTCATAACCCCTGCTGAATGTTGAGAGAAAAACAGACTGCCAGCAGTCTATCCGGCTATAAACTGTTTTTCAAACTGGAGTTTTGAAACAAAATCAAAATAATAATCAAGGAACAAGAACTTTTCCCTCTTGTTGATAAGCTGAGTAAAAAGTATTTTCGTAGTTTGATATCGTTCTTTAGCTTTGTATGTAGCTTAAGATAATATGCGGCATACCGTCTTTTTGTATTTTTCGTCGGTGAAATTTCTCCTCTTTTTGATTGCCCTTGGGGGGCATTGTTTTAAGGGTTTGCTTGCTGATGTCGCAGGTTGAGGTGCATCACTGTATAGTGATTTATCTGGAAGATAACGTTATCCACTCTTTGTGCAGCTGAGTCTAGTACTTAAATGTACCCATTTCATTCATTTTCTGTTAGAATAGGCTATTTCCGAGATTATTTACAAAATAAATATACCAGCAGCATTTTCGTCTGCAGTCTCTTGCTACATTTATACTCATTTCCGAGATGCTCGTTGCGTCGCTTTCTAACTCAGAACGGGGCACGATATAAGACCTTTCATGTGGCATGAGTTTACAGTAAATAAAACGTTGTTGTTGTTGTTGTGATTTCCACTATAATCAGCTTTAAAAAAGCTTGAAATGATAGGCTACAAGAAATTAGCATGTGTGAAACTCATTTTCGTGTAATATGTTTTCCATCACTCATACATAGCTTATTAATTTAATCCTTATAATTCTTTTTTGTTTCAGTGTAATATCAAACTGCATCCAGCTACTTGTGCAAGACCTGGAGAATGCTTGTGATGCTCCTTTAACAGCGTTGATCAAGGTGCAGTATTTCACTATAAATTCTCCTTACCTTTTATGGCAAATCTAACTTGGCACGTTATGAGAGTGCACGACTTGATCATCCCATGGAGGACGTCTTGACTGGAGATGGAATTCACCCAAGGGGAGATAAAGCAAATGTATGAAATCCAGAAATGAGAATTTCGATCTTCAGCTCAGACACAACAGATCGAAACAATGTTTATCCCGGCATAACTCGGAACAAGATATCTGAGGGAAAAGTACGGTCATTGAAAAAGCGTGAGGTCGACATTGCCGATTATTGGCCAAGTTCTTTTTTGCTTGGCCAATATCCTGCCTTCTTGACCGCATGAGCTTGGCCACCGTATTATATGACACTTAAAACATAGCTGCTGTACTCTCGGGGGTTAGGAGAATTCTCGAAAGTTATGCAAACCTGAGACGCAGTTGATGGTTTACATAACTGTCTCGAATTCTTCCAACTCCCCCCCCCCCCCCCCCCTTGTTCAGACGAGGCTATGAAAACACGGAGAAGGTCCTCTGTTGCTTAAATAGGTGAAGAGCATGGTTACGTTCTTTAGCAGAGTAAAAAGACACAGAAACAGATTTATTATTGCCAAATATCTCCCCTTCTCAGATGTACATATTTTCGCCTTTTTGTCCTATATTCTAAACCAAATAGAAGATGGTGCTTTTATGTTTTCTTCTCCTCCGTGTAATTTCAAGACGAGGATCTCAACCAACGTTATGTTCAGTAACATATGTGTATTGTGCATTCTGTTTATGAAGTAGATTCCATGTTGCCGTGCGTCTGTTCAGTAATAGATCACAGATGACATCAAAATGTGGTACGAACAAAAAAGTGGCACACGAGGCGATTCTCTTTTTTCCAATTCCCCATAATTCACTCTGTTTGCACCCCAAATTTTGCTTAAACTATTGTTGTGAAATGCTCTTGAGAATATGCAGACCTCCCCAAAGCATTTGAAAATAATAGTTTATGGAAAATTTGGGGGGTAAACAGAGTGAATTATGGGTAATTGGAAAATAGAGAATAGCCGAGAGCGTCTTTGATGTTCTTACCACATTTTGACGTCTCCTGTAATCTATTACTGAACAGACGCACGGAACATGGGATCTAGTTGTTTTATGTAGTAAAGAAACCAAACAAATGTTAATGACGTCATCTATACGTCTGTCCTCCAATAGATCATAAGTATAAGAACCAATGAAAATGCGAGAATAATTTGGCTCATTATATAATTGCCTATAGGTGAACTGGCAGAGCGTGGAAGCTGTGGGAGATGAGAGCTCTTACGTGACAGCGATCACAAATCACCTGAAGGAAGCTGTACCTCTTATTCGAGATTATCTATCGTCAGCTAGAAAATACTTCACCCAGTTCTGCGTCAAGTTTGTAAAGTAAGTTCCAAGAATTATCAGAATTATCAGGGGGGAAGGGACGAAGATGTTTTTCGTCTCTTTCAGAGGTGTAAATAGCAGATTTTGGTACCACTTATGGTGTTAAGGACGGAACACTTCTGTTTTAACCCAGTAAGGTATCTGTTATAAAGCTGAACGGGGAGAAATGATGAAATGCTGACATATTGTGTCGGTGAGGACGATCGATCAGGCATAAAACCTCCTTTATTGTCTTCGTAGTCGCTGTTGCTCGTATATGTATTTAGTGCGGCATCCTTTCAGGGTCAAATTAATCTTGCGCCACGCCCAGATTTCTTTCCTTAAAGGGGGAGTTAATTCCACATTTACGAGTAGCATATCCCTGCCCTTTTAACAAGGTTGTCCCCCCGGGCATAACATTTCACTGTTAAACGCCAGGGGCCTCAAAATTGGCAACTTCTCAGTTATGGAATTCTTCAAATCATGGCCCAAAGTATATCGTTTTATTTTAATGGAAAACAGATTGTAACCACAGTGACAATTAGTGCTAACTTTGGATGTTCAGTTTCAAATTATCATACCAGTTTCCATGACTGGCCGCATTTCAGGCCGAGTTTTATTACAAATTTTGAATTGTTTACTCCAGTGGGGGACGCATCATGTATCCAAAGAGGTTTTTTTCAAAAAGAAATGTTTGATTGATTTATTTGGCCATCAAAAAGTAGGTGTGGTAATGATCCCATTAGTGTCAATTAGCAGTATTTTTTCTTATTTTCCTCAGCTCTTTTATCCCGCGGTTTATCAGCAACTTATACAAGTGTAAGCCAATCAGCACAGTTGGAGCGGAACAGGTAGCTTTGATAAAATCGTACACGTTTCAGATTTATTCCCATCTATCAGATCTAGCCGGCGTCACAGACACCCTGTGACACGTCCGGCTTCACCGCAGGCTAACCAGATCTCGTGTGGAGTGAGTGTGGCTTCACAAGTGAATCTGCTTATCTCATCCTTTATTTGAGCATATTTGCCAACTTAGAAATTTTTAGAACATTCGTGGGGATGGAGGTGGGGAGGTGGACGGGGGTGTGAGCCCAACAATTTGAATTGCTAAGGTTTTACGTAAAGAGCTGTGTAGACGAAAAGAGAAGTTGTCAGGCTCTACATCTTCTTTGTGGGGTGGGGTGGGGTGGGGAATGGGGGTGGATCTGTACAGGTAACCATGCTTTACCCTTTCAATATTCAGAACCAAGAAATGCCAGAACTGATATTTTTGTAGCTCGATCAGAAACGCCTATGCTAATGAGGCAAATATTGTAAAACAGAGATTCCCCTTTGTGGAGGATTAGCTTACTTACCCTCCATCTTCTTGTGCCGTTGTCAAGCTCCCTCCTCCCACTGAACAACCTAGCTCTTTGTTACTTCGTCGTTAACGATTGTTTGTTTTCTTTCCTCCACAGTTGTTACTGGATACTCATTCTCTTAAGACAATTCTGTTGGATCTTCCGTCCATTGGCTCTAAAGTGCAGAGAAAGCCTCCAGCGAGGTAATCGTCATTATGGAGCAGTCTTTGCGCGACTTTTAAAAGCAATGTGTTTGGCTTGATTTGCCGCGTTGTGTGCGTGGTCCGTGCAATTTGTGCAACTTGCTGTAACCAACCCGAACAAGAATGCTGCTATTTTCGCTTTTTAGGATCAGTAGAGCCAAATACTTGTCCCTTTTTTCTCGCGCTCGATGGCGCTCACTTTGAGAGACCTCCTATAGACGCTGTAAAAACACTCGCCTGCGGTTCGCCTTCCCACTGCATTCCAACTTCAGCAGAAATGCAAAGAAATGGTTTTTTTTTTCATAATAATCTCATCAAATTGTTTCTTTAAGTGTATCGCTTCCCTTGTGCTATGTGAAGTTATTCTATTGCTCGACATCTCAGTTCTCTTTGCTAATTTACCACACGTTTGTTCATATGGTAGTAGTGAGAATCTGATATTTGATAAGGTTTCCTGTCTACGTACAGTGTCATTTTTTTTTTCTCATTGTCTGTCTTTTATAGTGTCAGTTAAAACTGCAAAAAATATTTATTTTCTCAGCTGTCTTTAATGTCTTAAAAAATATGTTTTTGTTTTGTTTTTTTTTTATGCAACTGACACGCCATTAGATTTAGAGCATTTTTCTAATTAGGACAGCCTTTGTCAAGCCTTAAATGTTCACCGGGATTTTTTCTTTGTTGCAGTTATACTAAAGTCGTGGCGAAAGGAATGAAAAAAGCAGAAATGATATTGAAGGTAAATACTCTAGAGTTTTCTTGTGCCATGTCTCTCGTTGGGTACGAGGCTGACGATTAAAACACACCTATAGATAAGGCAAAACTGCCGCGCAAAACTAATGAAGAGTGTTGAATCTTTTTTAAGACCTGGATCAGTACAAATCCTGAGATAATAAAACCGCCCAAAGGAAATGCAAAAGTTTCCGTATTATTCAGCTGTCCGTATAAAGCGAACTCTAAGGATAAACGTCACGGACAACGGGCTGACGGTTTCAACGGTTAGTCTGAATTATGAAAGGACTTTTTGCCATGGAATTAAACATGCGAAAATGGAGTTGCCATTGGGAAAGCGTCATTTTGAATAGCAATGTACCCTTAAGGTGTATGTGGCCTTCGCTACTCGGTAGTGGAGAGTTCCAAACCTCAATACGGTGGATATGCTGCAGTAAGAGTCATTACTATAAGGCTAGTTCCGTGCGCGGGCAAGGTGAACCACATCCTGCGCTGTGATAGGCTACCCGAGCGGACAAGATGGCGTCCGCTAGGGATTACGCGCTTTGTTCCGCAAGAAAACTTCCCGGAAACCGTATAATCCCTTATTGACCAAGCTTGTTCGGTCGAGATGGCTGGATTTTGGCCTTGTTCTTTGGCGTGTTTATCCCGAAGGACCGGGACAGAAAAAAAGAACTTGGCTAATATCCAGCCATCTTGACCTCACGCTTGGTCAATAACCCTTGTGTCACGCCCGTCAAGAGCTCGTTGATTGACTTCGCTTATTTCTTTGTTGTTGTAAGGTGGTCATGTCTCCACACGACCCCGCGGTTGGGTTTGTTGACAATTACATCAAGTTGCTTGCAGATACTGATACTTCCAACTTTCAAAAACTTCTGGACATGAAGGTTAGCTCACAGATTAAATTATGTTTGTATCAGTTCACCCTCTAAGTCGGTAGTTGGATCAATACGAAAACACTTGGTTGCATGCAAGAACCACTCACGTCTGAGGGGAACAGGATGTTTTAGATCAGGCAAAAAGATACGAGATGGGGCATGCATGAGGGAGGACCTCCCCGTGGTTTTTGGGGGACAAGGGAACATGGTTGTCTATTTCTAGGGAACAAGGGGTATTTTGGTGATATATTTGAAAGAACAAGGTATTTCTCTATCAATGACATGAACTTTGGCGAGAAATTATGGGGAACAATGGCTAAAGGACGAAAATGTGACATTTTTAAGGGATTCCCGGAAACATTTATACCGCCTGGGGGCCCCTCATAAGGTCAATAACAGTTTCAAGCTAAACGAGGAGAGTTAAAACTATTGTCAACCGTCGTCCCCTGAATGGTTACCCTGCTTGTAATTACGGTATTTCTCCGCTTGACAATTCTTTTCGCCACTATCCCTCCCCAGGGCTTAAAACGCAGCGAGCAACACAGCATGCTGGATCTATTCCGCTCCCGTCTCCCCTCCCCTCCGGCAGGCAGTGTACCTGGAGAGTCCGCGACCGCTCAGTCCCATGCCACGACCGAGCAGGAATCGAGCAGAATAAAGAAGCTGGAGAGACTGATCAAGAAACCGTTCTAGCTTATCGCTTGATGTGGGGGTAGAGGTGGAGGGGATTTACGTTAACATTAAGAACTCTGATGTGGAAAGCAGTGCGAGCTTGATGTTACGAACTCGTTCGGTTCCGACAAAGTGGTCCGATTTTGTGGTATTTTAATTCCGGATTCATGAAAAATGCAGAGAGTATTTAACCCTGATTCATTCACATGAATCGGGGACCAAAACTTTCCGAATTCGTGACGGATCCGGTAGTTGAAGAGCAGGAGCAAGTACTAGATAAGGGAGAATTCCTTCCTCCCAAGGGCTAAATGACTCCCCGGTTTTCGGCTTCACCGAAATTGCCAAGCAACGGACGTAACCAGATGTCTTTCGGAGGTGCAAAGACTCGGAAAACTCTTCAATTGGTATAAGCCCCCTGGATAAGGTCTTGAATTCTTGAGTTCTTGGGACAAACATATCTGTAAATATGCTTAAATTTAAAAAGAATTAATGGCGGAAAATTCTATTCGAATGTTTCACGAAAAGTTTCCTAAAATGTAGATTAGTAGATTCATTTTATTTAAAATGACGAACATATATTATCACGAATTAAATGTCAAACTCCCCCAGCAGCTCTAACGGTTATGGTTTGCAATAAAATCTCTCTTCCACACAGAGGCTACCAAGGTGACTATAGAAGCAAGGGGGAGGAGGGGAGAGGAGGGTGCGAGGAGAGTTTCTCTTCCCGTCGTGCACCGTTCGCCTTGTTTTTTTCACTCCAATCTTTCCACGCGTGCTCACGTACAAACACAACCGAAAAACCTTTGCGTGGTACACAGGAATAAAATTTGAAATGTATGCTTACACTCCAATTGCATTTGAACGTTTACGTTCGCCATTGCTGTATTAAATTGTACTAAAAACCGAAAATGTTTTGTTTCCAGTGACGAGAATATAATAGTAAGTGCTTGTGTAGCCTAATTCTTTGTCATCTTTTCATGGAAATAAATATATTTCCATGAAAAGATGACCCTTGATTGCGTTTATTTCTCTCGTAATTGTTTACTTGCCTGCAAAAGCCAAAAGAAAAGTTTCCTAACTATCCATTTTTTTTTGGAGGGGTGGGGGGTGGGTGGAGGGGTGAGGTGAGGGGAGGGGGTGGAGGGGTGAGGTGAGGGGAGGGGGTGGAGGGGTGAGGTGAGGGGAGGGGGTGGAGAGTGAGGTTATTGTAGGGTTTAGGAGGGTGCAGAAGAGATAGGAGGAAAGTGATAATCATATATTCATGGTTTGAAATCTAGAAAAGTATGTTTTTACTTTGTATATGCCAAGGGAGACTCGGATGTTTTTCTCAGTTTGCTTGAATGGTGTCTGGGAAAGCCAGAAACTGCGTTTGTGGCTAAGGAAAAGAGTTGTTACAGTCGAACTAAGCGAAGCGTACCCCTCAAGATTACATTAATGAATTGATTATTACAATATTTGTGCCCGCCAGTCGTTTCAAGAATGCAATAACAAAATGATTTTTTCTTTTTAAATACTGAACCCGCTACCCGTATTCTTCAAACGACTAGCGGGTTGCATAATCAAATATTCAATTCATTAATGTAGTCTTTAAAGGTACGCTTCACTTGGTTTGACTGTAAAAGACCATTGTCCCGCTGCAACGAAGGGTGTAATTTTTGACGTCGCTTTGACAGCCTTGCAATTCAGCTTTGCCTTGAATACTGGGTAGAGGAGAGATGGGTGCTACGACAATACAGAGAAATCCATATTCCGGAAAAAAAAAAAAACGGACAAAGGTGCTTTGCACGTCGATTTATTTCTATCAGCTGGACATATAACTAATTGTTAATACCAGCTACGTGGAAGGGCTGATATTAGGCTTCACGAGAACGCATTCACACTGTTGCTGGCGTCACTAAACTTCATTTAACGCTAGTCCAGCTGAGCCCAGTCGAAGGTTGATTCAAGGTTCAGCTGTGAAACAGAAAACAAAACGTGAATCAATTCTCTTCAAATACAAAAGCAACCAACTGCCGGCGTGACCTACGCCTTCCCAAAAAAGAGAAAAAGGAAAGGAAAGGGACAAGAAAATTTAATTCAAATCTTGTACATTGCTGTATGTACATTTTTGTACCTAATCTACGGGAAATGTATCTTTTTGGTAAAAAAAAAAAAAAAAAAAAGCTTTCGTTGCAAAACTAAGGCCCATTTAGCCTCATGGCAGCTAAAATACTGATTTAACGGTAAACGGCTTTTTTGGCGGAATTTTTGAATTATGGGGTTAAGTTGTTCATGTTTTAGGTTTCTTTGAGCATGAACAAGACAACTTAAACTTTTCGTGGCGTCACTTTTCCCTTATATTCAAAAACCTTACCGATCCAAATGTCTCCCGGTGGGAAAATTAAGACGCTGTGCTGTTTAGGAAAACATCCACTATTATAAAATCCCATTTGGGGTAAAGAGGAGTGTGTAAGAAAAGGACTCTGTCAAACCATACAGTTATTTTCTTTTTCAGGAAACTTTTTCGATGCTGACTAAGACCTGATCAATATCGGCAAACGTCTCCCATCTCAGATTGCTCAGTAGAAACCATCTTAAAAGACATAAATCGGGAAACTACATGTATATTCTGTTTAAGACAGATTCAGACTTATGTTATCACAGAATTATATGCACTGATGTGCTACCTTGACTGGTTAATGGCTATTGAGCAGACCATTACACCAGTTTTGATAGAATCACACTCGCGCAGCGATTCTAAATCACTCGCCAGTGTATAAAAGGATCTAACACCGTGCGTTCTTTTAAATCTAAACTTAAACCCTATCTTTACGTAAACATTTTATTCCTAAATTCTTTTCACTTTCTTATATTGTCGTATTTATATTACTAGGTTTTTTCATTCCGGAGAGTGCCATAGAACTCGAGAGTAAAGTGCTATTAAATTGCTATTATTATTATTCTTACTATATTTATTGTTCAAAAATAACATGTACGTTTTCAGTCAAAATCATTAATACTCACCACAGTAGCGAAGGTAACACGCAGGCGTTTTTTGCAGCTCATACACGTAAAACGCTCCACAGTTCTTGACTTTAATGTTGTTTTTCCACTGACAACAGTTGTTTGACCAATGATAACAGACTGTGCGAGTCACTACACCGTCTGCGACAGAAGGATGATATCCATTCATCCATCCTGGAGCATGCGTACGACAACGATTCATGCTTGGACAATGAGTGGGCATCTTTGGGTAACCATAGCCATAACTACTCACAAAGCGATACCAGCCAGGAGTGATATCATACTTATCGCACCTGACTGAACTTTGACTAGTGTAAGAGGTTAGGCGGTCGGCTGCATAGAGGGTCTTGTAGTTGCTGCATGGATCCTGGTAAGCTGCAACTGTTGGAACAAGTCAGTGACGTGTTAAAACACCTTCGCTGAATAAATTTTGACACTATTGTCTACTGACAAATGTCAAGAAAAAGTTCTGTTTGATACGATTTTGTGGAAATGAAGGCACAAGAATTTTTTCGAGTAGGATAACCCGCAATTATGTCTAGTTTCCAACTGGAAGCGTGGAAGTTGTAATGCGGCGAAGCCGTACAGGAAGGTTGCCAGACGTACAGATGTTTCAGTCAATTTTACTGTTTCAATTCACCTTATGCCTTTCTTTAACGCAAACATAATTTGTCTACATTGCTTGAGTGTGTACATCTTTATCAATTAAAAATAAATACTAACCACAATATCAGCGTAAGTCATTCAGTTTAAATGACTGTTTCATGCATGTTATACCTTTCCTTACCTACCTCAATTTTACCTTACATGCGTGTGCCTTTGCGAAACGCTAATACTAACCACAGTATCGAAGTGAGCATGTAGGCGTTTTTTGCAGCTCATACACGTAAAAGGCTCCACAGTTCTTGACTTTAATGTAGTTTCTCCACCGACAGCAGCTGTATGACCAATGATAGCAAACTTCACGAGTCACTTCACCGTCTGCCACAGAAGGATGATTTCCATTTATCCATCCTGGAGCATGCGTACCACAACGATTCTTGCTTGGACAATTAGTGGGCATCTTTGGGTTACCAGAAACACCAGTGAAGCGATACCAGCCAGGGTTGATATCTCTCTGATCGCATCTGAGTGGGAATTGACCAGTGTAAGTGACAAGGCGGTTTGCTGCATAGAGGTAGTGGTAGTTGCTGCATGGGTCAGGAGCTTCAACTGTTGGAAAAGCATATGTTAAGGAAGCGTTAGAACACCTTCACTGTCTACAATCCCACACTGCAGCCTACTAACAAATTCCAAACAGCTCCATTAGACGTTGTTTTGTACAAATAAATATGTCAAACAATTTTAATATGGAGCGCGACGTGGAGTTCTTAAGGCTTCAAAATCGAGCGGGAATGTTTCCTTCGGTTTAAACGTTCTAGTTAATTTGACTGTTTCCTGCACTAGCTCTACGTCTTCCATTACCACCAGGGCCGTAGCTAGTAACAGGCAAACCGAGGCACTTGCCTCAGTCATTTTTTTCGTTTTTGTTGTTTATAGTCATCAAAAACACTCTAAATTCCCAGGAAGAGAATTAAACCATAGACATTGCCTCAGTCACAACTCATTTCTTGGACACTGCCTCAGTCATAATTTGTTTCTGGCTACGGCCCTGACCACAGGCATTTGTCTATATCGCCTGAATGAGTACTTTTGCACCCGAAAAATGTCAACACTTACCACAGTATCGAAGGTAACACGCAGGCGTTTTTTGCAGCTCATACACGTAAAACGCTCCACAGTTTTTGACTTTAATGTAGTTACTCCACCGACAGCAGGTGTTTGACCAATGATAACAGACTGTACGAGTCACTACACCGTCAGCCACAGAAGGATGATTTCCAGTTATCCATCCTGGGGCATGCGTACCACAACGATTCTTGTTTGGACAATTAGTGGGCATCTTTAGGTTACCAGAAACACCAGTGAAGCGATACCATCCAGGGTTGATATCTCTCTGATCGCATCTGAGTGGGCTTTGACCAGTGTAGGTGATGAGGCGGTCGACTGCACTGAGAGTGTTGTAGTTGTAGCATGGATTATAGTAAGCTGTTGTAACTGACGAAAGGACATGAGTCTGTAAGTGACAAGTTATTGGGACTCTATAGAAGGCTTGTATTGTTTAAAACCCTGTCATTTTGATAAAATTAAGTATGCAATGCCTTAAAGATATTGATTTTCTCTTTTAAAGTCAAAGGGATATCTTATTTGTAAGACAAAAAAAAACAACCCTTAAAACACAGATTTGTTCAATTTTATACTGTTCTTATCTGCTCAACTTCAGTGCACATACGTAAAGCGTTGGCATTTTTAGGCTGCGCCTGCGCTCTGAAACGCCAATCCAAAAATCGATTCTAGTCACTACTCATAATCTTTCATTGGTGCTTCCCAAAGGAATATTTTATTTACCTTGTGCTAAACCAAGCAGCAACAATAAAATACCGTTCATTTTCATGCTTGATCCTAGGAGAAGAAAGTACATGGTATTATCGACTGATTAGAAAAGTTAACTACGCCTTCGAACCTGATGGTTCACGCAGGGGAGAGAATTTGGATGGAGCTTAATTCATCGGCCACTTTAAGCTGAGAAAGATGCGTTTTTGCTGATAGCTGAGAAAAACTCAACCTGAGAAATCGGTTAAAAAAACCCTGAGAAATCGGCAAATCTTTAAGTGATAACTGAAATTACAGCAGGCCCATTCAGACCCTTAGGGGAACTTCACAGAGCGACTAAGAGTATGGAAAATGTAACGATGAGGAAATTCATGTACGTACAGTGGTGATGGATCTTGTATTTTGACATGGCAACATGACACCAGATAATATCTTTAAAAATTTGATTCGGGGTCTCGCTGTCTCGTTTTTTGGGCAAGACTGAGAAAGTCTCGAAGTACCGATTTGTTTGTTTGTTGTTTTTTATGTAAATGGTGCCTGAGCGTCTTAGAACCTGAACCTCTCAAGCTTGCATTTAAACCACTTTGAAGACTCGGTCTCGCAATTGAAGAAATCAACGAATGTCTTGGGCACGGAAAGAAAACGTTAGTCTCGCCTTCTCGCAAAGTCTCGCAGTTACCATTCACCACCCCTAAGACAAACTGGGACTGACTGAACAGGGGTGGGGTGGGGACCTGTGTGGATACTACGTGTCAGTGTTGTACGTTGCACTCTTCGTTAGTTGAGATTGTCTCACTAGTTTTTATCTCGCTCGGTAGGGTCAAAAGGAGTTCAGTCTCGATATTTTGAGTCACGCACAAAATTACTTTTAAATTAAAGGAAACCTGAAAATGATAGTTTACTAAGATAAGAAACCACCAAAAAGATAATAATAAACCATAAAGGAACAAGGATGGTTAAGGATGGAGAAGATTGACAAGGATTACAAACGCCGAACTTGAAAAGTTTAGGCTAAACTTTTCAACATGTTGAAACCATGACATAGCTCCTTTAATTTAGTGTAATTTAGATCGATGGTATTAACCCGACAAAGTAAATAATTCTTTTAACAAAAGTTCTTGTGTTAATTTTGAACTTTTGTTCCGATAAGCCATCCTTAAAGGACTTTATACACCACTGTGAGTGTCTTTCACGTTATTATGTCAGCGAACTTTCAGTGTATTAAACACTGTTAACAATAAATGCTTCTACGTATCGTATAAAATCAATCTCACTTGCAGTGCTTTTTAATTTTGATTACATCTCGATTGATATGCTTTTGAGTGAATAAACTGTTGTTGGAACCAAAACCTAGTTATCGCTGTCGCTGCCTGCCGTGATGCTATTGGGTACCAGGATCTAGCCACAAAATGGGCCCTTCGTTGCAAGCGAGTGCCCGGTTTGTTTGAGTCTAATTTTGCCTGCGTGTGTCGTCGTAATTATTCCGTTATCCAAGCATTTAGAGTTCACCCGTTCCTGTTCGTTTACGGTAAAAGGACCAACCATCACAGTTTTTCAAATCAAAAGTTACATTTAGTTTATTATAAATCTGATTGATCCTTCCGAAATATCTAACACGCGAAACTTGCCTTGTTCTTAGAATGCGTCCTTCTATTAGCAACCGCAGGTTTTTGGAAGAAATTTGAAAACAAATGAATTTCAAGTTTCCATTTTCCTTTTGTGAATTTGCCCGAAAACAGAATTTCGATCTTCATTGTCGAGTTTCGTTCATCGATCTTGGCTTTCGAAATCGTAAATCACCGAGAACGAAACTCAGTCAGAAGTCAACAGTTTCTTCATTATTTGGCAAAACACGTAAGATTGAATCGGTTTTGTATCGGTGAAAGTTTCCAGCATAACACTTTCGCCAACATTTTTATGAAAATATGTTTAGTTTGCCCACCTTATACAGAGAAAAACAAAGACCAAGAGGAAGGAAAGTCAGAAGTCAGCACATATATCGCTGTCAGTGTTTAGCGAAAGTTAGTTTCCAACATTTTATTTTAGTTCATATGGACCACCGCCGTTGAGAAAAAAGCAAATTAAAAGATAATTTAAGTATTGCAATAGTTAAATCTACTTTTGCACTTACCTGAGGTAAGGATGCTCCGAGCTAAGCTATCATGGGAAACCAACTCCCGAAGTCTTGTGCCGGTGAGAGCTAAGAAAGTATTGAACCGCTATGCTTTCTTTATAGGGACTTGATCCACGATTCGGTCTTTCAACTTGACAGTTTAACCGCAGCTGAAGACTGAAATGTCTACAAAGCCGTGAGAAGATACAGTCTATTTACCGTTTAACTCAGTGGCTTCAATATCACCTCTTTATTTGGAATAAATAAAAATGCGTGATCAATTCATGATCAAATCTCCGATTCGATCTTTGACCGTTTAACGCAGCTGAAAACTGTAATGTTTACAAAGCCGCGAGAAGATGCAGTGTATTTACTGATAGCTCAGTGTTAAACTGGCTTCGACATCACCCTTTAATTTGGAATGAACGAAAATTAATGATCAGTTACTAATTTTTGTGCCGTTAGGATGCTGAAATCATTGTCTAATTGCGTAGTGGCGAAAGCTGGCTTTAAAATTGCTGCTTTTTGGAAGCAGACATTATTTACTCAGTTTGCTGCTTTTTAGAAGCAAACACTATTAACCTAGTTTAGCATGATGAAGTTTTGCTAAGGCAAGTTAATTATCCATATCCTCGAACAGTGAGCATGTGTAAATAATATATTAATTAGACTAAGTATATTGACATTAACCAAACTTGTTCCCGCACGAAAGCCACGGTGCATTAAAGACAGCGGTGGCTAACGGTTGCCAACTTACACAAATTTAAAATTTTCCCCGCCAGAAAAATAAGCTTAAGAACTCACTGTGACGTTTTGATTTAGATATAAAAATATTACTTTGGAAAAGTTGTGTCAAACCGAGTTTACGATGTATACTAAGGAGAAAACCTGTCCGGCATACAGATATGCTAAAAGCTGTTTACAGTATTTTTTGGTATCCATTTAGGCAACGTGGAAACATTAGGCAATGTTGAAACATAGGTAAATAATATATTAATTAGAATACGTGTATTGATATTGACTAAACTTGTTTGTGCACGAAAGCCAAGGGTCATCGGTGACTGTAGTGACTTACACAAACTCTGTAAAATTTTCTCGCCAGGAAAATTAGTATGAGAACTCAATATGTGTTTTAAATATAATAATGTTACTGTGGAATGACGGCTTTCCTGTTTTTCGCTTGGGCAATAATAAAAACCAAATAACAGTCTAACTTAAGCGCTTTTAACGTGATTTGTCATGGGAGATCTGTGTAAAACAGATCGCTCATAATATCGATTTGGTTTCAGGTTCAGACAAGACAAACAAAGCTCCAAAATTATCCTCAGAAAATCTTTTGAACTGCATTGAGGATATTTGAATCGAATTTCCTATGCATGGCTTGTGACTAAGATAAACCGCACACCTATCAAGGTTTTCTGAAAGCTGCTTCACTAGTATAGCTTACACCATTTTCCTTGCATGATTTAACATTTGTTCTCTAACGCCAATTAGCCCCAAACCAACATTGAGCTTTAAAATATTCTTGACAATGTTTACAACGCCCACATCATCCGTCTGTGGGAGTAATTGTCCAACTTGGAACTACACAGTTTATCGATCCTGCCTTTTTCGTGTTTAGCAAATGTTGCAAAAAGCTGGGAATATAGCGTCTGAACGGGTTTTCTAGTGGGCTATGAGGCGAAAAAATATCGAATAGCTATTTTCTTTTCCATCTTCAGACTTGCATAGTGATTTGGCACAGCCAAATATTGCGTTTATCGTGAATAACCATTACAATTGTTAATTCTGCAGTTGCCAATCTAGTCAGCCGAAAGTCCGTCTTTTGTCTTACATCTTAGAGTTCGAAAGGAGAAAAAAAGAGGAGCTTGAATGAAAAGAAAGAAAAAGAGGGGGCTTCTCTTAAGTCTCGGTACTAAATACAGTAGATGGATTTGCCCACGAGTGGAGCTACAATAGCCGAGCTGCAAAAGCCGAGCTATGAAAGCTGAGCTCCGAAAGCCCAGCTCGGGAAGAGAAAGACTTTGTTTGTCCGCGACGTTCAAAACCCGAGTGCGCAGAGCGTTAGAAAGAGGAGGCGGGAGCACCTACGAAAGACTTTGTATTCTCCTGAATACGAAAAGGAACTAAACATGAATCCGTCTGGGTAAACATGCCGTATATTGTCCAAAAGCTAAAATACAGTGAAAGCCCTCGTAAGCGGACACCCTCGGGACGCGAAAAAGCTGTCCGTAACTGGAGCTGACCGCTTACTAGAATACTTATCGTAAGCGGCCAGTAGAGTTGTAAAGGAAAGTTGGCCGTCTACGAGAGCTTGCTCAGCTTACAATAAAAAATTGGGAATGCAAAAATACCATCAAATTATTTTTTGTTTTGTTTCATTGCCTTGTGCAGTGATACAGTGATAGCAGTGATACAGTTTACAAATGTTTATAAGTATCTTTCAATGTCGTCAGGCTCAATTCCTTTCATGCGTTTGTTTACGGAAGCTTAAAAACAAAAGAAAAGTCTTGATAGTAGGCCCTCAAAGAGTCCGCGGCCGCTTACGAGAATGTCCGTTTACGGGAATGAATAAATACAGAGTTTGTAATGGGATTTCAAACGGGATTTTGTGAAGGCGGTCGTAAGGAGAGCTGTCCGCTTACGACGAGTGTCTGCGATTAAGAGAGCTTCCTCTGTACTTATGAATCCGATGAAGACTGTATTTTTCAAATAATTTTAAGGTCGTAATAGAGAGAAATAATATCTAAATTGACATCCAGAGAAAATGGCTGGTGAACGAAAACGTTATTTGAAGTTTGTTGTAAGGTGAGAAATGGACGTGACTTGCCGTTGGGAAACTGTGCAGCTGCTGTTATGATAGCAATTGTCGATAATGAAGTGTTTCGCATTTCGATTAAAAGTCAATTAATCAAAAACGGCAGCAACAGAGAGATGTTATCAACATGCATTAAATGGATTCAGATAAGATTTATGGTGACTGTAAACATGTCATTGTCAACAGAACTTGCAGCGGACTGGATTTGATCTAATGGCGTCTCACCGTCCGCACGAAGGCTTAACGTTTACACAGCTTTATACATGCATTTCAAGAACTTCCTCTTTGAGAATCCTTTTGTTGGTAAATATAATTTTTCGCGAAAGAAGAGTTATGTTTACTTATTTTAGAGGTCTAATGCGCCAGTACATGTAAAAATGAAAGACCTATTGAAGGTTTGTTATGTTCTTTTTTTGCCTTGCTATTCCAGGAAAGCGTATTTGTGGTGATATCAAATCTTTGTACTGGAGCAGAATTACAAATATTAAAGCAACAATAAAACAGTAAATCACATTGACTGCACGCTTTGTATCATATTTCCAGAAGTGGTTGCAGTGCAACGGGGTGTGCGTCAATTTTGACCAATTTCAGTTGAAATTTCAACATTCCAACATGCAAATATTGAAAAGACTCAGCAATAACCCGCCGAGACCTATCAATTTCTACGGAACATTCTACACCTATTAAAATAAAAGCAAATGGCTCATTTATTTTTAGCCTTTTCACGACGAAAGACGAAATAAATTGATCAAATATTTTTGCTTAAGTTTTCAACCATCACTAATTCCTTTTGTACGAAGTTCCGTTTGAAATTAGCTCTTTATTCAAGAGTTCCTCTCCTCAGTCTTTCAAGGAAGAGAAAAAGCCGCTGTGACTTTGTTTGTGTAAATAAAAATTGAAAACGGGAAAACGTCTACGTCTATAACTGGCCAATTATTCACTGAATAGTCTGATTTTAAAAGGAGCTTAAGCAAACCAGGACGGCGACGGCAACGACAACGTAATCAAACAAAGATTTAGTAATCGATCAGTTTATTGGCTGTGCACGTGCGTTACAAATCCTTGTATTTTTCTTAGCCGTCCTCTTCAAAACAACAACGTGAAATGACCAAGTCCTGAGTATTTTGCAGAACGTGAGCCGCGACGGCTAATTTTTCGTATTTTCTCTTGGAATTGATCAATGGCGTTAAATAGTTAGTTTGAGCAGGTTTATGAGACCGACCGACGGGCTGAAAAGATCTATATAATTGCGAAATTCAAAGGTAAAATATCAATCCTTTTTTACTAGGCGTCGTCCTTGGCGCCGCCGTCGCAATTGCTTAAGGTCCCTCAAGATCGAGAAGAGGGAGTGATAGCGAGCGACCTCGGACAGTCTGAGCTAGAGAACTGCACGAGGGTATCCAATTTAACCAAACCAGAACATGGTTTCTCAATTTAGAAATAACCGATAAATCCTTCTTTCCAACCAGTGCCAGACGAAAAAATTGGACGTTTCAGCTCGCTGTATAATTATCAACCACTGACGATTCGATTCTGAGCTCTTCATAATCTACTATACCTCCCAAAAACATAATTCAAAATGTAATTTTAAAAACCGGGCGTAACATCTGAAAATAGTGGAATAATAAGGTGTTTTTGACTTAACACTTGAAATTGCCTCAAGCGAATAATAAAACAAATAATCTTCGACAACACACCCATGTGGCTACACTAAAATCGTTCACTCACTCACTCACTCACTCACTCACGCACTCACGCACTCACGCACTCACGCACTCACGCACTCACGCACTCACGCACTCACGCACTCACGCACTCACGCACTCACGCACTCACGCACTCACGCACTCACGCACTCACTCACTCACTCACTCACTTACTCACTCACTCACTGATTCATTCACTCATTGATTCATTGATTCGTTGATTGATTCATTGATTCATTGATTCATTGATTCATTGATTTATTGATTCATTGATTCATTGATTCATTCATTGATTCATTGATTCATTGATTCATTCATTCATTCATTCATGACGAGAGAACTGGATGAAAATCCTTGACAAGTTGCACGAAAGTTAAGATGATATTCAAAAATATATGCGAAAGCACCCCTCAGAACTACATGGCATTCCCGGAATCGTCTATACTTTTACGGAAGATGTGGTCATTAAGTTAACAGGTGAGGTGTTAAATTTGCCCATCTCGATTGAAGGACATCTCACATATGTTACATAATGCAAAGTACAAAACAAAAAGCGTTATTGTCAAGATCATAAGCGACAAGATGAACACCGAACTCTATAGGAAGCGAACTGTACTAAAAAACGCGAGGATTTCATCTTTATTTCCGACTGTTTATTAGCTCCGCCCATACATATCAACGAGAATCTAACGCTTTCTCGAAGAGATCTGATGAAGGAGGCCAGTCAGGCCTTGGTGTCTGTAGGCGTTTGATCACTTGATGGGAAGAATTACGTTAAAATTTTAAATTTCTGCTCCATCGTCATGATGCTGAAAGTATTAACAAATGCTAATCTTATCACGCGAAGCAACAAATAAGCATCAATAAATTTAAAACTGCACGGAATCGGAAAAACAACGAAACAAATACATAATTAAGTTGACGCCGAAAAGTGAAGGAAAAAGAGAACAAAGACACCTTCATGGGTGCAACAGCGAAATACAATCACACATTAGTATTAACTACTTGTATGCTGTTTAGGAGTGTCCTAGTCCCGGGTTCCTAGTTTAGGCGGTTTATCCTTCCTAAAGTTGTGATTTTAAAATGAAAGATTTAAAAAAACAGATAAAACTCTGCGCCTGAGCACAGCCAGGCAGTTTACACAGTCATTGGTTGCTGAAGTCTTCTTGAGAATGAATCATCTTCGGTGCGCCATCAGGCGAAGTTCTATCCCTAACTGTTAGAGGCTTAAGAAACTAGGTTAAACGAAGGATCGAATTACCTTAACTTATCTGAAATTGAAGATCAAAATTACCAAATTTACCTCCCGCAGGAAAGATGTTCGGAACCTAAAGACGAAATGATATTGAAGATGGAGTTGGGAGGTGACATTTTCTTTTCTCACGGGTCTATCTATTGTATTTTGATAAATCATTTGAGGTAGATGCGACCAGTTAAGATCTTGGTGGTAGAATTGTATCGCTTAGTTTGATCTTCATCCCAGCTAAAATTTCAATTTTGTTATTACTCCCCAAATGATTCATCTTTTGTAGCTGTAGATTTGCCGCATATATGTCACTCAGATAGACTAAAAGAACTCACTATAAACCTGAAAAAACTGAGACCAGGCCTAACTACTCATAAATAACCGGCTCTTAGATTTGCTAACGTAATTCTATAGTTTTAAGGGAGTAAAAGAGCCCCAACTTTTAAATCTTTTGTAAAATGTTCCAAAGTGTTTTCTTTTTATCTTATTATTGGTTCTTAAGTCTTTAAACATTATATCCGACACTAAGTCGATACAAACTTTAATAAACTAGTAGTAATCGTAGATTAAAGAGTGCGTTCGAGGTTTGGTAGGTTTGCTTTTTTTAAAAAAGGCAAAAAATCTAGGAAAAGCATTTTCTGCCTGAGCTGTTGGCTAGGCGTAAAATTGGCCTCCCTCCAGCAGGAGCGAAAACAAATGAATTGATCGCAAAGCACGTGCATACGAGAGGGTTTGTTCTCGTTTATACATGTATTACGTAATATTAGTTACGACCGGTCAGTAAAAACCACGGAATGCAGTTGGTAGGCCGCATTTAGTCCGCAGTCCGCGTTTTATACCTGAGTCCGTGTTTTATACCCAGTCCGCAGTCCGATGTCCGCAGTCCGCAGTCCGCAGTCCGCAGTCCGCAGTCCGCAGTCCGCAGTCCATGTTTTATACTGACCGTGTAAATCGACACAAACGATGCCTGTTCCATCGGTATGCGAGACGACGTGCTTTTACTGCCAAAACTAAGACAATTATTCTGTTAAAGAACACGACTTTGAATCGCCTTGGCTTTGCGGCAACAGCTACAGGGCATTTTCACTTCCGAAACAATGAAACGGAGGACATGTTGGTGCACCAAAGCAATCCTGTGGGAGTTGAACTCTTTTCCTATGTAAACACTTTCTTTGGGTTTATGTTACATAATTTGCGCGCAGAAACCTAGGCCAGCGAAGTGAAACTACACATTTCCTCCTTTGATTTATTCAGCAGAAAGCAGCGTTGGTTTTGGTCGAAGAGAAGAGGATACACAACACGCAGCTAAGCTACAGCTTTCTGTTCGTTCGAAAAGTCGTACACATTTCGTGAAGACATGTCTCCAAGGTTTTTAAATGCCATTAACACTGACTTCGAACTTTAAATAAACAACTTATCCGCTACAGTCCACAATAAGCTGCCTCGACACTCAATATTGCACAACACTCGAAAGAAAGCACATGGACGAACATGGAGATGACGTCATTTTCCCCTGAGGAATTGTTGTCCAATTGGTGTCCATAGAAAGACACATACACAAAAACTAGAATTCTTCCGCATTACTCTATTAGAACTGCGTTTTCTCGAACGCAATAATCAGAATGAACGACCGAGTGAATAACGGGAAACTGGGCACCAGTAGTTTAAATAACGTTTTTCCCTCAAATTCTACCCCGATTAACCTACCCTCACATTTCAAGAATTAGAACAAACATTTATGCAAAATCAAATAAAATTAAATTTAAATTCATGAATGGCGCACCTCTCGGGTAAGCCTCAGTAGGAGAGCATGAAAACCACACGCGCGTGTGGGAATAGAATCATTAATTTCAATATGGCGCTCCAGTTTTACTGAAGGAAAGAATTTCCCCACCATGTGAGGGTTGTTATTGTCTGTTGCTAGAACCTTCAAAGCCTGACGAAGGCGCAGTTACACCTGGCATTCCATTTTTCGAGTAACATGACGCGTAATTTCGTTGTGACAAATTAAGTAGTGCAGGAAATCGTGGCTGGTGTAATAAACCCTGAAATATGTATGTCACACAAAGTTCAGTAAACCACTTCCGGGCCTCTCCATTCCGATATACGGCTGCAAACTACTTTTTCAATGCGATGTTTCGGGGGTAAAATATGTTGCAAGAGCGGGCAATGAACAGACAAATTGTAGACAAGCTACGAGCAGTTTCCCTTCGACCGAAACTTACGGTTCGAATTTCCGCCAAGTTTTTAGTGGCAAATGGAACAGATTTTTGTCGTAATTCCCCCCCCCCCCCCCACTCCCAAATAATATTTCTAGGAAAGAAAGCAACTATTATCTCGAGATATATCCCAAAATATTTGAATTTTTCTTACAAGAAATTTCCGTTCCATTTGATTTTGTTTCCGGAATGTTCCAAAAATCTCGGTTCAGTGGTTCTTATTTATGAAATTCAGCAATTCTTGGATTTTCCAGAGACTTTTCCAAGCAATTGTCATAACGTTCACCCACGTATTTTACCATTCTGTATCATTTGCCCCCGTCATAGACCGGAATTTTGGTCGAATAAGAAGCACACATCGTTCCTTGTTAAAGTGCCTTAATGAAACTACTTCACGTTATGCGCATCTTGAAAAGTTTAGCCTAAGGTCTTCAAGTTCGTCGTTTCAGTCATCGGTCAAACAGTCAGAAAGCCTGTCAGTCAGTCAGTCAATCAGTCAGTCCACCAGTCCATCAATCCATCAGTCCATCAGTCCATCAGTCCATCGGTCTGTCAGTCAGTCAGTCAGTCAGTCAGTCAGCCAATCAAACAATCAAGCAATCAATCAATCAGTCAAGCAAGCAAACTTTATTTTAAGAGTGACACTTGACAGTTATCAAACAAATGAATGTGTGGCTCTCTAAGCCTCACTAAGCCATGTGACTGAGCTGCGTCGACAGACCATTCAAGGTGCAGCTGCGGAACAGAAAATGACACAGGAATCAATTCTCTTCAAATGCAATAGCAACAATCGACTACCGCACCTTTCCCAAATCCTATTCAATCTTCCTCAATTTTGGCCACACTTGTAGCTTCTCGGTTTACTATCCCAGTTTTGATTTGGCTTCGTTTTAAGTAACAAATTACATTGCTCTAGAACATGATAATCAAATAGGGTGAATCCAAGTGAGAAAGGAGCGAATTAGTGCCGTTTATCATGACAAAGGAAAGCCAAGGCCAACCGCTCACCCTCGACAAAATCCAGAATAGCTGTTTTGCGTTCAAACCGAAACTCAGATTGTTATTTAATTGAGCAGCACTTTCCTTGTATAAAGGCCACAACATTAAAGAGGTTAAACGGTTATAACAACGTTGGAATTGTTCTGTAACCCTAAATCTTAGACTTTCAGGGACGGAGAGGGGAGCTTCAGAGGCCCTAATCTGGCAATTACAAAACCGCTTGTGCTGTCGCCATTAAAGTATTACAGAATGATGCAGAGATGAATTCAATTAATTACAGATATTTTGGTGTCACTGTAATGTGAATTGACATTACTATGACGTCATTTGTTTTCTTTCTGTGGCTAAAAAAAACTGTTCATCAATTTCTTCAAATTTCAATATACAATAAAATTCTGGTGGCCGCTAATCCTTCTATTTGCATTAGTAACACCATAGTTAATAGAAGGAAATGGTTAGGAAGACCGGAAAACATCAAAGAAGCAAACAAAAAGGCTACGATTTATGTTGGAAAGTCCTTGACCCTGCACGTAATTTGTGTTTTGCTCATTGACTATGCATGAATTATATAATCGTAATGCTTCTATTGGTTAGTTGTATGAGAACATTTTACCACCTTTTGTATTTTGCCAGGTTTTGTGCAGGGTCAACCCCCAAAAGGGCCAACAAAAACATACAACAAAGAACTTCGCCAGGTTTCCTAACCATTTCCCCCTATTAACCATGGTGACACTAATGACGTCATCATAATCGATTCTTTTAAATAACTGAAGATGATACACCACGCAATAAAGTTTCCTATGATCGGATTCGCTGTTGATCGTTGTACCAGATACATTTCTTCGAGGGAAGTTTAATAAAGGAAAATGTCTGCATTTCTCTGGTTTATTGCTTCAATTAACCATGGTATACTAACATAATATAGCAGTAGTCTCTATATTACCTAACACGTGCATGTCTTTATGAAGCCTTAATACTCACCACAGTATCGAAGCGAGCACACAGGCGTTTTTTGCAGCTCATACACGTAAAAGGCGCCGCAGTTCTTGACTTTAATGTTGTTTCTCCACCGACAGCAATTGTTTGTCCAATGATAGCAGACTTCACGAGTCACTTCACCGTCTGCCACAGAAGGATGTTGTCCTTTGATCCATCCTGGGGCATGCGTACCACAACGACGCACAGGTGGGCATGTAGTGGGCATCTTTGGGTTACCAGCAACACCAGTGAAGCGATACCAGCCAGGGGTGATATCATTCTTATCACATCGGACTGGGCTTTGACCCGTGAAAGTGATAAGACGGTCGGCTGCATTGAGGTTCTTGTAGTTGCTGCATGGGTCATTAGATGCAACTGTTGGAATAATAAATACCAATGAGGTCACCTTCACTGACTAAATTTTCACACTGGGGTCTATTAACAAAGGTTAAGAAAAGGTTGTTCAACATAAGGTTTTGTAGAAATAAAGGAAAAGGCGATCTTGAGGTGGTGATTAGAGAGGAATGTCTAGTTCCAAAGCTGAATCGTGGAGTTCGTAACGTGAAAAAGCCGTGTTTAAATGTTATCCGGCACAAGTGAAATTTTTCAGGTTATATGATTTTTTCAAGCATGCTATTCTTTTTTTAAAGTATCCCTATATTACCTAACATGTGTATGTCTTTATAAAACGTTAATACTCACCACAGTATCGAAGCGAGCATGCAGGCGTTTTTTGCAGCTCATACACGTAAAAGGCGCCGCAATTCTTGACTTTAATGTTGTTTTTCCACCGACAACAATTGTTTGTCCAATGATAACAGACTGTACGAGTAACTACACCGTGTGCGACAGACGGATGATGTCCATTTATCCATCCTGGGGCATGAGTGCCACAACGACGCACAGGTGGGCATGTAGTGGGCATCTTTGGGTTACCAGCAACACCAGTAAAACGATACCAGCCAGGGGTGATATCTCTCTGATCACATCGGACTGGGCTTTGTCCTGTGAAAGATTCGAGGCGGTCGGCTGCATTGAGGCTCTTGTAGTTGCTGCATGGGTCATTAGATGCAACTGTATAGGAAGAAATGTTTACGTAGGTTTGAAACACCTTCACTGACTAAATTTTACACTGCATTCCGTTTGCAATTGTCAAGAAAAAAATTCGTTTAGTTGCGCTCGTGTGGAAATCAAGACACAAGCGATATGTTTCTGTGGTAGGAAGGCAATTTTGTCTAATTCTAAATTGGTGCGTGTAGGTGTTGAGTTTTTAAGGCGCCAAAGCCACGCATTAATGTGGCTACTGGCGCAGATAGCTCAGTCGGTATCAAAAATGTCATATGCATATGCCTGGTATGCCTTGGGCTTTTCTTCTGCCACAATCATTTTTTATATATATATAATGCCAGATCATGAGTGTTTACATTTTTATGTAAAAAAAGTCACCACTCACCACAGTATCGAAGCGAGCACACAGGCGTTTTTTGCAGCTCATACACGTAAAAGGCGCCGCAATTCTTGACTTTAATGTTGTTTTTCCACCGACAGCAATTGTTTGTCCAATGATAACAGACTGTACGAGTCACTACACCGTGTCCGACAGACGGATGATGTCCATTTATCCATCCTGGGGCATGAGTGCCACAACGACGCACAGGTGGGCATGTAGTGGGCATCTTTGGGTTACCAGCAACACCAGTAAAACGATACCAGCCAGGGGTGATATCTCTCTGATCACATCGGACTGGGCTTTGTCCTGTGAAAGATTCGAGGCGGTCGGCTGCATTGAGGCTCTTGTAGTTGCTGCATGGGTCATTAGATGCAACTGTATAGGAAGAAATGTTTACGTAGGTTTGAAACACCTTCACTGACTAAATTTTACACTGCATTCCGTTTGCAATTGTCAAGAAAAAAATTCGTTTAGTTGCGCTCGTGTGGAAATCAAGACACAAGCGATATGTTTCTGTGGTAGGAAGGCAATTTTGTCTAATTCTAAATTGGTGCGTGTAGGTGTTGAGTTTTTAAGGCGCCAAAGCCACGCATTAATGTGGCTACTGGCGCAGATAGCTCAGTCGGTATCAAAAATGTCATATGCATATGCCTGGTATGCCTTGGGCTTTTCTTCTGCCACAATCATTTTTTATATATATATAATGCCAGATCATGAGTGTTTACATTTTTATGTAAAAAAAGTCACCACTCACCACAGTATCGAAGCGAGCACACAGGCGTTTTTTGCAGCTCATACACGTAAAAGGCGCCGCAATTCTTGACTTTAATGTTGTTTTTCCACCGACAGCAATTGTTTGTCCAATGATAACAGACTGTACGAGTCACTACACCGTGTCCGACAGACGGATGATGTCCATTTATCCATCCTGGGGCATGAGTGCCACAACGACGCACAGGTGGGCATGTAGTGGGCATCTTTGGGTTACCAGCAACACCAGTAAAACGATACCAGCCAGGGGTGATATCTCTCTGATCACATCGGACTGGGCTTTGTCCTGTGAAAGATTCGAGGCGGTCGGCTGCATTGAGGCTCTTGTAGTTGCTGCATGGGTCATTAGATGCAACTGTATAGGAAGAAATGTTTACGTAGGTTTGAAACACCTTCACTGACTAAATTTTACACTGCATTCCGTTTGCAATTGTCAAGAAAAAAATTCGTTTAGTTGCGCTCGTGTGGAAATCAAGACACAAGCGATATGTTTCTGTGGTAGGAAGGCAATTTTGTCTAATTCTAAATTGGTGCGTGTAGGTGTTGAGTTTTTAAGGCGCCAAAGCCACGCATTAATGTGGCTACTGGCGCAGATAGCTCAGTCGGTATCAAAAATGTCATATGCATATGCCTGGTATGCCTTGGGCTTTTCTTCTGCCACAATCATTTTTTATATATATATAATGCCAGATCATGAGTGTTTACATTTTTATGTAAAAAAAGTCACCACTCACCACAGTATCGAAGCGAGCACACAGGCGTTTTTTGCAGCTCATACACGTAAAAGGCGCCGCAATTCTTGACTTTAATGTTGTTTTTCCACCGACAGCAATTGTTTGTCCAATGATAACAGACTGTACGAGTCACTACACCGTGTCCGACAGACGGATGATGTCCATTTATCCATCCTGGGGCATGAGTGCCACAACGACGCACAGGTGGGCATGTAGTGGGCATCTTTGGGTTACCAGCAACACCAGTAAAACGATACCAGCCAGGGGTGATATCTCTCTGATCACATCGGACTGGGCTTTGTCCTGTGAAAGATTCGAGGCGGTCGGCTGCATTGAGGCTCTTGTAGTTGCTGCATGGGTCATTAGATGCAACTGTATAGGAAGAAATGTTTACGTAGGTTTGAAACACCTTCACTGAATAAATTTTTACACTGCATTCCGTTTGCAATTGTCAAGAAAAAAATTCCTTCAGTTGCGCTCGTGTGGAAATCAAGACACAAGCGATATGTTTCTGTGGTAGGAAGGCAATTTTGTCTAATTCTAAATTGGTGCGTGTAGGTGTTGAGTTTTTAAGGCGCCAAAGCCATGCATTAATGTGGCTACTGGCGCAGATAGCTCAGTCGCTATGAAAAATGTCATATTATTATATGGCTAGCTCCGTGAGCGGGCAAGATGAATCAAATCCTGCGCTGTGATTGGCTACCCGAGCGGGCAAGATGGAGCTATCTGGCCCGCTCGGGACTACCCGCCGTGTCCCGCAAGAAAAATTTCCCCGAAAGCCATGTAATAAATCCTTCATTGACCAAGCTTGTTCGGTCAAGATGGCTGGATATTGGCCTCGTTCCTTTTTTTGCGAGTTTATGGACCGAGACGGAGTCGAGGTCCATAAACACGCAAAAAAAAGACCTTGGCCAATATCCAGCCATCTTGACCTCACACTTGGTCAATAACCCATACTGCCTGGTATGCCTTGGGCCTTTCTCTACCACAATCATTTTTTTTAATTTTAGTGTACGCTAAAGACGCGACGAAGAGACCAACTCTTCACTGTTCTGGACGAGTTTAATGGACGACGTTTCAGCCGTCCGGCCATCCTCAGGTTAAAAATTAAAAGCTAAAAACCTAAAGTCGAACCTCTGGTTGCGACCACCTCTCCTCAGCGACCAGTTTTCCAAAAACCCAAAAGTTTCCTAGTCAAATCACTACATTTGGAACCTCTTGTAAGCGACCACCTCTCGTAAGCGACCGCGACCACTTTTAGAGCTAATAGTTTGAAATTTTCTTTTTTTTTAACTTCTCGTAAGCGACCACTTGACAGATAATAGAGCGTAAATTGGATAATGAGGTGTCGTAACGCTATCGTATTCATGGTAGTACAAGAGATGGAAATTTCCTCAACGCGAAGTACCGGATTTTTTCTCGAAATTGAATTTTCACATGAATAAAACATTTAAACATGGGATAAGTCTCTGCAGTTACCATATACTAATGAGGCAAAATTTGACCCGATGTAGTCTAAGCTCTCATAAGCGACCACCAGTCCCGTAAGCGACCACCTAGGCTTGATATTTTTGGTGGCCGCTTACGGGAGGTTCGACTGTATTTACAATGGTTGCGAGTTACAAGAACACCGACTTATATACAAAGCAGAAGTTTTGAGAGTAAGGTAACGTAATACAATAAAGGTCTAAATTACAAGGTGAAAAGGATTAAACAATCAAAGGCAAATAAAGAACTATGGGTGACATGTCAAGGTGAATACAATTGTGGCAAAAACTAGAGAAAAATCAAACCTAATTAGTGAGTGTTTTTTCTGAGGTAACAAGCTCCCCATTGAGGGCCTACGAATGAATGTGATCAGGTAAAAATCATAACAGGATCCCAGGAAAGGGCCATTAAACTACAGTAATAATTTCCCTTCCAAAAGCCCTTGGATGAAAAACTTAAGACAAACATAACGGAATCCCTGAAAAGAGCTCCTGAACCCAGAAATAAACAGATATAAACTCATTAAAAATGATAATAGAATTAAATCAAAATGCGTCATATTGGAAAAATGGCAAATCACAACTATTCAATTGTAGTAATTTTAAATGCGGTGTTTTGATCTAAATTCCATGAGGATTAAGGGTAAATAACTGCGCGGTCCAATAGGCCTCCCTAGTGAGTAATAATTGATCAAGATGTAATGAATTTTCAAAAGACCTAATTTGTTCAATGATGATGAAATTGATTTGAGAAATGTCATGTTCAGAGTTATTCACAAGTTCTTTTGTTTTCGTGCATGTTCGACTTGTGGTCAAGAAATCTTACTTTAAATTCAGTCGAGGTGGAGCCTACATATTGCAGGTTGCATTTGGCACTTGTGGCTAAACAAATAACATTTTGTGATGAACAAGATAGTTTTCGTTGAATGGGATATTGACGACCAGTTGCTGAACTTTGAAATTTCGAAGCTTGAATTAAATAACTTTTACAGAGATCGCACTTCTCGTTGCATTTTGAACAATCCCCGCTTTCTTCTCTTTGACTTCTACTAAAGATTACCCGAAATTCGCATGCGCCAACATCTCTTTAAGATTTTTGGTTCTACGATAAGCGGGAAATATCGACTTGGATGGAAAAATTTCTATGACTTCTGGTGGAGATTGCAAAAGACGAAAGTGCTTTTTGATAACCTTTTGGATATCTGGCAAAATTGAATTGTAGTCGAGCATCAATCGAAAAACAATCATTCTTCTATATACATATAATGCCAGATCATGAGTCTGTACATTTTCATCTACTAAACAAGTCAACACTCACCACAGTATCGAAGCGAGCATGCAGGTGTTTTTTGCAACTCATACACGTAAAAGGCGCCGCAATTCTTGACTTTAATGTTATTTTTCCACCGACAACAATTGTTTGTCCAATGATAGCAGACTTCACGAGTCACTTGACCGTCTGCCACAGAAGGATGTAGTCCTTTGATCCATCCTGGGGCATGCGTACCACAACGACGCACAGGTGGGCATGTAGTGGGCATCTTTGGGTTACCAGAAACACCAGTGAAGCGATACCATCCAGGGGTGATATCTCTTTGATCACATCGGACTGGGCTTTGTCCAGTGAAAGATTCGAGGCGGTCGGCTGCATTGAGGCTCTTGTAGCTGCTACATGGGTCATTAGATGCAACTGTTGAAATAGCAGATGTTAACGAAGCCTAAAAACACTTTTACTGTACAGAATTCCATGCTGTGGCCTAATATTAACAAATGTCAGGGAAGAAAATCATGTTAGATAAAGATAAGTGTAAATGAAAGAATAGATAGACATCTACAGTGTTTTTATTTCATGTCAGGTTGAGTTTGTAAGACCCCAAAGCCTACCAGGAAGTTGCCAGCAATACGGTTGCACTGTTTCAATCGCTATGACTATTACATGCATACCATGTCTTTCGTCACTACAGAGATTTCTCTCTTTTCAATGTCTATTGCCTAATTGTCTCACGTTATCTAAGAACGTCAACACTCACCACGGTATCAAAGCGAGCATGAAATAAAGTGGTATATAGAAATCTAGAGTGTATTTTTTAATATCAGGTTGATTTTGTAAGACCTGAAAGCCTACTAAAAAAATTGCCATCGACACAGGTGTACTGCTTCAATCGCTATGACTATTACATGCACTCCATGCCTTTCGCCACTACAGTCATTTTTCTCTTTTCAATGTCTATTACCTAATTTTCTCACGTTATCTAAGAACGTCAACACTCACCACAATATCGAAGCGAGCACACAGGCGTTTTTTGCAACTCATACACGTAAAAAGCACCGCAGTTCTTGACTTTAATGTTGTTTCTCCACCGACAACAATTGTTTGTCCAATGATAGCAAACTTCCCGAGTCACTTGACCGTCTGCCACAGAAGGATGTTGTCCTTTGATCCATCCTGGGGCATGAGTACCACAACGACGCACAGGTGGGCATGTAGTGGGCATCTTTGGGTTACCAGCAACACCAGTAAAGCGATACCATCCAGGGGTGATATCTCTCTGATCACATCGGACTGGGCTTTGACCCGTGAAAGTGATAAGACGGTCGACTGCATTGAGGTTCTTGTAGTTGCTACACGGGTCATTAGATGCAACTGTTGAAATAATAGATGTTAACGAAGTCTAAAAACACTTTTACTGTGCAGAACTCTATGCTGCAGCCTATTATTTAGCAAATGTCGAGGAAAAACTCATATTAGATAAAACTAAGTTGAAATGAAAGAAGAGATAGAAATCTAGAGTGTCTTTTTAATGTCCGGCTGCGTTTGTAAGACCTGAAAGCGTACCAAAAAGCTGACATCGATACGGTTGTACTGTTTCAATCGCTATGAAAATTACATGCATACCATGTCTCTCGTCACTACAGTGATTTCTCTCTTTTTAATGTCTATTGCCTAATTGTCTCACGTTATCTAAGAACGTCAACACTCACCACAGTATCAAAGCTAGCATGAAATAAAGTAGTATATAGAAATCTAGAGTGTATTTTATAATGTCAGGTTGAATTTGTAAGACCTGAAAGCCCACCACGAAATTGCCATCGACACAGGTGTACTGCTTCAATCGCTATGACTATTACATACACTCCATGCCTTTCGTCACTACAGTCATTTTTCTCGTTTCAATTTCTATTACCCAATTGTCTCACGTTATCTAAAAACGTCAACACTCACCACAGTATCGAAGCGAGCACACAGGCGTTTTTTGCAACTCGTAAACGTAAAAGACGCCGCAGTTCTTGACTTTAATGTTGTTTTTCCACCGACAGCAATTGTTTGACCAATGATAACAAACTTCCCGAGTCACTTGACCGTCTGCCACAGAAGGATGTTTTCCTTTGATCCATCCTGGGGCATGAGTACCACAACGACGCACAGGTGGGCATGTAGTGGGCATCTGTGGATTACCAGCAACACCAGTAAAACGATACCATCCAGGGGTGATATCTCTCTGATCACATCGAACTGGGCTTTGTCCAGTGTAAGATTCGAGGCGGTCGGCTGCATTGAGGCTCTTGTAGTTGCTGCATGGGTCATTAGATGCAACTGTTGAAATAGTAGATGTTAACGAAACCTAAAAACACTTTCACTGTGCAGAATTCCATACTGCAGCCTATTAGTTAAGAAATGTCAAGGAAAAAATCATCTTAGATAAAAAAAAAATTGTTGAAATGAAAGAATAGATAGAAAGCTAGAGTGTTTTCTTTTCGTCAGTCTGAGTTTGTAAGACCTCAAAGCCTACCAGGAAGCTGCCATCAATACGGTTGTACTATTTCAATTGGTAAGACTATTACATGCACTCCATATCTTTCGTAACTACAGTGATTTGTCTCTTTTCAATGTCTATTGCCTAATTATCTCACGTTATCTAAGAACGTCAACACTCACCACAGTATCGAAGCGAGCATGCAGGCGTTTTTTGCAGCTCATACACGTAAAAGGCACCACAGTTCTTGACTTTGATGTTGTTTTTCCACCGACAGCAATTGTTTGACCAATGATAACAAACTTCCCGAGTCACTTGACCGTCTGCCACAGAAGGATGTAGTCCTTTGATCCATCCTGGGGCATGCGTACCACAACGACGCACAGGTGGGCATGTAGTGGGCATCTTTGGGTTACCAGCAACACCAGTGAAGCGATACCATCCAGGGGTGATATCTCTCTGATCACATCGGACTGGGCTTTGTCCAGTGAAAGATTCGAGGCGGTCGGCTGCATTGAGGCTCTTGTAGCTGCTGCATGGGTTAAGAGCTGTCGTAGCTGATGAAAGTAAAGGATTATGTAAGTGAGTTGTTTTCAATCGTGACTATATAGAAGAGTTTAGCTTTTTACGATCCTGTTACTACGCCGTTTGGTAAAATGCGTTAGGTCCATTGTTGTCACAAGTTAATTTAATGCCTTTAAGACATTGGTTTTCTCTCTTTCGGTGGTTGAGTATTCTTTAAGGTTGATTTTTTTAATTATTTCCACTTTGAATTCTTAAAAGTTACCTTATTTGTAAGAGGAACAAAATACCCTGCGGTTTCATCTATTCCACTTCTCTGTAATATTTCCAATCCATTTCCCCCACTCCCGCACACACACAAAATGTGGTGCCTGCACTAAGCCATGACAAAATTGAAGGTTTCTTGCGAAATACTACACTGAGAATCGATTCCAGTCAGTGTTTGTATCTTGGTGCTTCTCTAAAGAATGTTAAACTTACCTCGGGCTAATCCAAGCAGGAACAACAAAACAACATTTTTCATTTCCATGTTGACTCTAGGACAAAAAAGGTACACGGTATTAGCGATTAATTAAAAAAGTCAATTCCGCAATCGAGCCTCGGGGTGACCTTAGTGACCCTATTTAAAGTATAATGTTATTTTAGTGTAATTGTTGTAATAAATGCTTGTAGAGTTATGTAGTTGTTGCGTGTTTTCTCGTCTGCATGCGAGCCAAGTGGCCCATCAGGCCGGAGCTTATCCCGGTTTCTGTAACATGAAGCGACTAGGAGTATTTCTACTCCCCCCTGGATGGGATGCTAGTCCATCGCTGGTTACCCCCAGCATTAAGTTCGCCGGTACCCATTTATACACCTGGGTGGAGAGAGGCACTGTGAGTGTCTTGCCCAAGAACACAACACAATGTCCCCGGCCAGGGCTCGAACCCGAGAGACGAGCGCACTAACCATGAGGCCACCGCGCCGCCCGCGGGTTTGTTTATGCTTAATTTTTTTGTTGTTGTTGTTGAATTTTGTTGAATACGTGCGGCAACGCATATTTCTTTAGATTTTCAGACAACCTTATTCACGCGTAAATTACGTTAGTACACAAAATCATTTCTCAAGAAGTCAACGATAATCCTTTCGAAAATAGTTGATAAATTAAAAAATAATCCGAAACTAATAAACTGAATATGCTATTCGTTATAAAACGTCTTTATATATCAGAAATACATATCAAAACAATGACAAAGTTGGCAACAGATAAAACCAACGAGCTGGAAAAAAAATCAATGAAATATATTGCAATGACATTGCGTTGCCACACTGTTATAAAATCTGTGGAATGCAAACTAATAGTTGAAATCGGAAGAATCCGTTAGTTACTAAATGAGCCGCCAAATGTGAACGCAGGAGAATTTTTCAAACTGGTGGTTTGTCAGGAAACTAAAATTCTTTGTACTTGACGGCCGGGAGCACACTGTGTAAACGAACATGGCATCATAATTAGTGACACTTAAATAGACTCTTGAGACACACTCAACATGTAACTATAAAAAACTATCCCAGAAGTATGAATAAATCATCTATTTAAATTCATCAGATTTATGTTTTTGGGAAACTTTCTTCGACTTATAATAAACTGTGGCTTTCGTTGTCAAAATAATTATTTTTCTTACGAAATGCCAAGTTTACTTTCCTTGCCTGCATGACGAAGGTTTGATGTGGAAGAAGTAATTTTAAGGATTATTCACTTTTTTACCTCTCTCCTCTTCCTGATCTTGTCTGATCTTGTCTCTACAAGCTGAGGCTGACTACTCGACAGCCCTTTTCATAGATACCCCTTAGCAACGGACCGATATATTTTTGACCAGATGTGATCGAGGAGTGAGTTGGTTTTTATGGACTTTAGCATATGTAAATATTTCACGTGGGAGGTATGTTAAGTAAGCCCTTTAAAAGTGGAGCCGTGAACTCGTTTATGAAAGTAATCCCTAAGCTAGAAATTTCGCCATGACACGTTTAATTAAGCCCTCAGTTCGAGAAATATCCGGATATTGTTTGGGATATTTAAAAGTTTCCGACATATTTAGAAAATATGAACATATTTAGAAAATATGAACATATTTAGAAAATTAAGATATTTAGATATATTCATGGCTTTTTTTTTTTATTGAATCAATACTAAGTTCTATGCCAGAAACAATCCAGTTCAGCGATTATTAACTCGAAAAATATATTCCATATCACTAAAAGCGCTAAAGCAGTAATTTTACGTCATATTTGTGGAAAGGCCTTGTTTAAAAACGTATACCTTGATGTCTGCCTCATTGCTACCCTTTGTTGCGAGGTCTACAGGCGACGTTGTAATTCTTTACGTTTAGTTGTTCGTAACACTGCACCTAAACTTAATATATTGATCGCGAGCAAGATATCAGAACAAGGTTAGTAACCCTGAGTATATCTTGGCGAAACAACTGATAGCCTTTGAGCGATGGGCTCCAGAAACAACTATATAGACATTTTAATTTTCACTGTATTCGCTATGAAATGACACCTATCTCGGGTGTGGCAGTTTTCGTTGCTCCAGTATAGAAACTGCAGTGAAACAAAGCTAAGGAAAACATATAAATAGACCTAATGAGTCTGAAATGGGCAATAATCGCAGTGCTGCCATATAGCTATGGAATGGTAGCTAGTAAGTGGACAAATCTATCTACGATATAGTGACGAAATTTGCCTTTGCTTTCAAGTATTCATAGTCGGGGCCACTTTCTTCAGTTTTTGCTTCAAAGTAAACATTTATTTTTGTTAATAAACTTTGACACTGTGTGATCGATACTAGAGCTGCTGAAATGAAAATCTACCAATCAAATTGATGCAGCATCGAAGACAACTTTTGAAAAATAAACCTTCCGACATCATCGTTCGTGAAGCGTGTCATGAGAACCTGGTGTTTCTTAGAATACAATATAGTGGTCTTGAAAGAGCACTTCAAAATAAAAATAACAATGAAGCAAGGCTGATTAATACGTAGACAACTTAGATTCTTCGTATACCAGCAGCATTTTCGTGTGCGGTGCCTTGCGTATTTGTATTTACTTCAAAATAAGCAGAAATGGCCAGTTTCCGATATTGTTCCGTTTCCCTACGGAGATATCAACTTACAAACTTCAACGCTATACACAGCGACATTTGTGCTGGACACGCTTTCAAGATCTTTTTAACTTGGAGCATTTGCTTTTCGGGGAAACAACGAGAATTGTATCGAGAATTGTAACGTATAAGCGTACGCAAAAGGCACAACAAATTTAAACGATAGTGCGAGAGAGACACTACAAGAAAATTGTGCATGAGTAGGAACAAAAGGACATTAAACAAAATCATCAACGTTGCATGTTTGTATGGCTTATGGGTGTTGGCGCACAGCGAAATCACATGATTATCGTGGCGTCATCGTGTTCGGAAAGGTCTGTTTTCGTGACGGATTAGTGCGTTTTCGAATTTCTCCGGCGTAATGTGTGCAGTGTACTCTCACAGATCACTGATACCCCTTTATACTCCTCTGTGGAGAGAAGCACTTTGAGAGTATATTGTCTTACCCGAAGGGCATTGCACAATGACCCCGGCCGCTCAAACTCGGACCGCTCAATACGCACTAACCATGAGCCCACCGCGCAGGAATAAAACGACAAAGATGGAAGGATTGTCTGAACTCAATACTTTTACCTCTTAGTGTTTCAAGTTAGTTTCCAAACATTTTATCAAGTCCTTGTAAACCATCGCCGCTGAGAACAAAAACAAATTTAAAGATAATTTAAGTATTAAAACGGGTCACTCTTCTTTTACACTTACCTGAGATAATGACATTGAAAGGCTAGACTATCGTGGGACACCAACTCCCGGGAGTCTTGTGCCGGTCAGTGATAGCTGAGAAACTATCGAACCGCTGTTACGCCTTTTTTCTTTTATCGATACGTGATCCAGATTTCTACCTTTCAGTTTGGCAGTTAAACACAGCTGAATGCTGAAATGTTTACTGAGCCGTGAGAAGATGCAGTTTATTTACTGATAGCTTTTCTAATGGCTTCGGTATAAATCTTTAGAGTGAATGAAAAACTCAAGCTGAAGTCATTGCCTAATTGCGTAGTGGCGAAAGCTACCTTGAAAACTGTTGCTTTTTGACGCAAACACTATTTACCCAGTTTAGCATGATGAAGTTTTGCTAAGACACGTGAACTATGAATATCCTCGAACGGTGAACGTGGGTAAATAGCATATTTGTTAGCATGAGTATATTGACATTGATCAAACTTGTTTCCACATGAAAACGGCGAGGCATCAAAGACAGTGGCGGAATTAGGGTTAGGGTTAGGGCTAGAGTTAGCGTTAGGGTTTAAAATGGTTATGAACTTATACACAAATTCTAAATTTTCACGCCAGCGAAGTTAGCGTCAGAACTCACAGCGACGTTTTAAATATAACAATATTGTTATCGAATAATTGTGTTAGGCCGAGTCAACGATGTTAACTGATTAAGAAATGATAAGCGTGCAGCGTGCAACTATCGAGTTATGAATGTACGTGGGAGGTTGCTAAGCGGGAAAGAAGCGTAAGAGTCGCATGAGGCGATAGCCGAGTGCGACTCTAGCTTCTTGAGTGCTTAGATAAAGTGACACATCAAAACTTTTCTTGGATCGCGGCGAGTTAATAGTTTCTAGGGCAAACAAACAATTTCAAACTGCTCGGTTGACCTAAATATCAAGCTGGCAACAAACGAAAATTGCAGTCGGTAAAAGCGTTTCTCAAAAATTGGTTAAGTTTAAATTTGGATCAGTTTTCCGAAGAATTGAAAACAAACTTCACCCGGTTGAAGCTTCTGGTGGTTGAGCTCTTTGTCCTTCACGGACTCTTCGGCAAAAGAAAAGAACAATATGGAACCAGACATTTCTTAAAAGCGATATTGGGGAAGAAAGCGAACAAACACCCCTGGCTTTGAGCTGTTTGAGATGTTCTTATTCAATTGCAGGTTTGTGGGTTACGTTTTCCTTCCCACCTCGTTTTAAATTTGATGAGTTGCGCGTCTAAGGCTGAAATTGAACACACGAATGGCTTTTAAAAATAATCTGTCACTTTCGTTACTTGGTAAAATAAGGTTAAATGAACAGAAGACTGAAGCCTAAAGGAAAATGTCAAAAACTGAATGTAAGCTTATATCTGTGCACGATGCAATGTTTTCCTCGAGCGGCTGTTTCTTCAAGTCCTTCAGGTGTTCAACTCGCGATCGAGTGACAAGCATTCGAGCAAAACTAAAACCCGGGAACTGAAATAATTCATCAGAGGCTACCAATATTTGATAAAACTTCCTTTATTAAAGCTCAGAAGAACTATTACCTTTAACGTTTTTGAACCAGAAGGATTTCGTATGTAAGACTTCACAAACAGAGATTTGTTACCTTTCTTGCTTCGTTCGCCGAAAGCATGGTCATTCCCCAGTATTGCATTGCGCATCCTAATTTATGGCGTCATTAGCGCGCGTCCGTGCACGCGCACATTGAAAACATGGCGGATTTGCCTTGATATTGAGTTCAGTCAGTTGAAAAATGGCTATAGCTCACTAACGAGCTCGGGCACCCCAAATTTTTTTCCAATCATTTTAATCAACTAATCATTAGCTTTACGTGAGAAAAGACTGATCTGATTTCCATGTTTGAAAATTGAATAAATAAGAAAAATAGCAGCTGCACTGTAGTCTTTTCTATTTTGCAGTTTGATAGCCGTGGCAAGCAATCTGGTTCCAATATTTTAACAAAGATTCAGCTGTCTGTCAAAATCACTTAAAAATGTTTATTTGTGTCCGACACAAGTATTGACTGTAGTTTGAGGCGTGTTTTCATGAGTCTGGGCTCACAAAGAGTTTACGATAACTTGGAATGCGTTCTTGTAATAAGCATTAAATAACGCTAAAATGGGACATTTTCAATGCCTCACTGCTCCTTAACGAGCATGGGCAGCCCCTTTTTTATTTTATAATTTAAGTTCTCATATGATAAATATTCATTGGACAAAGTTTGAACAAATATCTATGCGCAGTTTTATTTCAGGGGAATTACCTTAAATGGCTTTCGATGCCAGAAAAGTTTTACAATGAAAGATTGTGCTGAATTTTATTGTTGTCATAGAAAATTCTCTCTAAAAATTCCCGCTATGCACTATTAACCTCGAAAGGTTGATACAGACCAGTTTGTTGTTTTTTTGGTCCATCTCCGAGCTGTCCCAAGTCCCTTTGTTCAACCAGCCGATTCAATAGGCCCTTTGCAGCTGGGGTCACGTGACCAAATTTTTCCTAAAAAATTTTTGTACTATGGGCTATAACTAAAAAAATGCCAGAAATGGAAAAAGCATGTCGAAAATATCAAAATGGCCAAGTTTGAGGCCCCCATAATCAGAGAATGAGATTTTATGATGGTCTGAATTTTTGAAAGAATAAGAAGATTTGTATGGAAAATGTTGCTGGAGAGCAAGGTCTTGCTCTCCAGCAACATTTTTCCATACAAATCTTCTTATTCTTTCAAAAATTCAGACCATCATAAAATCTCATTCTCTGATTATGGGGGCCTCAAACTTGGCCATTTTGATATTTTCGACATGCTTTTTCCATTTCTGGCATTCGTTAAGTTATAGCCCATAATTTTATGGAAAATAGGTCACGTGATGGCTTAGCTGCAAAGGGCCTATTCCTGTTCGCTTACTAGTAAATTCGGAAATTTCTTAGTTGAAGGCCCGGCAAAAAACTAAAGCTCTAGATTTGGTAACTCACACTAATAATATTCTTCTTCTCCGAAAGAATCATTAGATTTTTCCATATTTTAGGAGAAGAAAAATAGGAATTATGTTTTACAAAGCGTCAACATCGATTAAAAAAAATTGCCGAGAAAAAGTACAAATAAACAAACTGACGTCAGCGTGCAACCCACGGGCAAAGATGGATCGAGCGTATTGGCCAATCAGAGCGCGCGCTTCGCTAAGGATATGTTATAACAGAAAATCTACCAGCACACGTGAAATTTTTTTGATCATTTTTTTTATTGTGAACATTATTTCACTCAATACAATACATACATACTAAAAAACGTGAAATCACGGATTGATCCGAACTATTTTGCACAATATATTGTGTAATATTGAACGTGATACTCCAACAACGTTGATTGCCCTAAGTAGTTACAGCGTTTTTTTCCCACTTAGGTAATGATAAAAAGCCAACACCAGTCTAAAAGTCACGGAAGATTTGTATAAACGGATCGACGTTTAATTTACGTTTCAGGGTTATTAATGGCTAATTAAACAAACAAAATGTCAAAGTTATCTTCAGAAAATCCTTTGAACTGCGTGAAAGATATTTGATTTTTATTCTGGCTTAGTCAAAAACAGAAAAGCTGTGATTACTAACAGCAATAACAGCTTTTCTGTTTTCCATTTAGGCAATTATAATGAAAAGCAAATATCACACTAAAAGCACTTTTAAAAATGAATTCTCATGGAAGGTTTGTTTAAACAGATCGTTAACGATTTGGTTTCAGTTTCAGCGTTCACAACAAGACAAACAAAATTTCAAAATTATCTGAAAATTTCAAAATTATCCTTTTTCAGAAAATTATTTAAACTGCGTTGAGAATAGAAGATTTGAATTTCCCACTACTTATGGCTTTACCTAATCACAGCATTTTTGTTTCCACTTACTAAGGGAAAAATAAAAAGCAAATACCACACTAAAAGCACTTGAAAATGATTTGTCAAAGAAAATCTGTATAAACAGACTCTCAAAATAACGCTTTGGTTTCAGTTTCATGAGTTAATGGCTGAAAAAAATCATGGAGGCAGCTCGGCGAAGTGGTTAGAGCGCCGGACTTGAAATCTGGAGGTCGCGGGTTCAAGTCCCGCTCTGACCATTAATGCCGTGTTCTGTTGGGATCAACGGTTTCTGGTTGGTTGGTTGGTTTAATTGGATCTTTTCGTGTTCTATTGGGGGAAAAAACCGTTATAATTTTCAGTTGGTTTGGTTGATCAACTTTTTCGACCAGCCCCGAACCAGGTTGAAACGGTTGATAAAGCATTTGCGTGATATGTCGCGTGATTGTAGCTCACGTAAGGACTATTCCCAGGAGTTACCGCGTTTCAACCGAAAACGGTTGGAAAAGTGTTCAGTTGAGAAGCGTCAACTGTATCAACCCAAACCGGTCGCGTTTGAAACGGCTGATCCCAATAAGTCTCGGTAGACCCTAGTTCAGCTCCCCGGTTATGCGTGTGAAGAGCCAACTGATCTGCCTCTCGCCAGTTCGCCGGTTGGGATTTTCAAGCCTGTTATGCTTGTTTATTTGAAATATTTATTTCTTTCAGTTTAAGTGACATGCCTGAAAACTAGCTAGCTGCAGCTACGGACATTTAAACATTCAACATTTAACATTTTTTTTAACATTTTCTTAAAACAGTGGCCACTGCAAATTTCCAGTATTATCTCCTTCAGAACATCGTACTAATGAGCTTCGAATTCGTTGTGAAGATTTGAATTTCCCGTGTATTATGGCGCAAGTGGGAAACAAGAAAGCTGTGATTATTTAAGGCAATCACAGCTTAATAAAAAGCGAATACAAGTCTAAACGAAAAACAATTCTAAAACGATCTGTATAAACAGATCGTTCAAAATACCAATTTGGTTTCAGTTTCAGGGTTAATGGCTCAACAAACAAAGCCCCAAAATTATCTTCTTCAGAAGGTTTTTCGAATTGCGTTGAGGACTGATTCTTTTGAGTTTCTTATTAATGGCTCGTTGTGTGTCAAGGATTATAGCCAAATTTAGACAGAAGAAAACGGTCACCAAATTGAGTGAAATGCAAGTAGGACCAGTTTAAATAGTGAAGAAATATTTCAATAACGCAACAAATACAAAAGAAGGTGTGGATGGACAGAAATTGAAGAAGATTGAAACGGATTGCGATATGCTTGGGTTTTTGAAAAACTATTAGGCTGAGCAGTTTTCAAAGTTAATCGCGTTTGTTTGTCACCTTTAATTATAATGCCCGGGAGATTTATCTGTTTGTAGTGAAACTATGGTTTTGTCAGTTAGATCCATAAAATAAATTCTTTGCTAAAATTAAGTTTCATAGTATTTAGCAAAACTTACCTGTCGTTATATTTCTAATCAAGCTACGATGACCTAAGCAGTGGCGGATCTAGGGGAGGGGCCCGGGGGACCCGGCCTCCCCCCTTATTTTTGGTAAAAAAAGAAGAAATCAGGGAAGGAAGGAAAGCCAGCAGGGCAAGCAAACAAAACTGCCCCCGTCCCTTAGCTCAATGTCTGGATCCGCCACTGCTAAGAACAAGAGTTTTGGTAAACTGTGTTTCACTTTACAAACTGGTGGGAGACGTTTGTGACACTAGTTTAAAATTTGATTTTATCAGTATGAGGAGGTTCACACAGTTCAGATGGAGTATATGTGGTAGTTCAGTTATGGTGGTATTACTTGGGCTTCCGTAGGAAAGCCCGAGTCATAAAATGCAAGCGTTTTGGTCGCCAAAAGAGGGGTCATGGTCCCAGGCGTCCCATGCGTAGACCGTGGAAACTGGGTGCGAGAAACGCGATAATGCTCGCTGTTCGTGACAGAATGCGGTGTTCTGCAAAGGAAGTTTCGGCAAGAATCGCTCCTTAAACGTTCATCTCACATACAAAGATGTCGATCGTTTTTGGAAAGGGTCGGTCCACGAATTATATCGCTTGGAAGCCAGCCAGGTAACAAAGGTCAAGCTCGATACGTTCTCGTGAGATAACAACTGAGCCAATCGCGGTATGAGTTCAAACTACGAAAACACTGACAAAAAATAGGCAGTCGATGACTGCATGTGGCTACTGCTGTAATTATCTAGCACATTGCAGTAAAACAAATCATATTGCAATAAAACGAGCTAAATACGAATTCAAAGCGTTTTTGGACTGGTAGCTCATTAAAAACATGCGACTTGTTTCTTGCACCGCGAGAAATATGTCGATCTCCAAATTTGTAAAGATAAGACTTTCGGTAACTTGAATTAAATATCTTACCTCCAAGTAAGTTGGCTTTCTAGTAGGGTGCAGGAAAAAAAAAAACGTGTGATTTCGGAGGCAAATTGTGTGGGGAAATTAAAACTTCTGTTGTGCGGGGAATTGTGCAGAATTATTGACGAACCAATGTCCTTGCGAAGTCCTAAGGAAAATCTGCATTGACGATAGTTTAGCCAAATTTATTTCACCAGCAGTTCAAATATATTTAGCAGTCTTATCAATCGCCAATTCTTTTAGAAAACTGTGTCTGACTGCTAAAGAAAACCATGTTGCGTGACATGAACTAGACGAGTATGAAACCAAATTAAATAGCAAAAGAGAATGCCGCATTTCCTCTCATAAATGAGTTCCCTTTTAAAAATACTCCTGCCTTGATTCAATAAAAGTATGTAGGTTAAATATTTCTTCATAAACTGTGTTAAGGGTCGCAAATGCTCGGAAGTTATCCGCAAAAAACACAACTTGAAAGTTCAAGCAAATTAAGTGCAATGCAATTTGCGCCTTGTCCTAGGACTGTTGTTTTCGCGAAGGAGTTTATCTATGCGCTCTCCAAAGGAGATAAGCCTCTTGAAAACGGTTTAAGATCGCGACACGGTAAATATGTTCAGCTGCACAATTTACTCGGATCGCCACGACCAGTAAACGAACTTCGTACAATTTCTGCTAGCATGTACAATGTAATCGCCATAAGTTGTAAAAAGACCTGGAAAATTCTTTGCATACAAGTTCTCCATAAATGCGTAGACAGCTATGCTTCATTCTTGCACCAAAATGGTTTAAACTCACAACTTGCGATTGGATTAGGAGGATACTCAACGAAACAACTTGAATAGTAAATATCGAAGCGGAGCTCTTGTGCTAAAATATCGTGATTCTTTTGTTTGCATTGTGTCGAATACGCGTTTTCGCAAAGTACGATTTGATACTGCGGTACGAAGCCCGAGTAAACGCTCTAAGAGCGCCTAGTTGTTGTGATAACTGCAGTTTAAGGTCTCAAATTTCTAAAATCTCCAATTTCACTTGAAGAGTAAAAAGAGCGATTGCAAGTGGAGGTTTGTATGGTGTGTATGGAGAGAGGATTTAGAAATTTGTTCTATATTGACCTGCAATGGATGTTATAAGTTTTTAAATGTTTACCGTTAGCCCAAGCCTGCATTATACACAAAGCAGTGTTCCCTTATACGTCATGTAATTTCAGTGACACATCCTCCACGTTTCTGCACCCTATTTATTGTACACAAAATAGACTGCAAGCAGTCTCTCTTTAAATTTCCTCTAATATCCACGGGCATGAATGTAAAACCTGAGACAACGAGTACGAGAAGGAGTAGGGAGCGTGTTGTGAAAAGTGCGAACCTCTTTTTACGGCGTCTTCCGAGCCGCTCAAAGCTTCGCCGTTCGCCCCTCGAATACCTTGCTCGTTCGACCTTTCTCGCTCTTCACCAGAAGTTATAGAGCAAAGGAGATACTGCTCGCAGAGTCTATACACAAAAAGTGTCCAATAAAACAATATTGCCTAGTAAATTATCAAAAGAACATGGGGGAGAAAACAACTTTTTTTTATGTATATATAAACCACAATCACTTCGAAAAAAGCTGAAAGAACATGAACATTTTGACATTTCGTTTTTGGACCACCTTGAAAAGCCAGAAGCCCAGGCATGAATCCCGTGATTACTGACAAGATTACAAAGAACCAAAGTAAAGACCTAAACGAATGACTCAGCACTGGTGCGAAAGATCTCGTCGATTAATTAATTAAGCACGCTGGTGGTGACGGGGCAAATGTTTACTATGGTTCGTTGTTGGCAGACAAGAATGCTCAGCTAATGGTAATAAAGAAAAAGTTGTTTTTAATAAAGTTAACAGTCAGATAAATTCATAAATCGTCATTGAGCAGAATGGTAGACAACTAGTTTAAGTCAATCAGTCAATCTACGAACCTGTCATACTAAACATGATGCATGATAAACATGTTTCTGGTTACGTTTAATTACCGTTCAACGTCTTTTTCTGCCGATTGTCAGCATTTTCTTGTGGAGACATCCATCAAAATTGGCCGCAAAATGAAAAAATTATCAGCAGCACCAGTATCATAGCACAATCAAAACTACGCGCAAATGGCTACTCCCAAACGCGATGAAATTTGCACGTGCACGTGCTGGGGTCGTTACGTTGCAACAAGCACTAACTATATGCTTTCTTCGCGGAGAAAACAAGTTAAGATCTGTAGTCGATTTATACCTTCACACAGCGGACCAGACGGCTATAAATTCGCTGTTGTTGCTCTAGAAGAAATTGTGGGCTGGACAATTTTGGACTTTCCGTTCAAAACGACGGGAAAATCCGCTTGAAAAGGAGTATGGATGTTTAACACAACATTCAGGTATGAATTAACACTAATATCGCACTGCGGCAACAAAGTATAAGAAATTATTGCTGTAGCTAATTTGTGTTTCTTAAGTCGATCTAGTTTACAATTTATTTCCCTAGTTAGATCTTCTATTGCCGTGTTTTCACGAGAGAGGTTTATTACGGTAACTGCTTACCGACGTTTCGTAACTAAACTGCAGTTATTAGAGAAGCTGTTTACACGGAACTAATTAACTAAAGTAGGCCGCATACTACGGACGGTTTTAGGTTTTCTCGGAAAGCAAGTGCTGCAATGTTGCACAGAAACATTGGAAAATTATAAAATTTCTGACTTTACCCCAATGCCGAAAGCAGGTCGTTGTCAATTTGCAGGCGGTGATGTCGAGCCAAACTCATGTAAAGCTTTGTAGATGAATAGTGGAAAGAAAATTTTGATATGTCGCTGATCCTCTTCCCGCAAAAAACCTGAAACGGCATCTGCTGCGGAGCTCGGGGCGGGTTACGTAGATGTTTACCGGTACTTCTTCTTGTTTTTTTGTTTTGTTTCGTTTTTTTTTATTTTATTTTAATTGATTGCAATAACATTACATTAGATACGAAAAAAAAAAAAAAACTGCCTACTCTACTTACAATGTTAACGTAGCTTTTAACAATACCAACAAAACTTACAATACTAACATTATTTACAATTTGTTAATATCTGTTAGTTGTTGGTTGGTTACTTCTTCTTGTTCGGGGCCGCTTTAAATTGTAACATTTGCTTTTCTTCTCCATAGACCTCAATTATGATTTTTTTGTCTCTCTCTTTGTGGTAGGTTTTCTTCTAGTTGCGCCTGCCTGTACACTGCTACTAATTAAGCTACCTGATTCTAACAGAAAGGAAACGCTTACGGCACTTGACGAAGAACGGGAATCAGCAGTCCAGGATTTCTTTGTCTAAACATGAGTTAATTCAGCTTTTTTGCCCGTTGACTTGAAACCTACTTATACTAGGAGAAATCTTTGTCTATTTTTCTCTTCTTTACGCGCTGAACTCGCGAACACTTGCCGCTAAGATGTTGCGACAACGTCTGCTTTCCTCGGTTACCGTCAGTTACTGAGCTAAACCATGCCTGATGAGGCGTTCAACTGTCGACAAACCTAGGTTGGCTTACTTTTGATTTTGCCGCCATTTACCGAGGTTTGCTACTGTGTTTACACGATTAAAAATTTCACCTCAGTAAAGTTAAAACAAAACCAAAGTAAACATCTCTCGTGAAAACACGGGCTATTATAAGCGGTCTTCAACATAATCTGATTTGCATTTTAGTTTCGCACATGGAATCTTGAGCTTACTCAAAATCCATGTTTTCTTTGATAAATTTCGTCGTCTTCGTCCTTGGTCAACTTAAGGGAGCCATATTTTTGCAATATATGTCCTTGTTCTAAGGAAATTGTGCGTACTGGATTTGAAGATTTCACAACTTTTCTGTATGTTTTTATGGGCTATCGTGCGCTAAGAACTATGGGTAAATGCATCAGTCGCCATCTTTTTACTTGCTGAGGATTGTAACAACTCTGTGCAACAAAGCGAATAGATGTTAATAGGAAGGTTGGTAGCGTGCCAATGCCCTCTGGCCCTTCTCTCTAGCATGCTAACCTGAACGTTCATTATGCTGACTATGCTCTGGTAACAAAAACCCAAGTCGCTACAGATAAGTTCTGACGAAAAGTTCTTCTAAATTTTTCCTCGCGTTTACATCAGAAAGAACCGGTCATTTTGTATTTCGTTTGACTGCTAAAGAATTCGTCAAAATGTTTAACGCGTTACATATGTAATAAATATTTTAAAATGCCGGAACTGGCAAGCTATTTGTTTTGAGGCCAGACAACCATAGAAAGACAGCCGGGATGTTCAAAGCCTGATTAAGCTAACCCAGAATTACTGAGAATTTTCTTTTTATCTTATTATTGGTTGCTTAAGTCTTTAAACATCAGATCCGACACTAAGTCGATACAAACTTCAATAAACTAATAGTAATCGTAGATTAAAGAGTGCATTCGAGGTTTGGTGGGTTTGGTGTGTTATGAAGACAAAAATTCTAGGAACAGCATTTTCTGCCTGAGCTGTTAGGTAGGCGTGAAATTGGCCTCCTTCCAGTAGAAGCGAAAACAAATGAATTGATCGCAAAGCACGTGCATACGAGAGGGTTTAATTTGTTCTCGTTTATACAGGTATCACGTAATATTAGTTACGACCGGGCAGTAAAAAAAACACGGACTGCAGTTGCTAGGTTGCATTTAGTCCGCAGTCCACGTTTTATACTTAGTCCATGTTTTATCCCCAGTCCGTAGTCCGCAGTCCGTAGTCCGCAGTCCGTAGTCCGCGGTCTATATTTTATACTGACCGTGTAAAAATCGACACAGACGATGCTTGTTCCGTCGGTATGCGAAACGATATGCTTTTATTAGCAAAACTAGGGCAATTATTCCGTTTACGAACAAGACTTAGAATCGTCTTGGCTTTGGGGCAACAGGTACAGGGCATTTTCACTTCCGAAACAATGAAACGGAGGACATGGTGTACCGAAGCAATCCTGTGGGAGTTGAACTCTTTTCCTATGTAAACACTTTCTTGGGGTTTATGTTACATAATTTAATTTGCGCGCACATGTCTGCAAGGTTTTTAAATGTCATTAACACTGACTTCGAACTTTAAATAAACAAATTATCCGCTGCAGTCCACAAGAAGCTGCCTCCACACTCGAAAATCCGCAATATTGCACAACACTCGAAAGAAAGCACATGGACGAACACGCAGATAACGTCATTCGCCCCTGAAGAATTGGTGTCCAATAGCCCTTTTCACTGTTAATTTTTCTCATTTGTATTACAATGTAATCCAACGTGGATGCGAGGCAATTTCGGGCTAAAACTACAAAATAGCCCGAAATTGCCTCACATACATGCTAGATTTTATTGTTATGCAAATGAGCAAAGGTAACCGTGAAAAGGACTTTTGGAGTCCATAGGAAGACACATACACAAAAACTCGAATTCTTCCGCATTACCCGATTAAAATTGCGTTCTCTCGAACGCAATAACCAGAATGAACGACCGAGTAAATAATGGAAACTGGGCACCAGCAGTTCAAATGACGTTTTTCCCTCAAAATCTACGCCGATTACCCTACCTCAGCATTTCAAGAATTAGAATAAACATTCATGTAAAATCAAATGAAAATAAACTCTAAATTCATTAATGGAGGAACTCGCAGGTAAGCCTCAGTAGGAGAGTATGAAAAAGACGCGCGCGTGTGGGAATGTAATCGTTAATTTCAATATGGTGCTGCAGTTTTACTGAAGGAAAGAATTTCCTCGCCATGCGAGGGTTGTTACTGTCTGTCGCTAGCACCTCCAAAGCCTGGCGAAGGCGCAGTTACACTTGGCATTCCATTTTTCGAGTAACATGACGCCTAATTTCGTTGTGACAAATGGTGCAGGAAATCGTGCCTGGTGTAATAAACCCTGAAATATGCATGTCTCACAAAATTCAGTAAACCACTTCCGGGCCCCTCCATTCTGATATACGGTTGCAAACTACTTTTTCAATGCGATATTTTGGGGGTAAAATATCTTGCAAGCGAGCGGGCAATGGACAGAAGAAATTTGGGACAAGCTATGAGCACTTTCCTTTCAACCAAAACTTACGGTTCGAATCTCCAGCAAGTTTCCAGCGGCGAATGGAACAGATTTGTTTGGAATTTCCCAAAGAGAAGAAAAGTAAGCAACCATTACCGCGAGATAAATCCCAAAATATTTGAATTTTTCTTACCAGGAATTTTAGTTTCATTTGATTTTGCTCCCGGAATGTGCCAAAAATCTCGATTCAATGGTTTTTATTTAGGAAATTCAACATTTCTTGGATTTTCCAGAGACTTTCCCAAGAAATTTCCATAACATTCACCCACGTATTTCACCATTCTGTATCATTTGCTCCCGCCATAGTCCGGAATTTTGGTCGAATGGGAAGCATCTATTGTTCATTGTAATAGTACCTTAAATGAACTACGTGACGTTTTGCGCATCTTGAAAAGTTGAGCCTAAATTTTTCAAGTTCGTCGTTTCAGTTAATCAGTCGATCAGTCAATAAGTCAATCAATCAATCAATCAATCAATCAATCAATCAATCAGTCAATCAGTCAAATTTTATTTAAAGAGTGACACTTGAAAGTTATCAAACAAATGAACGTATGGCCCTCTAAGCCTCACTGAGCCGTGTGACTGAGCCGCGTCGACAGACGATTCAAGGTGCAGCTGCGGAACAGAAAACAGCACATGAATCAATTCTCCTCAAATGCAATAGCAACAACTGACTACCACGCCTTTCCCAAATCTTATTCAATATTCCTCAATTTTGGCCACACTTCTAGCTTCTCGGTTTACTACCCCACTTTTTACCTGGCTTCATTTTAAGTAACATATTACGTTGCTCTAGAACATAATAATCAAATATGGTGAATCCAGGTGAAAAGGGAGCAAATTAGTGCCGTTTATCATGGCAAAGGAAAGCCATGACAACCGCTCACTCTCGACAAAATCCAGAATAGCTAGCTGTTTTGGATTACAATAATACAATATAATACAATACTTTATTTAGGCACGTCACGTCTAAGAGCTTTACAAGCTCGTTCAAAATACGTACGTTACGTGTATCTCTTAGAACTGAAACTCAGTTTATGGCTGGGAATAACCGAATCGCACAATTAAGATATAATTATTTAGTTTAGCAGCGCTTTTCTTGAAAGGACACAAAATTAAAGAGGTGAAACGCTTATAACAATGTTAGAATTGTTCTTTAACCGTAAATCTTGGACCTTCTGGGACGGAGAGGGAAGCTTCACAGGCCCTTACCATGGCAAAATGTAAAACCGCTCTTGCTGTGACCACTAAAGTATTACAGAACGATGCAGAGATGAAGTTTACCAGTTAAAGATATTTTGGAGTCATTTTGATGTGAAGTAACATTATTATGACGTCATTTATTTGCTTTTCTGTGGCTAAAGAAATTTATTCATCAATTTCTTCAAATTTCAATGTACAATAAGAACAATTTAACAGTTAAGTGTTTGATAAACTTCTGGTGGCCGCTAACCCTTCTATTTTCATTTGTAACACGATAGTTAATAGAGAGAAATGGTTAGAAAGACCGGAAAACATCAAAGAAACAAACAAAAAGGCTACGATTTATGTTGGAGGGTACTTGACCTTGCACATCTTTTGTTTTATGCTCATTTACTATGCATGATTCACATAATCGTAATGCTGCTATTGGTTAGTTGTTTGAGCACACATAACCACCTTTTGTGCTTTTGCCAGGTTTTGTGCAGAAATAGCCAAAATAGCCAACCAAAAAAACATACAACAAAGAACTTTGCCAGATTTCCTAACCATGTCCCTCTATTAACTATGGAAATGGAACACTAATGACGTCATTATAATGCAATATGCATAGCTAAACATCTACCATATGTGATTGTCCGTCTTGAACGCAAAATGATTTAGGGATTGAAGGGTCTGCCACTTAGTATTCGATTCATTTAAATAACTTGAGATGACACACCACGCAATAAAGTTTCCTATGATCGGATTCGCTGTTATCATTGTCCTAGATATATTTATTTATTAGAGGGAAGTTTAATCAAGGAAAATGCCTCGCATTTTTCTGGTTTATTGGTTGAATAAGCCATGGTAAACTTACATAATTTAGTACAAGTCTACTAGTATACTCATGCAAATGCTGCAAACTGATTGGCTGGGCTACTCGTATACTATCAGCCATTAGAGTGCAGTGGCTGTCGATCGTCCACGAAATGCGACGTTTTTATCGTTTTTCCGAAGTTTTGGCAGAAAGTTTAGATATAAATGGATAATTAAATTCCTGAGAAGGCTTAAAGAAGAACAATAACGGTTTCTTGACCTTAAAAACTTGAAATTATTGAGTTAACGGTTGCGCGAGCGTAAACACCTCCAAATTCACCAAGGACAATTATTATTTGCATTATTTTCAGTTAGAATTCTGCTAAAACAATTAGATTATTCGCTCTCGATTTCTACGAGGCGATAGTTGATGAGGCCTTCGGCCTCATCAACTATCACCTAATAGAAATCTCGGGCTCATAATCTAATTGTTAAATAGCAGTAGTCTCTATGTTACCTATCATGTGCGTGTCTTTATGAAGCCTTGATACTCACCACAGTATCGAAGCGAGCATACAGGCGATTTTTGCAACTCATACACGTAAAAGGCGCCGCAGTTCTTGACTTTAATGTTGTTTTTCCATCGACAACAATTGTTTGACCAGTGATAACAGACTTCACGAGTCACTTGACCGTCTGCCACAGAAGGATGTTGTCCTTTGATCCATCCTGGGGCATGAGTACCACAACGACGTACAGGTGGGCATGTAGTGGGCATCTTTGGGCTACCAGCAACACCAGTGAAACGATACCATCCAGGGGTGATATCTCTCTGATCACATCGGACTGGGCTTTGAGCCGTGAAAGTGATAAGACGGTCTGCTGCATTGAGGCTCTTGTAGTTGCTGCATGGGTCATTAGATGCAACTGTTGGAATAATAAATACCAATGAAGTCACCTTCACTGACTAAATTTTCAAACTGGAGGCTATTAAAAAAAAGGTCAAGGAAAGGTTGTTCAAGATAAGGTTTTGTAGAAATAAAGGAAAAGGCAATGTTGAGGTTGTGGTTTGGGAGGAATGTCTAGTTCCAAAGCGGAATCGTGGAGTTCGTAACGCGAAAAAGCCTTGTTTGTATGTTGTATCAGTTTACATGATTGCTTCAAGCAAGTTATTCTTTCTCTTTTGAAAGTACCTCTATATTACCCAACATGTGTATGTCTTTATGAAACCTTAATACTCAACCACAGTATCGAAGCGAGCATGCAGGCGTTTTTTGCAGCTCATACACGTAAAAGGCGCCGCAGTTCTTGACTTTAATGTTGTTTTTCCACCGACAACAATTGTTTGTCCAATGATAACAAACTTCGCGAGTCACTTCGCCGTCTGCCACAGAAGGATGTTGTCCCTTGATCCATCCTGGGGCATGTGTACCACAACGGCGCACAGGTGGGCAGGTAGTAGGCATCTGCGGGTTACCAGCAACACCAGTAAAACGATACCAGGCAGGGGTGATATCTCTCTGATCACATCGGACTGGGCTTTGTCCAATAAAGGATTCGAGGCGGTCGGCTGCATTGAGGCTCTTGTAGTTGCTGCATGGGTCATTAGCTATAGATGCAACTGTTGAAGTAATAGATGTTAACGAAGTCTAAAAACACTTTCACTGTACAGAATTACATACTGCAGCCTATTATTTGACAAATGTCAAGGAAAAAAGACATCTTAGAGAAAAAAAGAAGTTGAAATGAAAGAACAGTTACGAAGCTAGAGTGTTTTGTTTTACGTCAGGTTGAGTTTCCAAAACCTCAAAGCCTACCAGGAAGCTGCCATCAGTACGGTCGTACTGTTTCAGTTGGTATGACTATTACATGCACTTCATGCCTTTCGTCACTACAGTGATTTCTCTCTTTTCAATGTCTATTGTCTAATTGTCTCACGTTATCTAAGAACGTCAACACTCACCACAGTATCGAAGCGAGCACACAGGCGTTTTTTGCAGCTCATAGACGTAAAAGGCACCACAGTTCTTGACTTTAATGTTGTTTTTCCACCGACAGCAATTGTTTGTCCAATGATAGCACACTTCGCGACTCACTTCACCGTCCGCCACAGAAGGATGTTGTCCTTTGATCCATCCTGGGGCGTGCGTACCGCAACGACGCACAGGTGGGCATGTAGTGGGCATCTGTGGGTTACCAGCAACACCAGTAAAGCGATACCATCCAGGGGTAATATCTCTCTGATCACATCGGACTGGGCTTTGTCCAGTGAAAGATTCGAGGCGGTCGGCTGCATTGAGGCTCTTGTAGTTGCTGCATGGGTCATTAGATGCAACTGTTGAAATAGCAGATGTTAACGAAACCTAAAAACACTTTCACTGTGCAGAATTCCATGCTACAGGGTAATATTCAATAAATGTTAAGGGAAAAAAATCATCTTAGATAAAAATAAGTTGAAATGAAAGAATAGATAGAAATCGAGACTTTTTTTAATGTCAGGTTGAGTTTGTAAGAACTCAAAGCCTACCAGGAAGCTGCCATCGATACGTTTGCACTGTTTCATTCGTCATGGCTATTACATCCAGTCCATAGCTTTCGTCACTACAGTGGTTTCTCTCTTTTCAACGTCTATTGCCTAATTGTCTCACGTTATCTAAGAACGTCAACACTCACCACAGTATCGAAGCGAACATGCAGGCGTTTTCTGCAACTCATAGACGTAAAAGGCACCGCAGTTCTTGACTTTAATGTTGTTTTTCCACCGACAACAATTGTTTGTCCAATGATAGCAAACTTCACGAGTCACTTCACCGTCTGCCACAGAAGGATGTTGTCCTTTGATCCATCCTGGGGCATGTGTACCACAACGACGGACAGGTGGGCATGTAGTGGGCATCTTTGGGTTACCGGCAACACCAGTGAAGCGATACCATCCAGGGGTAATATCTCTCTGATCACATCGGACTGGGCTTTGTCCAGTGAAAGATTCGAGGCGGTCGGCTGCATTTAGGGTTTTGTAGTTGTTGCATAGGTTATTAGATGCAACTGTTGAAATAATAGATATTAACGAAGCCTTAAAACACTTTTACTGTGCACACAAGTCCATGCTTCAGCCTTATATTTTCCAAATGTGAAGGAAAAAAATCATATAAGATTAAATAAGCTGAAACAAAAGTATAGATAGAAATCTTGAGTGTCCTTTTAATGTCTGGTTGAGTTTGGAAGACTCCAAAGCCCACCAGGAAGCTGCCATCAATACGGTTGTACCGTTTTAGTTGGTATCAATGTTACATGCACTCCATGCCTTTCGTCACTACAGTGATTTCTCTCTTTCCAATGTCTATTGCCTAATTGTCTCACGTTATCTAAGAACGTCAACACTCACCACAGTATCGAAGCGAGCACACGGGCGTTTTATGCAGCTCATAGACGTAAAAGGCGCCGCAGTTCTTGACTTTAATGTTGTTTTTCCACCGACAGCAATTGTTTGTCCAATGATAGCAAACTTCACGAGTCACTTCGCCGTCCGCCACAGAAGGATGTTGTCCTTTGATCCATCCTGGGGCATGTGTACCACAACGACGCACAGGTGGGCATGTAGTGGGCATCTGTGGGTTACCAGCAACACCAGTAAAGCGATACCATCCAGGGGTAATATCTCTCTGATCACATCGGACTGGGCTTTGTCCAGTGAAAGATTCGAGGCGGTCGACTGCATTGAGGTTCTTGTAGTTGTTGCATGGATCATTAGATGACGTAACTGTTGAAATAGTAGATGTTAATCTAGTTTTACAACAGCTTTACTGTTTAGAACTGCGTCCTGCAGCCTATTATTTGATACAAGTCAAGGAAAAATCATTTTAGATAAAAGAAATGTTGAAATGAAAGAAATGATAGGAAGCTAGAATGGTTTCTTTAGGTCCAGACTAGAAGTGTTAGATCGCGTTTGCAAGACCTGAATGCCTGCCGAGAAGCTGCCATCTATATCGTTGTACTGTTTCAATTGATATGACTATTAAATGCACTCCATGCCGTTCGTTACTACAGTGATTTCTCTCTTTTCAATATTTTTTTTTGCCTAATTGTCTCACGTTATCTAAGAACATCGACACTCACCACAGTATCGAAGAGAGCATGCAGGTGTTTTTTGCAACTCGTAAACGTAAAAGGCACCGCAGTTCTTGACTTTAATGTTGTTTTTCCACCGACAGCAATTGTTTGTCCAATGATAGCAAACTTCACGAGTCACTTCGCCGTCTGCCACAGAAGGATGTTGCCCTTTGATCCATCCTGGAGCATGTGTACCACAACGACGCACAGGTGGGCATGTAGTGGGCATCTGTGGGTTACCAGCAACACCAGTAAAGCGATACCATCCAGGGGTGATATCTCTCTGATCACATCGGACTGGGCTTTGTCCAGTGAAAGATTCGAGGCGGTCGGCTGCACTGAGGATCTTGTAGTTGCTGCATGGGTTATTAGAATTAGATGCAACTGTTGGAATAACAGATGTTAATCAATCGATCAATCAATCAATCAATGAAACTTTATTTAAAGAGCGTTTACACTTAATAGTTATACAACTGATAAACCTGTGGTCCTCGAATAAGAATTATAAGATACTTATTATCAATATTTTAAGATCTAAATTAAAAATATAAATATACCAATATAAATGTACCAATATAATCTAGTTTTAGAACAGCTTCAGTCTCTAGAACTGCATACTGCAGCCTATTATTTAACAAATTTCATGGAAAATCATCTTAGATAAAAACAAATCTCGGAATGAAAGAATAGATACGAAGCTAGAATGCTTTCTCTAGGTCCAGAGTGGAGTTTTTAAGACCTCGAAGCCTACCAGGAAGCTGCCGTCGATACGGTTGTATTCTTATTTGATATGACTATTGAATCCATTTTATGTCTTTCCTTACTACAGTCACTTCTCTCTTTTCAATGTCTATTGTCTAATTGTCTCACGTTATCTGAGAACGCTGATACTCACCACAGTATCGAAGCGAACATGCAGGCGTTTTCTGCAACTCATACACGTAAAAGGCACCGCAGTTCTTGACTTTAATGTTGTTTTTCCACCGACAACAATTGTTTGACCAGTGATAACAAATTTCACGGGTCACTTCACCGTCTGCCACAGAAGGATGTTGTCCTTTGATCCATCCCGGGGCATGCGTTCCACAACGACGCACAGGTGGGCATGTAGTGGGCATCTTTGGGTTACCAGCAACACCAGTAAAACGATACCATCCAGGGGTGATATCTCTCTGATCACATCGGACTGGGCTTTGTCCAGTGAAAGATTCGAGGCGGTCTGCTGCATTGAGGTTCTTGTAGTTGCTGCATGGGTTAAGAGCTGTCGTAGCTGACGAAAGTACAGGATAATGTAAGTGAGTTGTTTTCAATCGGGTTATATAGAAGACGTGAGTTTTTTAACATCCTGTTACTAAGCTGTTTGGTAAAATGCGTTAGGTCCATTGTTGTTACAAATAAATTAATGCCTTCAACACATTGATTTTCTCTCTTTCGGTGGTTGAGTATTCTTTAAGGTGAATTTTTTTAAATAATTTCGACTTTGAATTCTTAAAAGTTACCTTAGTTGTAAGAGGAACGAAATACCCTGCGGTTTCCATCTGTTCCACTTCTCTGTAATATTTCAAATCCACCTCCACTCCCCCCCCCCCCCCCCCCCACACACACACACACAAAAAGTGATGCCTGCACTAAGCCATGACAAAATTGAAGGTTTCTTGCGAAACACTACACTAGAAATTGATTCCAGTCAGTGCTTTTATCTTGGTGCTTCTCTAAAGAATGTTAAACTTACCTCGGGTTAAACCAAGTAGGAACAACAAAACAACGCTTTTCATTTTCATGTTGACCCTAGGACAAAAAAGGGACACGGTGTTAGCGATTAATTAAAAAAGTCAATTCCGCAATCGAGCCTAGGGGTTTACGTAGAAGAGAGAATCTGGATGGGGTTTAACCCATTCCTGAGAATCGGATAAAAATAATCTCTCAGCTGAGGAAGCATGCGTTAACGTTCTTTAAGGTAGCTTAAAACAGTTTCAGCGCTTTCCAAGAGTTAGATTTTGATGTAATGTATCTAACACTCGAGAGAGTGTTTTATCGGGATATCCAAACACCGAGAAGACAGTAGAAAATACGACGTGGGGCGAAGTGTTTTTGGCAAAATTCTAGGTGTTTGGACAGCTGATGAAACACTCTCTCGAGTGTTTGATATATCTTCTCAATCGAAACAAAAAATAAGGAGTAAACGGAGAAGTAAAATCGTCAAAATCTATAGTAAGACCGGGTATCCAAACCTCCTTTACGGTCGTGATTTTCTTTGTTTTAACTTGATGAATTATTAATGAGTTTGAGAAGGGTCATTTTAATAACTCTTCATCACTTGATGCTACAATCATGGAATCAGAAAACTTCCCAGTCATTGGTGAGCCCGTTGTTATCATTTTCGTAACAGAATAGGTTACCATAGCAACAGTATGAACTGCTAAAAACACCCTTAATTATAGGCTTAAGAGCTTATAATTCAAAAACGGCACGGTGAAATTTTTTATTTCATCAAATTTTCATAAGCAGGACAAGACGCAACTTTTGGCAAAGTTCTAAAAAAAATATGTACATGGGTTTCACAACCACCTTAAAATCATACGATGGTAGTAGCATCAACTGATAAATTGTGGTTACAATGGCAAATCGAAGTCTTGGATAGTGCTGGAAACTATTTTGCGCGACCCTAATTGATAGCCGAGATCCGCAAATTTGTTGATAGGTGAGAATTGGGCTGAAATTTTAACCGACTGACACCTGAGAAATTGCCAAATACTGTCACCAAACAGATTTTAGAACTTTCGAGTTCAAGGAATTCTACAAGAAAATATATCAGACGAGTAGTATGCAAGTTTTCCTTTAGAAGTGTGATTATTTCTTAGTCCAAAATAAATACTTCGTTAACCTTTCTTTAAAGAGGTAATTGCTTATTAAATACTTGCCATCTTACGGCAATTGGCTAGATGAAATAAATAATTTCTTTACAAATTCCGACAGCTGAAATTCACTCTGAAATTAACAATAACTACGAAGTTACAATTATATACTATGTGTCAAAAGAGCTTTAATTTTGCAATGGTTAATTTTGCAATGGCTACCCGATCCAGCTTGTAGTATACGGCATGCACGTTCTTTTGTATCTTTCCTGCTGCCTAGTTTTCTTTCACAGCGAAAACAGAAATTGTTTCAGTAGGATTTTAAAAAAAATTGAATGATCCTTTATGTGAAAGAGCATTTTCTCTTTACATTCATTGAAGCATGTACTTCATTGTTTTGTAGTTTAAAACATTTTAGTCAAATATTATGCTAAATTCCATTTGTCTTAAAGTCGTTTATACCGGGTTCTGCAGACACGGTTTTGTCGTATCACTAGAGCTTCTTGCTTTTTTCTGTAAAGGAGGATAGAAAGCGGCCGCTTTTTGTTCAGATGGGCTGATGTAGATACTCTCAGAGAGATTTGGAAAGTTTGAAAATACTTTTGCAAACCCCTTGCAAACCTTCGTTTGACTCGTACATTTATGAAAAGGCTTTGTAAATGTGCGAGTCACTGAGTCATTTTCGAAAACGCCCTTCAAACCGGGTTTTTGTTTTCGTGTGGACGGAAAGCATTTTGAAAGTCTTGAATAGTGAGTTTCTCGAAAACGATGACGTCACGATAATCATGTGATAGTCCGTGACCGAGTTTTCCTCAAACACAAATCCAAAATGACCGGTGATTGTGGAGTTTTCAAATTTCTCCGGCGTTGTGTAGACGGAAAAATTTTTGATGCGTTTTCAGAGTGAAACCTCCGTTTTCAAATTCTTCCGGCGTGGTGTGAAGGCAGTAGGGACCTTACGTATATACGACGGCGACGGTAATGACGACGCCTTACAAAAAAACCATCGCGTAGAATGCCTATTGTTCTCGGGACATTTACTTGCAGTCGAATAAAAATTATAGGTCTGTAATATTAGCAGCGAAGCGTAAACAGGGACGCTCTGATTGGTCAAAGATCACGTACGCTTTCCTCCGAAGGGAATACTGCCTTAGCTCATTAACTTGTCAAGGCGGGGCTAAGAAACAAAGGCCTCGAAAGTTATTCTTTATTCTATTGTTTCCGATATCGCGTATTTCAAGCTGGCTATTTCAAGCGTTGGACTTGTAATGGATATTTGCATCCGATTTTTACCATAGGCCATTACATGTATCCGGGTTCTTCGTACCAACGTCTTTTCGTACCACCCATTTTCGTACCACCTACATACACGTTCGTACATGTTCGTACCACATAAACATACATTCCAAATAGCACAGATTTAGACTATCTGATAGTCTAAATGAGATTTTAGATGTATAGCATGGTTTTGGTGTGATTTCTTTACGTAAAGGATATCACAGAAGAAGTTCCGGAGAATAATTATCCACGGAATAACACTCTTATCTTCACGCGAGCGAATTATTCTGTGACAAAAACTTCGAAGATTGTTGTCACACAATAACTCGTTCGCCTCTTCGAAATTTTTCAGTAATTGGCGATGTTTCCCTTACTTTATTCGCCTTGAAATCCCCTAAAACTTTGCAAGGAATAAAAAGAATTGTTTCTTTGCTAAAGATCTGGTCTTGAAAGCCGAGCTTCTCAAAAATATCTGACTGATGACACCAGTCTTCACGCTGTTGTTGTTACATAATAACTCGCTGGCCTCTTTGAAGTTTTTCAGTAATTGGCGATGTTTACCTTACTTTATTCGCCTTGAAATCCCCTAAAACTTTGCAAGGAATAAAAAAAATTGTTTCTTTGCTAAAGATCTGGTCTTGAAAGCCGAGTTTCTCAAAAAAATCTGATCGATTGACACGAGTCTTCACGCTGTTGTTGACAATAACTTGCTCGCCTCTTTGAAGTTTTTCAGTAATTGGCGATGTTTACCTTACTTTATTCGCCTTGAAATCCCCTAAAACTTTGCTAGGAATAAAAATAATTGTTTCTTTGCTAAAGATCTGGTCTTGAAAGCCGAGTTTCTCAAAAAAATCTGACCGATTGACACGAGTCTTCGCGCTGTTGTTGTCACACAATAACTCGCTGGCCTCTTTGAAGTTTTTTTAAAGTAATTGGCGATGTTTACTTTACTTTATTCGCCTTGAAATCCCCTAAAACTTTGATAGGAATAAAAATAATTGGTTCTTTCGTTTAAGCAAAACAACTGCGCGCTGGTCGGTTCCCGTGCTGTTCTCTTTGTCTGCGTATCACAAGCTTTTCGTTCGCCTTTCTTCCTTGAAGAGAAGACGTCTGCTACGCAGGATTACAAAAAATATTGTCTTACGCTATACATTGTCTACCTCTGTCCTCGCGCTTTATATGCCTTTGCATTTCTTTAGTAGGCCAAAGGTAAAATTCTCATTGGTTAGTCATGAGGGAGGCCGAAAAGCCTCCCGAAAATGTCGACTAAAATGTTAGTCAACATGTCCTTTGGGGTTCAAAGCTTCCAGAAGCTTTTTACCCCAAAGGGCATTTTGTCGCTTTAAAGGCGCTCTCCAGCAGATTCTGTCAATCGATAGCCAAGAGGCAGAATACTTAATTGCAGAAGCGCAAACACTGTGTTCGGCTGTCCACAAACTTCTCTCCATCTCCAAAGAGCTTCGCCATTCAGTTGAAATTGAAATATGCCATTGCTTTCATTGACGAACGGAGGTACTATGTTGATCAGCAGGGGATGGATCGGGGTTTCGAAGAGCTCTGAAAAGAGCTCCCGATCACTTACGATTTCGCTTTCCATGTTCATTGAGCAACAGGTTTTCGAATGAATCAGCTGCGCCGACAGCATACTTTTGAAATTCGCGGTAATGAATATTTCAGTTACAGTCAAGTGGTTTTCTTGAATGGGTATTGTTTAGTTTTGACAGCCATTGTTATACAGACGTGTGCTTAAGACAATAGCTCTTCCATCGAAGACGCGCCATTTTCAAATGCAACTCCAACAAGAAGTTTTCAAACTCAAAAAGCTACAGGTTCCTGTGGACCGATTTTCAAATTTGAAACGGGTTTTGTTTCAGTAAAAAGCCATCTTTCATTTGCCGTGCGTGAAAATTAGGAAGGCCGGTTTAGATGGTCTGAAAATTGCTTCTGAAAACGGTCCCCATACAAAAAATGGCCAATTTTTGCCCATTTTCAAGAGCAAAAAGCTACTCCTTATACCTCATATATCAACTTACTTAACGGCTTAAATTGAAGATTCAACCTTCTTCTTCAAAAAGCCGCGCGTGAAAGTTGAAGTTTTAACTCCTGGAAACCAGAACAGTAAGTTTTATCAACGCTATTGGGCCAATTTGGACCCTTTCTTCTCTTAATCAGGGCATTTCACGACACGCAAACATTCAAATTTGCCGCTTCGCCGGTCATGAATAATTAATAATGTCCAGGCATTCTACCCGATGCAACTTGTGTTTCTATTTTACTTTGGAATTTCGCATTTTATTTGGATCTATCCAGTGTCTCTATCGGTATTAAAACTCGCCCCTGCTGAATACGCTATGAATGCATTTAGCTCTAAATAGAAATACTAAAAATTAGCCGTTGCGGTTTACGTTCTCTGGACAACGCGGAATTTGTTCATTTCGCGTTGTTGTTTTGAAGAGGACGGCAAAGAAACTAAATGAACCAAGAATTATAACGCACGTGCACCACCATTGTTTTGTTCATTAGAACGTTTGTCAGGTGACGTTCTTGTTGCCGTTGCCTTCGTGTTTGCGGAAGGTCCCTAGTGATGACGAAAGACGACGCATGTTCAAATTGTATCGTCAATTTTAAATATTCGACGATTTAGTTTAATTTGGTCAACAATCTTAGTTATGCTTAATAGGTCTATCGGTTACAAAGCTAGCTCTGATAAGGTTTAGAAAGCGCTCATTTTCCCAAAGAAAGGGAATTTCTCTATCGCCGCAGAGAAAGTGGCCATTTCACATCGTTGACTTGCAGAGTATTGTAAAACAATTCACGCGGATGTGCTGGACTATGCCGGACTATGCCGGCAAATTAAACTGGGACTGCTTGAGTTTTGCAGAATTCCGTTCGGACCTAAATATGCAAAACCATTATTTGTAGTCCAAGGTGTCCCAGAAATTCCGCTATTCAGATTAAACTGGCACTGGGAGAGCCTCACACGATTTCTTTCGGACACACAAGCAGAAAGCTATTATTCGTAGGCTTTTCCATTGCCAAGGAAGGTTTTAACCTGGTTTTGACATCTAGAATTCGAAGGCAGCCATTTTTATAGAAAATGCGAGAGTTACTCACCAGCTGTCTCAGAGAATAGAAGTCCGTGCTCTGCTCTTGATCCTTTATTAACCGTCTAGCTTCTCGAAGTAAACTGTTTAAACCCTCGTTGTTATTCACTCTTTTATACTTTGTGGCTATTAAAGCGCATGTGCAGATGTCTTTAACGACAAACCCTCGAGTACCCAGTTGAAATACAGCCAAAGGAAAAACAACAAAAGCCCATGCTAATTGATCTTTTATGATGTAAAGTACGCATCCGTTTGTCACTTACTGTAGATGCGATTCTCAAATTTAAACTCCTCACTTTATTCTCGCAAGATAAACCTTGGATATTTCCAGCATTTTTTAGGGGGAAGAGGGTAATTTTCAAACCCATTTTCTCTTCCACCCTGTTATGGAAAGCTTAGTCTTTAGAATTAAATTTATTAAGGTGTGATCTTATTCATTAAGTAGCTGCTTAATTACTTCCCATAGGATCAGCTTTTAAAATTGTACTTATTCTGTAGCACCTATTACGTAACCTATATTCTTTTATTGCGTAACCAGTTCTGTTCTATGCCCTTGTAATCAATCTTTATCCAATAGTTTTCTTTCCCTTTCTCTTATTTTACGCCTCGCGTTTGCATATTTAGGGTTTTGGGGTGATACGTGTTGAGAGGTTTTACTGTGTGTAGAAGACGAAGGTTGAAGTGCAGTAACGAGCGAGATTAGAAAGTGGCAGGAACACGTCCGAAAGCACATTTTCATTACTGCGAAGCCATCAGTAAACCATTCGTAAATTCACGACAAAGTGCCATTTGCCGGGGAACGCGAGTGCTAAATAGCTGGTCGAAGCAATCGAAGGACAAGCGTAAATTTCTGTCGAAGTAGGCCGTTGTAAACCGGACAGCTGGAGTAAACAGGAGAAGTCAAGTCGAAGTATACCGGACTGCCTGAGTGAAGACGTAACCGGAGAAAGTAAGTTGAAAAGTGGGAGTAATAAACGGGAGTTTGGTTCGTTGTGTGTGTCGTGTGTTGGTGGAACGTTGTTGGGGTCAAGTTCAAGGACAAGGACTTCAGACGCAAGGTGAACTGAACTGAACTACGGAAGCGCTTACTTTTTGTTAAGGAATATTCTTGTAAATAGATTAAGTGTGCTGAAGTATTTAGCTTGTTTATTATATTCTTGTAAATAAATTAAGGTTAATTATTTAGCTTATTGTATTATTGTTACTGACCCTATTTAAAGTATAATGTTATTTTAGTGCGATTGTTGTAATAAATGCTTGTAGACTGATGTAGCCGTTACGTGTTTTCTCGGGTTTTGTCAGTTATGCTTAGTTTTTGTTGTTGTTGTTGTTGTAGAGCGCCCACCTTTGTAACGCGGTTTCGTCACACACCCCCCACCCCCAGTCAAATATTGAATACGTGCGGGAACGCATATTTAGAATTTCAAGAAAACTTTACTCACGTGTAAAGTACGTTAGTACACAAAATCATTTCTCAAGGAGTCAACGATAATCCATTCGAAAATAGTTGATAAATTAAAAAATAATCCGAAACTAATAAACTAATATGCTATTCGTTATAAAACATCTTTAAATATCAGAAATACATATCAAAACAATGAGAAAGTTGGCAACAAATAACACCAACGAGCTGGAAAAAAAACAAAAAAAAAAACAATCATTGAAATATATTGCAATGACATTGCGTTGTCACACTGTTATAAAATCCGTGAAATGCAACTAATGGTTGAAATCGGAAGAATCCGTTAACTAGACGCTTTGATGCGTGTACCCAGGCAGTCGTTATACTGAGAAGCACTAGCTATATTGCAATTGAGCTAAATGTTCTGCATTTGAAGTCGTACGAAATTTAATCGAATCGATGTGCTCAAGCTATTCTGCCTTTGATTGCATTTCTTGGAATCGATTAAAAGCTTATTACTCGTTTGCAGGCCTTTAGGGCGTGAAATGAGCTAAGGTCTTTATATCAGCCTATAAACGATTCAGTCTATTTTCTTAGCCGTTGTCGTTGTTGTTGTATTTTTCAGTGCGTTTCTCAAGCAAGCGAGACATCTTGAATTTCGGAGTCTTACGTTATGGCTGTGCGTGAACTAGAGCTACGAACGCGTTTGTCGAAAAACCTATACTTATCTCGTGAGTTTTAGCCCATTCAGAAGTTAAAGTATTAGGAAAAGTGCTTATGTAAATGCTTGTTTGTTCAGTACAGATAATCAGTCGCCTAGATAACCAAAGTAAGTTAAAGATGTTTACACTATTTTCCGGCCGCAATTGTTGGTGTACCGCGGAGGTACACCAACATGGCGGCTCCATAGTGGGCTCTGTAAATTTGCGCAAAATATTTCGACGAATATCTGAGGTTTGGGAAAACGTATAGACTTAAAAATTAGAGAAAAAAATTAGAAAATCAGAAAAGTATCATCTTTGTATCATCTTTATAACATCACAATTTCTTGACTTTATCCACTAAATGGTTTTCGAACAATTTTTTTATTGCGTCAGGATTGCGTGACAGAGCAAGCCAAGAATTGTTTTGCTGGGGTCTACATATATAGATATTACACGGTGGCGAGCAGATATGAATTTTATGTTCGAGTGGCAAGAAAAATATCTCACTCGTTCGCTGCTCTCACATGTGAGACATTGTCCTTGCCACGAGAACATAAAATTCATATCTTCGAGCTAACATGCAATGTTCTTCTTATTATATAGACATACTGATGACGACGTTTTCCACTATTTTCCGAAGATTTCCAACCACTTTCCGAAGAGTACCGAAGATTCTCCAAAACTTGTCCGAAGTTGACTCGAACGTTGTCGAACATTTTCCGAAATATCCGAAGATTACCGAAGATTGCCGAAGATTTTCGAAGATTGCCGAAGACTTTCGAGGAAGACCCGAAGATGTCTCGATGATACAACCACGAATTTAAGTACAATTTAAGAGACAAGCTTGATATCAGTGAAATCATCGATATCTTCACTAGCGTAGGCTTGATTTCCAGCCGTTTGGAGTGCGGTTGTTTATTCTCCTCCCACGAACGGCTTGATCACTGGTCCGCAGTGGTTGTCCGTGACGTCACATCCGCTTTTTATGCAAATTACCATGCGGGTAGCGCGCCCGGGGAAAAACTGGCGGAGTTTGTTACTCCGAAAGAAAATTAAACCTGTTAGCAAAGATGTGTCCTATGTGGAAATGTTTTGGAAAATTCAAGAAAAAGCGTACAACTTAAAGAAGAACTTGTTTCGAAGCTACAAGAAATCGTAGCCAGCAAGAATCTCGACACGAAGGGTATTTTTGCAACGATTGTCACATATCACTGAGTAAACAAATATTTGAGTTACAGTAGTCAAAATCGTCGCTTCTGAGCTCGAATTGCGCAATGCAAGAGAACTATCCACTGAAACCAGGAATCATAAGCCAACGTTGCTTCTTCAGCCTGCCTCTGTTGCAAGACCTCTGTAGCAGGGGTAGCAAACGAGAGCTTTTCCTTTATACCACACCGCTTCTACCACTCTCGGTTGCATTGCTAGTTCTGAAGAATTTCCAAAGCGAAGAAGCTTGTAAAGCTGAGGTAAGAACTCTTTTTTCTTGGCAAAATAGACATCAGGATTATAAGGCTGCCAGTTCCCATCCCGATTTTAGTGATCCAACAAAAAAGTGAACAAAATTGCGTGTCATGATTGGGTAAACATACGGGCGTAATAAAGCCAGTGTCCTAGCTCATGGTTTAGTTCTAACCCTACTTTTTTGAAATTATCGAAAATTGGTGTTACAAATAACCAACACATAAAATCAAGTTGATTTACAAGTAAAAATCGCCCCAAAATAACCTTTTTTCTGGTCAAATTGAATCTTGAGGGACACGCGTTTCCTAGGTGGTCCGCATCTGTAAATAATGCCAAGTGTTTCAGCAAAACCTATAAACACGCACAGTAAAGCGGCCATACATGAATTGTCTGTTGTTCTGAATGTGCTCACAAGGGCAGATGGTTCACTGGATAATAATTAATAAAACTTACAGATATTTCATATATGTTGATAACAAGTTATCCCCCTCCTTGTAGGACAGATGAAGACTTGATTAAAGTAAAATAGACAAAAGAACATGTATCACCATTGCACTTGCATTACAAAATTTATGAGGCTTGCAAGGTTTTTCTGTATAACTTGAATCTGCACAAAAATGTGGGCGTATTGTGTTGTTGGGTGTACATTCCTAATTGTCACAATACTTCAACATGAAATTGGAATAGAGCATTACTGCAATGCACAGGTTAGGTGTACCTCTTCCTGCCCCGCCATTCTTATGGTGGTATGCTTCAATGTTTCCTGAAGGTCCATAATGGATTATGGCTTTAACCTCTCATTTCAGGGGCGGATCTAAGAGGAGGGTGCAGGGAGTGCATCCCCTCTCCCCCCGAGACGAAGTCTTCTTAGGGGTTAGGGTTAGATCTTCCTGTATCATTCAAGACAACTTGTGTGATCTGACAGTAAATAATAAATATATAATCAGAGTTAGGAAAAAGAGCAAAGGTGAGGTTTGCATCACCACTGATAACTTGAACAGAATACACAATGTTCATTTTATCGGGAAACTGATGAAGAATGACAGACTCTTCCATCTCCAAGGCTTACATAATTTTGTCTTTGACTTCCTCAGTTGCTGTTGTGGTGAGCACAACAAATAAAAGGGACCCTTTTAACAAGAGAACATGTTTCACTTATTCTTGAAAACTGAAAAGCCCCCTGTGTATACTTAATCAGTTGTCAATTTTTTGGTGAAAATAATTATTTTTGATGGGCCAGTACGTTAATGGTTTGATATCTGTATTTAATAGAAATTACACAAGCCATAAAGAATGCTGAAAGGACTGACTGATCACAAAAAAAAAAAAAAAAAAAGATTTGCCACAACTAAATAAACCGTGTTTAACTAAATTGAGATATAATACAATAATAGTATTGGATATCAATCAATCAATCAATCAATTTTGATTGTATTGTGAAAGAAGTTAAGGCCCAAAACTGATGTACATTTCTAACATATATTTGTCATTTATATATCTCTGTAATATCAAAAGACAATATAAACATTAAAATCAATGAGCCTTTATTTTCAACCAGCAGAAGGTATTACAAAATTATGTTGAGTGTCTTACATTGTGGCGGGCGGTCAGAATTTGCCTTGATAAAACCCACATTTCAGATTAATTGGGAATCAACTACGACAAATATTTCAAACAAATCAATCTAATTCCTACCAGTGTCGGATACAATGCGCCTCATATATTAATGACACTCAGCCCCAGCCCTTTCCTTTAAGTTGCACTTGTAAATATGGATCGCCATCAGTTACATCCATAAACGATTCCCGGGTCCCTAGCACGACATGAAGTACTCCAAAAAAATACTCCTCTTTTGCGCGTAACGTGCATCCCCGATAAAAGCTGCTTGTACACCTATTGAAGTAAGGACCCTGGCTCGGTCCTGCATTAGCAAGTTGAGCAGAGAGGTAGCCAAAGCACAACTAGTAAATCAGACTCATCTACGCAACATCGACGATGATCGGGAAGAACTGAAAAATTATGGATTTTCCTGAGGCCGTTGGCTGTGAAACTAAAACATCTTTCCCTTTTAACAAATTCAAAATAGCTTCCTACTGTATTTCCCTAAATTTGTCGATGTGAAAGAGCTCTCCAACACACTTTACAGCAAAAGAGAAAATCCATTAGCACTTCTATTATACCTGACATCTACCATGTCGGATAGACGAGTGACAGAATTGACCAATCACAGCCAAGCCTGCTCGATTCGACCAGGCTCGACTGTGATTGCTCAAAAAATACAATGAGTCGATTAGTGATCCAGCCGTGGTGTGGGGCAAGGAATGCGGGCTCACAAAACGGCTGGAAATCGAGCCTATCACTAGTGAGGATATGGAAAATACGCCACTCGAGTCCCGGATGTGCTTTCGTACGAAATTTACGAGTGGTGTATTTTCCAGTAAAACACTCTTGTCTATTTGATAAATTAGTTTCTTTCAGCTTAAATGTACAATAATTCGCTTCATGGGTTTCATTCTTGTAAAGACACATAACTCTGTTACAAAAAATAACGAGAGAATATCGTTTAGTTCGAGATTTTAGTATAGGTAATAGCACGACTTGTAGTGGTATTTGGCAATAATACCGCGAGTGATATTTCAAAATTGTCCAAAATACCACGAGCCGCGAAGCCGCGAGTGGTATTTGGAAAATTTGAAATATTACGAGCAGGTATTATTGCAAAATACCACGTACAGGTCATGCTATTATTTGTTTATAATAGAAGCCGAGGCATTTTCGGTAACGCACAAGAGACCTTTATGTCGTTACGGTTGAAGAAACAAAGACAGGCGCCTGCATTCGTAACAATCTTTTTACGTCAAGGAAAGAAAAAATGATTGTTACTGCCGTTACGCGTGATGACACACCCTCTTTAGTTATTATCCCGAGATGCGTTGCGAGTCAAAAAAGCATGTGCTCAATCGAAGTGGTGTTCACGGCAATTCGTTTAGAGGGAATCGTTTTCAACGCCCATATACCGTCACTGTCAACATTATAAGGACACAAACGTAAGTTTTGGTTTCGTTTCTTGTCTGTCTAGTCTTTTTCCCGTATTTATAGTTGTAATTTTCCTTGATTTTAGTTTTCGAAACCGTACAAGATTGTAAAAGTCGTACCACCGTACAAACGACGAATTACAAGTACATATATTCAAGTTTGTGTAGTTTAATCGTTTTATGCGTTCACAATGATTGACAGTTATTTTGTGAAACCAGTTCAAACCATTCAGGGCAAACAACATGCAATAGTTCAATGAAAGTAATTTTCAAATCACGGTTTTAGCAGTCACTGCAGCGGTGAAGCGAAACCACAACTTAAGATAAGGTATGGGTAAGCTTCTCCCAGTGTTAAGTTGCTGCTTTGTTGAAAAACACCAACACCAGCTCCGTAATTTATCGTCACCTGACAGCTATGAAAGTGATGGACTACTGTTTGGCAGGCTGGAGTCGCTGTATGATTGTGCTGAATGGGTAAACTGGAAAGAACTGGACGGGAATTCTGAACCTGTTGGCAGACAGGAGACACAGGAGAGCTGATGATGGATGAAATCTGTCGCTGTTCTGCTTCGTCACCTTCCTCGTAGTCTGCCAGTGAACGCTCGCTTGTATGGCCTATTACACCGATGATAGCAGTTCTTGGCTGATTCGAGGTCTTCAGCTTCTTCATTAGCGCTTTTCTTACCGAATGGTTGATTAACTTTCTTCCGTCTACATCCAATTCCACTTCCAAGGCCAATATTTTTCATGAAGGAGTCAATCTTATTGACACCCATCCTCTGTTTCTTGTACCACACTTCGGATTTCGGATTTTCAATGATGGCGAGATAAAACGGGCTACTGTTTCGCATTTCTTCTTCTTCACCACGAAGACCAACATGAAGGGTGAGCAGATACCACAGAGTATAAAGGAGTGACTTTGGAGTTTGTTCGCTAAGTACACGATTTTTCCTTAGCTGCTCTTCATCTTGGACGGTAAATGCTTTTGTTGCATTTGGTCGCTTTCCGTGGCTTTTTTTGCGAAGAGCTCCTGCTTCCCCCCCCCCCCCCCCCCCAGGACCTGACTGCACTTGACGAATTCTCGGTCTTTCGCTATGAATATTTTGTTTTCATTTTGTTTGGGCAGCTAACTTAACCTTTAGACTGTCCGGCTCATAGTTGGAGCCATCGCTTTTGCGAATTTCGGCAAAAAATCGCGAGAGACATTCGTCCAGTTCTTTAGCTTCGTATTTGACAATGTCAATGTCAATGCCATTGCTTTCTGTTCACGACCTCCAAACATTCATCCACGTCTTAGTAGTTTTGACTGTATTTTTGTTTACTGCTTTTCGGCGAGCTTTTGTATTTCCTCCCCGGAAATTTCCGAGAATCTTGCCGTCATTTTTTTGAAAACAAAAGCAAAACGTAATTATGTTTAGTGTTGTCATAGCAACCTTGTTATATCATCCATCTTTTTCTGTTATACCACTATTACGCGGAAATAGTGATGCTATCAACCAGTCAAATCTCCGAAATTTCTCGGCTTATATTATAAACTTTATTATACTTACAAAGTTTCTCAGAGCGTTTTACTTAGGTGTACTCGAACAGATGCATTCGTAAACAAATTCTCTAACCTTTCTCCTCCTGTTGCTCAGACGTTCTTAAGTTCGTGCCGGGATTCTACTTGGTTCACGATCACGTCTAAAAATACGATGACGCTTCTGAAGATGCTTTTTATCAAGTTGAAGAGTTGATAACCCCGGTTGATAGCTCATTTGATATGACATGATTCTTGATAAATTCACTCAAAATGTTCGCTCGTAAATTGATCTCTCGTAAGGCTTGCAGACCGACCCGTTCCGAAAACGCTTAACGTCCTTTAGTGTTGGTCTACCGCGAACGGTGTGTTCGTTTGTATGTGATTTCATCGCCCTAGAAATCATGGAATCCGTGTTAACTTTTCACGACAACAAATTAGGTAAACTGCATGTGCTGTACGCATACAAAGGTGACGCATGCACTTTAGAGACCAGACGTCGATTTGTGACTGAACGAGGAAAAAAAAAGAGAGAGAGCCGAAATTTAAACCCAGGCCTCACTGTCTGGGTAATTACTAAATGAGCAACCAAATGTGAACGCGAGAGAATTTTTCAAACTGGTTTGGAAGAAAACTAAAATTCTCTGTGCTTGACGGGAGCTATCCTGAGAGCAGCTGGTTTCTCTTACGCCAAACGAGAGAGAAACCACATGCGAGTAACCATCTGCTTTTACATCGAGTATGCGCGAGTTCGTCACGCCCCACTTGACGTATTTGAGGTCCGTTTCATTTGTCAATTTTTGACTGGAGATGCTTGTACAAAAGAACGCAAATTTCTCGCCAAAAGCGCTGACAAAAGAACGATCCAGACCTTTGTCGAAGTATTATCTGGTGTGGTCTCAATATAAAGCATAGATTTAAGGTTTTCTTGCCCTCTCTCGTGCGGGATTACTGAGCTCGTTGAACACAACACTCCAAACAACAATTCGAAAAATTACGACTTTAACTGGGGTAATACGATCGAAGGCAGGTTTGTAAAAGCTCCTTCAAGCGACTGGACGTCATCAAAATTAAAACAAAAGCTCACTCAAGGCACTAGAGGAAGAACTTCCAGCGACGTACAGCGCAGTCTCGAAGAATTATGAAACGTCTTTCAACATCGTAACCCAGATTTCCGCAGTGGACTTGGACTTTGATCGCTGCACGGCGGGCTCGCTTAAACGCAGCAGTTGTGTTGGTGAGCGCATGCGTGAGAGCGTAAACCAGCTTTTAAACTAGTTTTACCAGTTGAAAGTTAATTTATTCTTCCTTGGCGCTAGACGGCGGTTAACTCAAGGGAACGAACGGTTGCTCGCAGTGGTTTCTCTCTCGTTCGGCGTAGGAGAAACCAACCGCTCGCAGAGCAGACGGGAGCGCGCTATATAAACGAACATGGCATCATAATGACTGAAAGTTAGAGAGACTCTTGAGAAGCACTCAACGTGTAACTATACAAAACTATTCCAGAAGTATGAATAAATTATCTATTTCAATTCATCAGATTTCTTTTTTGGAACCACTTTCGTCGACTTAAAATAAACTGTGGCTTTCGTTGTCAGAATAATTATTTTTCTTACGAAATGCCAAGCTTACTTTCCTTGCCTGCATGACGACGGTTTGATGTGGAAGAAGTTATTTTAAGGATTATTTACTTTTTTACCTCTCTGAGCTGCCTGAGCTGTTAGGTAGGCGCGAAATTGGCCTCCCTCCATCAGGAGCGAAAACAAATGAATTGATCGCAAAGTACGTGTATACGAGAGGGTTTGTTCTTGTTAAGACTTTGCACCAAAAGAGCGGCCATGTTTTTGGAAAATCGGTCAGATACTGTACATAAATATGGACATGTCGTACTGAGAGCGCTATCTGCCTCGTGTACTTTTAAAAGAAGCCACAACATGCTTGTACAAGCCGTTAAAGTCACTGCAAATGAGTCCAACGAACCAAACAAAGCTGAATTAGAATTAAAGGTTAAATTGGTCATTTGACTTGCGGCGCTAATTTAGACATGTTTAACATCTGCGATTTTACCTAAATGACCTCACTATGTCTTCACTGCGGGTTAAATTAGCCAATCATTGCGATATGAGCATGGAAAGCACATTGGTCATGTATTTCTATTTTTCAGCGGAAAAGCGGCAGTTACGTGATGCCTATTCCGTCGGTATACGAGACGACATGCTTTTATTACCAAAACTAGGACAATTATTCTGTTTAAGAACACGACTTTGAATCGCCTTGGCTTTGGGGCAACAGCTACAGGGCATTTTCACTTCCGAAACAATGAAACGGAGGACATGTTGGTGTACCAAAGCAATCCTGTGGGAGTTGAACTCTTTTCTTAAGTAAACACTTTCTTTGGGTTTATGTTACATAATTTGCGCGCAGAAATCTATGCCAGCGAAGTGAAACTACACATTTCCTCCTTTGATTTATTCAATAGAAAGCAACGTTGGTTTTGGTCGAAGAGAAGAGGGTACACTACACGCAGCCAAACTACAGCTTTCTGTTCGTTCGAAAGTCGTACACATTTCGTGAAGACATGTCTGCAAGGTTTTCAAATGTCACTAACACTGACTTCGAACTTTAAATAAACAATTTATCCGCTACAGTCTACAATAAGCTGCCTCGACACTCGAAAGTGCGCAATATTGCACAACACTCGAAAGAAAGCACATGGACGTACATGGAGATGACGTCATTCGCCCCTGAAGATTTTTTGGGGGCCAAATTGGTGTCCATAGAAAGATACATACACAAAAACTCGAATTCTTCCGTATTACTCAATTAGAACTGCGTTCTCACGAACGCAATAACCAGAAATCTACCCCGATTATCCTACCTCCACTTTTCAAGAATTAAAATAAACATTCATCCAAAACTAAATAAAAATAAACTCTAAATTCATAAATGGCGGACCTCACTGGTAAGCCTCAGTAGGAGAGCATGAAAATCACGTGCGCGTGTGGGAATAGAATCGCTAATTCCAATATGGCCATAACTGAATTTCCCCGCCATGCGACGGTTGTTCTTGTCTGTCGATAGAACCTTAAAATCCTGGCTGAAGGCGCAGTTACACTTGGCATTCAATCAGTTAAGAGCAATATGACACGTAATTTCGTTGTGACAAATCGTGCACGAAATCGGGCCTGGTGTAATAAATCCTGAAATATTCATGTCTCAAAATTCAGTAAACCCGCCTTCCGGACCGCTCCATTCTGATATACGGCTGGAAACTACTTTTTCAATGCGATATTTCGGGGGTAAAATATCTTGCAAGCGCGCGGGCAATGAACAGAAGAATTTTGGAACAAGCTATGAGCAGTTTCCGTTTGACCAAAACTTACGGTTCGAATTTCCGCTAAGTATTTAGTGGCGAATGGAACAGATTTTGTTCATAATTTCCCAAAAAGAAAACATTTTTAGAAAAGAAAGCAACTATTATCTCGAGATATACCCCAAACTATTTGAATTTTTCTTACCCGGAATTTCCGTTCCATTTGATTTTGGTCGTGGAATGCGCCAAAAATCTCGGTTCAATGGTTCTTATTTATGGAATTCTACAATTCTTGGATTTTCCAGCGACTTTTCTAAGAAATTTTCATAACGTTCACCCACGTATTTTACCATTCTGTATCATTTTCCCCCGTCACAGACCGGAATTTTGGTCAAATGAGAAGCACCCATCGTTCATTGTTAAAGTGCCTTAATGGAACTACACTACGTTATACGCATCTTGAAAAGTTTAGCTTAAAGTTTCGAGTTCGTCGTTTCAGGCAATCAGTCAATCACTCAAACAGTCAGAAAGTCAGTCCGTCGGTCAGTCAATCAGTCAATCAGTCAATCCACCAGTCCATCAATCTATCGATCCATCAATCCATCAGTCAGTCAGTCAGTCCATCAGTCAGTCAGTCAGTCCATCAGTCAGTCCATCAGTCAGTCCATCAGTCAGTCCATCAGTCAGTCCATCAGTCAGTCCATCAGTCAGTCCATCAGTCAGTCCATCAATCAGTCCATCAATCAGTCCATCAATCAGTCAATCAGTCAAATCATTCAATCAGTCAATCAATCAGTCAGTCAATCAAACAATCAATCAATCAATCAGTCAAGCAAGCAAGCAAACTTTATTTCAAGAGTGACACTTGACAGTTATCAAACAAATGAACGTGTGGCTCTCTAAGCCTCACTAAGCCAAGTGTCTGAGCTGCGTCGACAGACCATTCAAGGTGCAGCTGCGGAACAGAAAACAACACAGGAATCAATTCTCTTCAAATGCAATAGCAACAATCGACTACCGCACCTTTCCCAAATCCTATTCAATCTTCCTCAATTTTGGCCACACTTGTAGCTTCTCGGTTTACTATCCCAGTTTTGATTTGACTTCGTTTTAAGTAACAAATTACATTGCTCTAGAACATGATAATCAAAAAGGGTAAATCTAAGTGAGAACGGAGCGAATTAGTGCCGTTTATCATGACAAAGGAAAGCCAAGGCCAACCGCTCACCCTCGACAAAATCCAGAATAGCTGTTTTGCGTGAGAACCGAAACTCAGATTGTTGCTGGGAATAACCGAGCTCGCACAATTAAGATATAATTAGTTAATTAAGCAGCACTTTCCCTGTACAAAGGCCACAACATTAAAGAGGTTAAACGCTTATAACAACGTTGGAATTGTTCTGTAACCCTAAATCTTAAGACTTTCAGGGACGGAGAGGGGAGCTTCAGAGGCCCTAACCCTGGCAATTACAAAACCGCTCATGCTGTCGCCATTAAAGTATTACAGAATGATGCAGAGATGAATTCAACTATTTACAGATATTTTGGTGTCACTGTGACGTGAATTGACATTACTATGAAAGTCATTTGTTTTCTTTCTGTGGCTAAAAAAAAATATTGATCATTTTTTTCAAATTTCAATATACAATACAATTCTGGTGGCCGCTAATCCTTCTATTTGCATTAGTAACATCATAGCTAATAGAAGGAAATGGTTAGGAAGACCGAAAAATATCAACGAAGCAAACAAAAAGGCTACGATTTATGTTGGAAGGTCCTTCACCCTGCACGTAATTTGTTTTTTGCTCATTGACTATGCGTGAATTACATAATCGTAATGCTTCTATTGGTTAGTTGTATGAGCACATTTTACCACCTTTTGTATTTTGCCAGGGTCAACCCCCAAAAGAGCCAACAAAAACATACAACAAAGAACTTTGCCAGGTTTCCTAGCCATTTCCCTCTATTAACCACGGTAACACCAATGACGTCATTATAATCGATTATTTTAAATAACTGAAGATGATACACCACGCAATAAAGTTTCTTATAATCGGATTCGCTGTTGATCGTTGTACCAGACACATTTCTTTGAGGGAAGTTTAATAAAGGAAAATGCCTGCATTTCTCTGGTTTATTGCTTTAATTAGCCATGGTATACTAACATAATATAGCAGTAGTCTCTATATTACCTAACATGTGCATGTCTTTATGAAGCCTTAATACTCACCACAGTATCGAAGCGAGCATACAGGCGTTTTTTGCAGCTCATACACGTAAAAGGCACCGCAGTTCTTGACTTTAATGGTGTTTCTCCACCGACAGCAATTGCTTGTCCAATGATAGCAGACTTCACGAGTCACTTCACCGTCTGCCACAGAAGGATGTTGTCCTTTGATCCATCCCGGGGCATGCGTACCACAACGACGCACAGGTGGGCATGTAGTGGGCATCTTTGGGTTACCAGCAACACCAGTGAAGCGATACCAGCCAGGGGTGATATCATTCTTATCACATCGGACTGGGCTTTGACCCGTGAAAGTGATTCGACGGTCCGCTGCATTGAGGCTCTTGTAGTTGCTGCATGGGTCATTAGATGCAACTGTTGGAATAATAAATACCAATGAAGTCACCTTCATTGACTAAATTTTCAAACTGGAGGCTATTTAAAAAAAGGTCAAGGAAAGGTTGTTCAAGATAAGGTTTCGTAGAAATAAAGGAAAAGGCAATGTTAAGGTTGTGGTTAGGGAGGAATGTCTAGTTCGTAACGTGAAAAAGTCGTGTTTGTATGTCAAGCGGCACTAGTGAAATGTTTCAGTTTATATGAGTGTTTCAAGCAAGTTATTCTTTCTCTTTTGAAAGTACCTCTATATTACCTAACATGTGTATGTCTTTATGAAACGTTAATACTCACCGCAGTATCGAAGCGAGCATGCAGGCGTTTTTTGCAGCTCATACACGTAAAAGGCGCCGCAGTTCTTGACTTTAATGTTGTTTTTCCACCGACAACAATTGTTTGTCCAATGATAACAAACTTCGCGAGTCACTTCGCCGTCTGCCACAGAAGGATGTTGTCCCTTGATCCATCCTGGGGCATGTGTACCACAACGACGCACAGGTGGACATGTAGTGGGCATCTGCGGTTTACCAGCAACACCAGTAAAACGATACCAGGCAGGGGTGATATCTCTCTGATCACATCGGACTGGGCTTTGTCCAGTAAAGGATTCGAGGCGGTTGGCTGCGTTGAGGTTCTTGTAGTTGCTGCATGGGTTATCAGATGCAACTGTGGAAATAACAATTGTTAACGAAACGTAAAAACACTTTCTCTGTGCAGAATTACATACTGCAGCCTATTATTTGACAAATGTCAAGCAAAAAAGACATCTTAGAGAAAAAAAGAAGTTGAAATGAAAGAACAGTTACGAAGCTAGAGTGTTTTGTTTCACGTCAGGTTGAGTTTGCAAAACCTCAAAGCCTATCAGGAAGCTGCCATCAGTACGGTCGTACTGTTTCAGTTGGTATGACTATTACATGTACTTCATGCCTTTCGTCACTACAGTGATATCTCTCTTTTCAATGTCTATTGTCTAATTGTCTCGCGTTATCTAAGAACGTCAACACTCACCACAGTATCGAAGCGAGCACACAGGCGTTTTTTGCAGCTCATACACGTAAAAGGCACCGCAGTTCTTAACTTTAATGTTGTTTTTCCACCGACAACAATTGTTTGTCCAATGATAGCAGACTTCGCGACTCACTTCACCGTCCGCCACAGAAGGATGTTGTCCTTTGATCCATCCTGGGGCGTGCGTACCACAACGACGCACAGGTGGGCATGTAGTGGGCATCTTTGGGTTACCAGCAACACCAGTAAAGCGATACCATCCAGGGGTGATATCTCTCTGATCACATCGGACTGGGCTTTGTCCAGTGAAAGATTCGAGGCGGTCGGCTGCATTGAGGCTCTTGTAGCTGCTGCATGGGTCATTAGATGCAACTGTTGAAATAGCAGATGTTAACGAAACCTAAAAACACTTTCACTGTGCAGAATTCCATGCTACAGGGTAATATTCAATAAATGTTAAGGGAAAAAAATCATCTTAGATAAAAATAAGTTGAAATGAAAGAATAGATAGAAATCGAGACTTTTTTTAATGTCAGGTTGAGTTTGTAAGAACTCAAAGCCTACCAGGAAGCTGCCATCGATACGTTTGCACTGTTTCATTCGTCATGGCTATTACATTCAGTCCATACCTTTTGTCACTACAGTGGTTTCTTTCTTTTCAACGTCTATTGCCTAATTGTCTCACGTTATCTAAGAACGTCAACACTCACCACAGTATCGAAGCGAACATGCAGGCGTTTTCTGCAACTCATAGACGTAAAAGGCACCGCAGTTCTTGACTTTAATGTTGTTTTTCCACCGACAACAATTGTTTGTCCAATGATAGCAAACTTCACGAGTCACTTCGCCGTCTGCCACAGAAGGATGTTGTCCTTTGATCCATCCTGGGGCATGTGTACCACAACGACGCACAGGTGGGCATGTAGTGGGCATCTTTGGGTTACCGGCAACACCAGTGAAGCGATACCATCCAGGGGTAATATCTCTCTGATCACATCGGACTGGGCTTTGTCCAGTGAAAGATTCGAGGCGGTCGGCTGCATTTAGGGTTTTGTAGTTGTTGCATGGGTTATTAGATGCAACTGTTGAAATAATAGATATTAACGAAGCCTTAAAACACTTACTGTGCACACAAGTCCATGCTTCAGCCTTATATTTTCCAAATGTGAAGGAAAAAAATCATATTAGATTAAATAAGCTGAAACAAAAGAATAGATAGAAATCTTGAGTGTTCTTTTAATGTCTGGTTGAGTTTGGAAGACTCCAAAGCCCACCAGGAAGCTGCCATCAATACGGTTGTACCGTTTCAATTGGTATCAATGTTACATGCACTCCATGCCTTTCGTCACTACAGTGATTTCTCTCTTTCCAATATCTATTGTCTAATTGCCTCACGTTATCTAAGAACGTCAACACTCACCACAGTATCGAAGCGAGCACACGGGCGTTTTATGCAGCTCATAGACGTAAAAGGCGCCGCAGTTCTTGACTTTAACGTTGTTTTTCCACCGACAGCAATTGTTTGTCCAATGATAGCAAACTTCACGAGTCACTTCGCCGTCCGCCACAGAAGGATGTTGTCCTTTGATCCATCCTGGGGCATGTGTACCACAACGACGCACAGGTGGGCATGTAGTGGGCATCTGTGGGTTACCAGCAACACCAGTAAAGCGATACCATCCAGGGGTGATATCTCTCTGATCACATCGGACTGGGCTTTGTCCAGTGAAAGATTCGAGGCGGTCGGCTGCATTGAGGTTCTTGTAGTTGTTGCATGGATCATTAGATGACGTAACTGTTGAAATAGTAGATGTTAATCTAGTTTTACAACAGCTTTACTGTCTAGAACTGCGTCCTGCAGCCTATTATTTGATACAAGTCAAGGAAAAATCATTTTAGATAAAAGAAATGTTGAAATGAAAAAAAATGATAGGAAGCTAGAATGGTTTCTTTAGGTCCAGACTAGAAGTGTTAGATCGCGTTTGCAAGACCTGAATGCCTGCCGAGAAGCTGCCATCTATATCGTTGTACTGTTTCAATTGATATGACTATTAAATGCACTCCATGCCGTTCGTTACTACAGTGATTTCTCTCTTTTCAATATTTGTTTTGCCTAATTGTCTCACGTTATCTAAGAACATCGACACTCACCACAGTATCGAAGAGAGCATGCAGGTGTTTTTTGCAACTCGTAAACGTAAAAGGCACCGCAGTTCTTGACTTTAATGTTGTTTTTCCACCGACAACAATTGTTTGTCCAATGATAGCAAACTTCACGAGTCACTTCGCCGTCTGCCACAGAAGGATGTTGCCCTTTGAGCCATCCTGGAGCATGTGTACCACAACGACGCACAGGTGGGCATGTAGTGGGCATCTTTGGGTTACCAGCAACACCAGTAAAGCGATACCATCCAGGGGTGATATCTCTCTGATCACATCGGACTGGGTTTTGTCCAGTGAAAGATTCGAGGCGGTCGGCTGCACTGAGGATCTTGTAGTTGCTGCATGGGTTATTAGAATTAGATGCAACTGTTGGAATAATAGATGTTAATCAATCGATCAATCAATCAATCAATGAAACTTTATTTAAAGAGCGTTTACACTTAATAGTTATACAACTGATAAACCTGTGGTCCTCGAATAAGAATTATAAGATACTTATTATCAATATTTTAAGATCTAAATTAAAAATATAAATATACCAATATAAATGTACCAATATAATCTAGTTTTAGAACAGCTTCAGTCTCTAGAACTGCATACTGCAGCCTATTATTTAACAAATTTCACGGAAAAATCATCTTAGATAAAAACAAATGTCGGAATGAAAGAATAGATACGAAGCTAGAATGCTTTCTCTAGGTCCAGAGTAGAGTTTTTAAGACCTCGAAGCCTACCAGGAAGCTGCCGTCGATACGGTTGTATTCTTATTTGATATGACTATTGAATCCATTTTATGTCTTTCCTTACTACAGTCACTTCTCTCTTTTCAATGTCTATTGTCTAATTGTCTCACGTTATCTGAGAACGCTGATACTCACCACAGTATCGAAGCGAACATGCAGGCGTTTTCTGCAACTCATACACGTAAAAGGCGCCGCAGTTCTTGACTTTAATGTTGTTTTTCCACCGACAACAATTGTTTGACCAGTGATAACAAATTTCACGGGTCACTTCACCGTCTGCCACAGAAGGATGTTGTCCTTTGATCCATCCCGGGGCATGCGTTCCACAACGACGCACAGGTGGGCATGTAGTGGGCATCTTTGGGTTACCAGCAACACCAGTAAAACGATACCATCCAGGGGTGATATCTCTCTGATCACATCGGACTGGGCTTTGTCCAGTGAAAGATTCGAGGCGGTCTGCTGCATTGAGGCTCTTGTAGTTGCTGCATGGGTTAAGAGCTGTCGTAGCTGACGAAAGTACAGGATAATGTAAGTGAGTTGTTTTCAATCGGGTTTATATAGAAGACGTGAGTTGTTTAACATTCTGTTACTAAGCTGTTTGGTAAAATGCGTTAGGTCCATTGTTGTCACAAATAAATTAATGCCTTCAACACATTGATTTTCTCTCTTTCGGTGGTTGAGTATTCTTTAAGGTGAATTTTTTTAAATAATTTCCACTTTGAATTCTTAAAAGTTACCTTATTTGTAAGAGGAACGAAATACCCTGCGGTTTCCATCTGTTCCACTTCTCTGTAATATTTCAAATCCACCTCCCCCCCCCGCCCCCCCCCCCCCCCCCACACACACACACAAAAAGTGATGCCTGCACTAAGCCATGACAAAATTGAAGGTTTCTTGCGAAACACTACACTAGAAATTGATTCCAGTCAGTGCTTTTATCTTGGTGCTTCTCTAAAGAATGTTAAACTTACCTCGGGTTAAAACAAGCAGGAACAACAAAACAACGTTTTTCATTTTCATGTTGACCCTAGGACAAAAAAGGGACACGGTGTTAGCGATTAATTAGAAAAGTCAATTCCGCAATCGAGCCTAGGGGTTTACGTAGAAGAGAGAATCTGGATGGGGTTTAACCCATTCCTGAGAATCGGATAAAAATAATCTCTCAGCTGAGGAAGCATGCGTTAACGTTCTTTAAGGTAGCTTAAAACAGTTTCAGCGCTTTCCAAGAGTTAGATTTTGATGTAATGTATCTAACACTCGAGAGAGTGTTTTATCGGGATATCCAAACACCGAGAAGACAGTAGAAAATACGACGTGGGGCGAAGTGTTTTTGGCAAAATTCTAGGTGTTTGGACAGCTGATGAAACACTCTCTCGAGTGTTTGATATATCTTCTCAATCGAAACAAAAAATAAGGAGTAAACGGAGAAGTAAAATCGTCAAAATCTATAGTAAGACCGGGAATCCAAACCTCCTTTACGGTCGTGATTTTCTTTGTTTTAACTTGATGAATTATTAATGAGTTTGAGAAGGGTCATTTTAATAACTCTTCATCACTTGATGCTACAATCATGGAATCAGAAAACTTCCCAGTCATTGGTGAGCAGGTTGTTATCATTTTCGTAACAGAATAGGTTACCATAGCAACAGTATGAACTGCTAAAAACACCCTTAATTATAGGCTTAAGAGCTTATAATTCAAAAACGGCACGGTGAAATTTTTTATTTCATCAAATTTTCATAAGTAGGACAAGACGCAACTTTTGGCAAAGTTCTAAAAAAAATATGTACATGGGTTTCAGAACCACCTTAAAATCATACGATGGTAGTAGCATCAACTGATAAATGGTGGTTACAATGGCAAATCGAAGTCTTGGATAGTGCTGGAAACTATTTTGCGCGACCCTAATTGATAGCCGAGATCCGCAAATTTGTTGATAGGTGAGAATTGGGCTGAAATTTTAACCGACTGACACCTGAGAAATTGCCAAATACTGTCACCAAACAGATTTTAGAACTTTCGAGTTCAAGGAATTCTACAAGAAAATATATCAGACGAGTAGTATGCAAGTTTTCCTTTAGAAGTGCGAGTATTTCCTAGTCCAAAATAAATACTTCGTTAACCTTTCTTTAAAGAGGTAATTGCTTATTAAATACTTGCCATCTTACGCAATTGGCTAGATGAAATAAATAATTTCTTTACAAATTCCGACAGCTGAAATTCACTCTGAAATTAACAATAACTACGAAATTACAATTATACACTATGTGTCAAAAGAGCTTTAATTTTGCAATGGCTACCCGATCCAGTTTGTAGTATACGGCATGCACGTTCTTTTGTATCTTTCCTGCTGCCTAGTTTTCTTTCACAGCCAAAACAGAAATTATTTCAGTAGGATTTAAAAAACAATTGCCTTATCCTTTATGTGAAAGAACACTTTCTCTTTACATTCATTGAAGCATGTACTTCATTGTTTTGTAGTTTAAAACATTTTAGTCAAATATTATGCTAAATTCCATTTGTCTTAAAGTCGTTTATACCGGGTTCTGCAGACACGGTTTTGTCGTATCACTAGAGCTTCTTGCTTTTTTCTGTAAAGGAGGATAGAAAGCGGCCGCTTTTTATTCAGATGGGCTGATGTAGATATTCTCAGAGAGATTTGGAAAGTTTGAAAATACTTGCAAACCTTCGTTTGACTCGTATATTTATGAAAAGGCTTTGTAAATGTGCGAGTCACTGAGTCATTGTCGAAAACGCCCTCCAAACCTGTTTTTTGTTTTCGTGTGGACGGAAAGCATTTTGAAAGTCTTGAATAGTGAGTTTCTCGAAAACGATGACGTCACGATAATCATGTGATATTCCGTGACCGAGTTTTCCTCAAACACAAATCCAAAATGACCGGTGATTGTGGAGTTTTCAAATTTCTCCGGCGCTGTGTAGACGAAAAAGGATTTTGATGCGTTTTCAGAGTGAAATCTCCTTTTTTAAATTCTTCCGGCGTGGTGTGAAGGCAGTAGAGACCTCAGGTATATACGACGGCGACGGCAAGGATAACGCCCTAAAAAAAAAAATATTGTGTTTCTATTTTACTTTGGTACTTCGCATTTATTTGGATTTATTTAATATCTCTCGGTATTAAAACTCGCCCCTGCTGAATATGCTATGCATACATTCAGCTCCAAATAGAAATACTAAAAATTAGCCGTTGTGGTTCACGTTCTCTGGACAGCGCAGAACTTGTTCATTTCACGTTGTTGTTTTGAAGAAGACGGCAAAGAAATAAATGAACCAAGAATTATAACGCACGTGCACAGCCATTGCTTTGCTCATTAGAAGTTTTGTTTGGCGACGTTCTCGTTGCCGTTGCCGTCGTGTTTGCGTAAGGTCCCTAGTGATGACGAAAGACGACGCATATTTAAATTGCATCGTCAATTTTAAATATTCGTCGATATACTTTAATTTTTTAACAATCTTAGTTATGCTTAATATGTCTATCGGTTACAAAGCTAGCTCTGATAATGTTTAGTAAGCGCTCATTTTCCCAAAGAAAGAGAATTTCTCCAAGATCGCCGTAGAAGAAAAACACACAAACAAAGTGGCCATTTCACATCGTTGACTTGCAGAGTATTGTAAAACAATTCAAAGGCGCGGATGTGAAATTCTCGTGCAAATCTCATTGTTGTGCTTATTAGTCTTCTGTTCGACAACATTTTTGTTGTATCGTTGTTCTTCTTCATTAAAATCCATAGTCGCCTTCACGGGATTTTCACATCCTTGTGAATTGTTCTGCAATTCTCTGCAAAACAACGATGTGAAAATCTCTCTTATCAGCTTTTTCTCTTTTTCTTTAAGGCTGTAAAAAAACTCTCCGAATTGTCAAACTTGCCAATAGTTCGAACAAAAAGTCGTTCCACTCCCCTCTGTTGAACATTGCAATTTTCTCCCTGATTTATTGAGCCAACTTTTCCTTAAAGATTCGAAACATCGTGGTTCCACTTTAGTTTATTTTTTCCCAGAAATTCTACTATCCCGGCAAATTAAACTGGGACTGCTAGAGGTTTGCACAATTCCACTCGGAACTAAATGTGCAAAACCATTATTTGTAGTCCGAGCTGTCCCAGAAATTCAGCTATTCAGATTAAACTGGCACTGGGAGAGCCTCGCACGATTTCTTTCGGACACACATGCAGAAAGCTATTACTCGTCGGCTTTTCCCTTGCCAAGGCAGGTTTTAACCTAGTTTTGACAACTAGAATTCGAAGGCGGCCATTTTTGTAGAAAATGGGAGAGTTACTCACCAGCTGTCTCAGAGAATTGAAGTCCGTGCTCTGCTCTTGATCCTTTATCAACCGTCTAGCTTCACAAGGTAAACAGTGTTTAAACCCTCGTTGTTATTCACTCTTTTATACTTTGTGGCTATTAAAGCGCATGTGCAGATGTCTTTAACGACAAACCCTCGAGTACCCAGTTGAAATACAGCCAAAGGAAAAACAACAAAAGCCCATGCTAATTGATCTTTTATGATGTGAAGTACGCATTCTTTTGTCACTTACTGTAGATGCGATTCTCAAACTTAAACTCACTTTATTTTCGCAAGATAAACCTTGGATATTTTCAACATTTTTAGGGGGAAGAGGGTAATTTTCAAACCCATTTTCTCTTCCATCCTGTCATGGAAAGCTTAGTATTAAGAATTAAATTTATTAAGGTGTGATCTTATTCATTAACTAGCTGCTTAATTTCTTCCCATAGGATCAGCTTTTAAAATTGTATTTATTCTGTAGCACCTATTACATAACTTATATTCTTTTATTGCGTAACCAGTTCTGTTCTATGCCCTTGTAATCAATCTTTGTCCAATAGTTTTCTTTCCCTTTCTCTTATTTTACACCTCGCGTTTGCATATTTAGGGTTTTGGGGTGATACGTGTTGAGAGGTTTTACTGTGTGTAGAAGACGAAGGTTGAAGTGCAGTAACGAGCGAGATTAGAAAGTGGCAGGAACACGTCCGAAATCACATTTTCATTACTGCGAAGCCATCAGTAAACCATTCGTAAATTCACGACAAAGAGCCATTTGCCGGGGAACGCGAGTGCTAAATAGCTGGTCGAAGCAATCGAAGGACAAGCGTAAAGTTCTGTCGAAGTAGGGCCGTTGTAATTCGGACAGCTGGAGTAAACAGGACAAGTCAAGTCGAATTATACCGGACTGAGTGAAGACGTAACCGAAAGAAGTAAGTTGACAAGTGGGAGTAATAAACGGGAGTTTGGTTCGTTTTGTGTGCCATGTGTTGGTGGAACGTTGTTGGGGTCAAGTTCAAGGACAAGGACTTCATATGCAAGGTTAACTGAACTGAACTACGGAAACTTTTTTTTAAGGAATATTCTTGTAAATAGATTAAGTGTGCTGAGCTATTTAGCTTGTTTATTATATTCTTGTAAATAAATTAAGGTTAATTATTTAGCTTATTGTATTATTGTTAGTGACCCTATTTAAAGTATAATGTTTTTTTAGTGTACTTGTTTTAATAAATGCTTATAGACTTATGTAGTTGTTACGTGTTTTCTCGGGTTTGTTTATGCTTAGTGTTTTTTTTGTTAGAGAGCGCCCACCTATGGCGCGGTTTCATCACACACACCCCACCCCCACCGGGTCAAATATTGAATATGTGCTGCAACGTATATTTCTGTAGATTTCCAAGATAACTTTACTCACGTGTAAAGTACGTTAGTGCACAAAATCGAAAATAGTTGATAAATTAGAAAAATAATCCGAAACTAATAAACTAACATGCTATTCGTTATAAAACATCTTTAAATATCAGAAATACATATCAAAACAATGAGAAAGTTGGCAACAAATAAAACCAAAGAGCTGGAAAAAAAAATATTGAAATATATTGCAGTGACATTGCGTTTCCACACTGTTTTAAAATCTGTGGAAAGCAAACTAATAGTTGAAATCGGAAGAATCCGTTAATTACTGAATGAGCAGCCAAATGTGAACGCGGGAGAATTTTTCAAACTGGTTTGTCAGAAAACTAAAATTCTGTGTACTTGACAGGAGCACACTGTATAAACGAACATGGCACCATCATAATGAGGGACACTTAAATAGACTCTTGAGACACACTCAACATGTAACTATAAAAAAACTATCCCAGAAGTATGAATAAATCATGTATTTAAATTCGTCAGATTTTTTTCTAGGAAAACTTTCGTCGACTTATAATAAACTGTGGCTTTCGTTGTCAGAATAATTATTTTTCCTACTAAATGCCAAGCTTCCTTTCCTTGCCTGCATGGCAACGGTTTGATGTGAAAGAAGTAATTTTTTAAGGATTATTCACTTTTTTACCTCTCTCCTCTTCGTCTTTGTGAAAGAGACCTTTTTGTTGTCTTCCTATTTTTCTGATCTTGTCCCTACAAGCTGAGGCCGACTCCTTGACAGCCCTTTTTATAGATACTCATCAACAACGGGCCGATACATTTTTGACCAAATGTACGTGTCAGGAGTGGGTTGGTTTTTATCGAGTTTAGCATATGCAAATATTTCACGTGGGAGGTATTTTAAGTAAGCCCTTTAAAAGTGGAGCCATGAACTCGTTTATGGAAGTAATCCCTAAGCTAGAAATTTCGCCATAGTCACGTTAAAGCCTTCAATTCCACAAATATCCGGATTTTGTTTGGGATATTTAAAGGTTTCCGACATATTCAGAAAATAAGAAGATATTTAGAAAATTAAGATATTTGGATATATTCATGGCATTTTTTATTGAATCAATATTCAGTTCTGTGCCAGAAACAATCCAGTTCAGCGATTATTAACTCGAAAAATATATTCCATATCACTAAAAGCGCTAAAGCAGTAATTTTCCTAAATGGCAGATGCTGGAAATATCGAGGTACCTGAATCTTTCTCCCCAATTCCCATTGCTGCAATAAAATTTTGAAAGTTTTGGTCTAAGTGATTCAAAAACGATGTATTTTGAGGGCAAAAATAAAAGGTATTTAGAGGTTTTCGGGGATATTTATAATTTTTTTTTTGTGATATTTAGAAGCATTTTTGAGAATTTCCGGAGAGATAGTTAAACGATTTTACGTGATATTTGTGGAGAGGCCTTGTTTGAAAAAGCATAACTTGGGTCTGTTCATTGCTGTCGTTTGTTCCGAGGCCTACAGGGGACGTTGTAGTTCTTTACGTGTAGTTGTTTACAACATTGCACCTAAGCTCAATATATTGATTGCGTGTAAGATATCAGAACAAGGCTAGTAACCCTGAGTATATCTTGGCGAAACAACTGATAGCCTTTGAGCGATGGGCTCCGGAAACAATTTTATAGACATTTTAATTTTCACTGTATTCACTATGAAATGACACCTATCTCGGGTGTGGCGGCGCAGTTTTCGTTGCTCCAGTACAGAAACTGCAGTGAAACAAAGCAAGCGAAAGCATATTAATAAACCCAATGAGTCTGAAATAGGAGATAATCGAAGTGCTGCCTGATAGCTATGGAATGGTAGCTGGTAATTGGACAAATCTACCTTCGAAATGACAGAAATGTAAACAGCACTTGTCTAAACTAAAGAGGCTTGTATGAGTTGCATTGTGTTACGCTGAACCGATCAGTTGTACTCAATGATTGTTAGCATTGAAACCGGAATAGCGAAACGATTACCAAATGAGGTGGTATTGGGCTTTCGCATGGCTGAGTATGTATTTTCGAGACAAGCTTGGCTACATTGAGAGATCCAAAAAGGCACTTCACATTGTTTCAGGGCATTATAAGTTTTAATTGCTTTCTACGAATACTTTGTTGATCTTTTTTAAACTTTCCTGACTTCAATATGAACACATACATTACATTTTATCCTCTGGTGCTAAAACTCACTACCGATTGAGACATAAGTAATTTTACCTAAAAAGTTTTACGGAGTCTAATTTGAAAGTTATATAACATAATAGCTTTTTAAATTTGTATTACATTGTAATTAAACTTGGATGAGAGGCAATTTCGGGCAGAAACTACAAACATTGCCTGGAATTGTCTCACAGAGATTTTGAATTATATTGCAATGCAAAGGAGGCACGTGAACAGGGAAAAAGAGAAAATAGTCTCTTATCATGATATTTTGTAAGTCTAATGTATAGTTAACCGCGCGGCCATGGGCCGAGCGCGGTTCATGTTCTACCCTTGGTTTATTTATTTTTATTTTTTATTTGTCGGAGACCAGACGCAGATCTCCACTCGGCCAACTTTGAATTACGCAATCGGTAATGTTTACTCGCCAAACCTTGTTTCTTCAGGATCAACAGAAATCTCAGATTACAAAATCACGCCGAACCTACACGTTGCAAAAAAAATCTCTTCAAAACCCTGACATCGAAGCGATATATCACTTTAGCGTTAATAGCTACCTCATATCGGCAGTATTAAAATCTATTCGTTAACAATCCAGCTTCATCATATTAAAATTTCAACGAAATCGAACAAAACCAGAACTAAATATTATTAGATTTTTTTTGTAACCTAGCTTCATTGCGTGAGTCGACAAAGGAAGCGACGGTCGCCCATAGCCACCGAAACACATTAACATAACCAGTGAACCTACGTTTCGGTCAAAAAAAATCCAGGATTATTGCCTGAAAGCTGAAAATTCAAGAGGAACATCTTTTTCGAACTTTTCTCAAGTTATTTAGACGAAAAAATGACCTCGGCGGACTCCAAAAGAGAACGAAACAAAAAACAGAACGAGACAGTGAGAAGAGCCGATAATTTATTCACCGCGTGGCCTTCGTTACGTTCACGTTAAAAAAACCTTACTTCTGGATAATTTCAGCCTTACAAGTCAGCAACTGGTCCCAAATTACTTTCTGTATCCTTACAAATGTCCTGACTTCCATCTCCGAAAGATTTGGCGGCAATTTTTTAGCAAATAAACACTTCGCCGACAGCAATCACCATTACGGTGGCTTGCAACTAATTCGCTAACTTTACAAAACCCTCCCGAGGGGGGGATATGACGAAAAGAGCTGAAAAATGATGACCGGAAATAGAGTAATTTTCTCAGCTTGCAGTGTGCCAAATTTGCTGGAAATAGGTTCAAAACCGATATTTGTTTTTCGTTTTTTTTTCTTCGGATCACTCATGCTACCAAAACAGTTAACTTTTAAAAGCGCGGTTGTAAGATCTTAAAGATCTTCTTGTTCAGTTTTAGTATCTCATAGTGTTTGCCACCCGCAAAAGGTTTTCTTAAATTTACTAGAATTTTTTGCTTTTGTACTGCATTTTGTTCAGTATAATTGTGCATGTGTCGGAACAAAAGGACATTGAACAAAATCATCCACGTTGCATGTTTGTACGGCCTATGAGTGTTGGCGAACAGGGAAATCACATGATTATCGTCACGTCATCGTTTTCGGAAAGCTCTCTTTTCGTGACGGATTAGTGCGTTTTCGAATTTCTCCGGCGCAGTGTGTTCAGTGTGCCCTTATAGATCACTGATACCCTTTATACTCTCGAGTGAGAGAAGCACTTTGAGAGTATAGTGTCTTGCCCGAAGGGCATTGCACAATGACCCCGGACCGCTCAATACGCACTAACTATGAGGGCACCGCGCAGGAATAAAAAGACAGACTGATGGAAGGAACTTAGTTCTTTTACCTCTTAGTGTTTCAAGTTAGTTTGCAAACATTTTATTAAGTCCTTGCAAACCATCGCCGCCGAGAAAAAAAAAATTAAAGATAATTTAAGTATTAATTAAAACAGTTCACTCTTCTTTTTAACTTACCTGAGATAATGACACTGAAAACTAGACTATCGTGGGACACCAACTCCCGGGAGTCTTGTGCCGGTCAGTGATAGCTGAGAAACTATCGAACCGCTGTTATGCCTTTTTTCTTTTATCGATACGTGATCTAGATTTCTACCTTTCAGTTTGGCAGTTAAACACAGCTGAATGCTGAAATGTTTACTGAGCCGTGAGAAGATGCAGTTTATTTACTGATAGCTTTTCTAATGGCTTCGGTATAAATCTTTAGAGTGAATGAAAAACTCAAGCTGAAGTCATTGCCTAATTACGTACCGGTGGCGAAAGCTACCTTGAAAATTTGGTTTAACATGGTGAAGTTTTGCTAAGACAAGTAAAGTATGAATATCCTCGAACGGTGAACGTGGGTAAATAATGTTTGTTAGCATAAGTATATTGACATTGATTAAACTTGTTTCCACGTGAAATCATGAGGCATCAAAGACAGTGGCCGAATTAGGGTTAGGGTTAGCGTTAGGGTTTAAAAGGGTTATGAACCTACCCAAACTCTAAATTTTCACGCCACAGAAATTAGGGTCAAAACTCACCGAGACGTTTCAAATATAACGATATTGTTATGGAATAATTGAGTTAGGTCGAGTCAACGATGTAAACTAACAGATAATCTACCAGTGCACCTGAAATTTTTTTAACCATTAGTTTTCAATTGTGAACATTATTTCACTTAATACGATACATACATACTAAAAAAAAACTTGAAATCACCTATTGATCCAAACTATTATACACAATATATTGTATAAAATTGAACGTGATACACCAACAGCTTCGATTGGCTAAGTAGTCACAGCTTTTTTGTTTCCCACTTAGGCAATGATAAAAAGCAAACACCAGTCTAAAAGTCATGGAAAATTTCTATAAACAGATCGGCGTTTAATTTTCGTTTCAGGGTTATTAATGGCTAATTAAACAAAATGCCAAAGTCATCTTTAGCAAATACTTTGAACTGCGTTGAAGATATTTTTATTCTTGCTAGGTCAAAAGCCAAAAAGCTGGGATTACTAAAGGCAATAACAGCTTTTCTGTTTTTCCACTTAGGGAATTATAATGAAGAGCAAATATCACACTAAAGCACTTTTAAATATGATTTCTCATGGAAGATTTATTTAAACAGATCGTTAACGATTTGGTTTCAGTTTCAGGGCTAACAACAAGAAAAACAAATTTCAAAATTAACTGAAAATTTCAAAATTATCCTTTTCAGCAAATTCTTTAAACTGCGTTGAGAATAGAAGATTTGAATTTCCCGTTACTTATGGCTTTACCTAATCATTCCTTTTTTGTTTCTACTAACTAAGGGAATAATAAAAAGCAAATACCACACTATAAGCGCTTGAAAATGATTTGTCAAAGAAAATCTCTATAAGCAGATCTCTCAAAATAACGCTTTGGTTTCAGTTTAAGCGTTAATGGCTGAAAAAAATCATGGAGGCAGCGTGGCCAAGTGTTTAGGGCGCCGGATTTGAACTCCGAAGGTCGCGGGTTCAAATCCCACTCTGACCACTATGCTGGAGTTGTTTCTCGATAGACCTAAGTTCAACTCCTCTGTCATGCTTGTGAGTAGCCAGTTGGTCTGCCTCTCGCCAGTTCGCCAGTTGGGATTTCCACGCCTGTTATGTTTGTTTATTTGAAATATTTATTTCTTTCAGTTGAAGGACATTCGCGCGAAAATTTTCCAGTCGATGGAGTTTTTTTTAAATTTTTACTGCAGTCAGATAATGAAATACTTGTGTCAGAAATGCAAATAATATTGGTGGTCACCGACTTCGTTTCAGAGATAAAGCGTGTGGAAAATTGCCCTGAGTTTGAATGAGTGGCCCGCGTACTTCAGCATGGTCTACAGGGTTTTATAATTAAAAATATCGAAGGTGAGTCAACGGAGGCAAGCGATCTTAGTCATATTTTGTAGAAGCGGGTCTGTTACGTAAATAATTCCAAATGTTACCAACTTTTTCACGAAACAACCCTTCAAGAGGCATTTGAAACCGCCGCACAGACAAACGCTAAAAAGAACGGAATTCAATGGTGCATCTTGCAAAAAATTCAAACTTCTAGTAGATCGATTTTCTTCATTTTTTCGCTAACTGTAGAAAATCGGTAGAGAAAATGATCCATCAAAAGAAAAATAGGGGTCATCGACCACTCAGTACAAACATTCAACATTTTAACATTTTTTTAACATTTTCTTAAACAATGGGTAGATTAACAAAATTCCAATATTATCTTCTTCAGAAAATCCTGCTGATGAACTTCGTTGAGGAGATTTGAATTTCCCGTGTATTATCGCCTGAAAGGGAAACAATGAGAAAGCTGTGATTATTTAAGGCAATCACAGCTTTTCTGTTTCCCACTTAGGCGATAATAAAAAGCAAATACAAGTCTAAAAGCACTTTTTAAAACGATTTGTTAAAAAGATCTGTATAAACAGATCATTCAAAATAACAATTTGGTTTCAGTTCCAGGGTTAAAGGCTCAAGAAGCAAAGCCATTAAAAGAAGAAACATTATCTTCTTCAGAAGATTTTGCGATTTGCGACTGATTCGGTTGAGTTTCTTATTTAATTAATGGCTCGTTTGAGGAACTGTGTCACAGATTTTAGCCAAATTTAGATATAAGAAAAGAGCCAGCAAATTGAGTGAAATAAAAACAAGAACCAATTTAAACGGTTAAGGAATATTTCAATAACACAAGAAATACAAAAAAAGATAAGAATGGCCAGAAATTGAAGAATTTTTGAAAACTGTTAGTCAATCGTTTCACCTTTAATTATAACGCTCAGGAGATCCATAGAAGTAAATTCTTTGTTGACATTACGTTTCATAGATTGGAATACGAATATTATGAAGTTCTATTATATATTTTCAAACAGAAATTCAGAAGCAGGGCACCCAAAATAAATTATGTAGCACAGTATGTCCATAACAGCGCTTCAAGTGTCTCATCTTCCAGCAGTAAATTGATGATGAGTAAAGAGATGAGTTCAGTTTATATCGGCGCTTAATTCAGCGAATGCAGCGGTAAATAACAAAGCAAAAACACTAAGTATATGTAAAACGTTGCGACTGCAAAGCTTCGCCGTTCGCCCCTCGAATATCTTGTTCGTTCGCTGAATTTTTTCGCTCTTCACCAAAACTTTTAGAGAAAAGGAGAGACTGCTCACAGAGTCTATACACAAAGTGTCCAATAAAACTAGATTGTCTAGTAAATTATCAAAAGGACATGGCGGGGGGGGGGGGGGGGGGAGGAAACAGCTGTTTTCTGTATATATAAACCACAATCACTTCGAAAAAAGTTGAAAGAAGATAAAATTTTGACATTTCGTTTTTAGACCACCTTGATGAGCCAGAAGCCCAGGCAGCAATCCCGTGATTACTGACAAGATAACCAAGAACCAGATTAAAGGCCTAGACAATTGACTCAGCACTGGTACGAAAGATCCCGCCGGTTAATTAATTAAGCAGGCTGCAGTTAAGGCTGGTTTTCACTAGCGCATAAACATAAGCACAAGCCGACATGGATATGCAGATACAGCAAGATGCTGATAATTAGCGCTTTTTGTTGGAAATATTCCAAACAAAAGATGCCAATTATCAGCATCTTGCTACATCTGCGCATGTCGGCTTGTGCTTATGTTTATGCGCTAGTGGAAACCAGCCTTTAAGCATGGTGGTGGTGACGGGGAAAATGTTTATTATGGTTCATTGCTGGCAGGCAGGAATGCTCAGCTGGTAGTAGTAAGGAAATATTTGTTTTTAATTTTTAATTTTTTTGTTTGTTTGCTTTTAATTTTTCTTGATCAAGCCCCAGTTGTTCGAAGGCTGAATAACACTACCCACCGGATAAATCGCTATCTAGTGGATAAGTGTTAACAGAACAAGCCACGCCATCCGGTGGATAGCGTTATCCACGTGTTGAACTACCCGGGCCACAATGGTAGATAACTACGTTAAGTGAAAAAAATGTACGAACCTATATACTAAACATGCTAGTTTGTGTTTCTGGTTACGTTTAATTACCGTTCAACGTCTTTTTCTGCCGATTGTCAGCATTTTCTTGTGGAGACACCCATCAAAATTGGCCGCAAAATGAAAAAAAAAGTTATCAGCAGCACCAGTATCATAGAACAATCAAAGCTACACGCAAATGGCTACTCCCAAACGCGATGAAATTTGCACGTGCACGTGCTGGGGTCGTTAGGTTGCAACATGCACCAGCTATGCTTTCTTCGTGGAGAAAACAAGTTTAGATCTGTAGTCGATTTATACCTTCACACAGCGTACTAGACGGTTATAAATTCGCTGTTTGTTACTCTAGAAGAAATTGTAGGCTGGACATTATTGGACTTTCCGTTCAAAACGACGGGAAAATCCGCTTGAAAAGGACTATGGATGATCAAGACAACATTCAGGTATCAATCAACAGTAATATGATAATCGCACTGCGGCAACAAAGTATAAAAAATTATTGCTGTAGCTAATTTGTGTTTCTTAAGTCGATCTAGTTTATAATTTATTTCCCCAGCTAGATCTTCTATACAAGCAGTCTCCAACCTCACTTGATTTGTATTTTAGTTTCGCACGTCGAATCTTGAGCTTACTCAAAATCCGTGTTTTCTTTGATAAATTTCGTCGTCTTCGGATTGGTCAGCTTATGCCCGAATAAAAAAATGTCGGGTAAAGGCAAACTAGCAGGTAAATGTGTTAAAATCGGCAGCGATCGTGAATTTAGTTACAAGATAACGCGTAGTGAAATGATTTTTCGGTTAGAAAATGGCGCGTATTTTTTCATGGCCAGGAGAGAATCCTCCATAGGAAAAAATATGGTGGCTGAACATTTTACCACAGTACTATGCGAACATAATACAGTACATTAGGCATAAGGGAGCGATATGTTTGCAATATATGTCCCTGTACTAAGGAAATTGTGAATACTGAATTTGAAGATTTCAGAACTTTTCTGTATTGTTAAGGCTATCGTATGCTAAGAAGTATGGGTAAATGTACCAGTCGCCATCTTTTTTCCAACTGAGGATTATAACACCTCTGTGTAACAAAGCGAATAGATGAAAATAGGAAGGTTGTACGTGCCAATCCTCGCTGGTCCTTCTATATAGCATGTTAACCTTCTGAACGTTCATCATGCTGTGGTAAAAAAACCCAAGTCGATACAGATTAGGTCTGACGAAAAATTGTTCTAAATTTTTCCTCGCGTTTATATCAGAAAGAACCGGTCATTTTGTATTTTGTTTGACTGCTCAACAATTCGTCAAAATGTTTCACGCGTTATATATGTAATAAATATTTTAAAATGAACTGGCAAACTATTTTTTTTGAGGCCAGACAACCATAGAAAGACAGCTGGGCTGTTCAATGCCCGATTAAGCTAAATCAGGATTACTGAGAATTTTGATTTCAGTTTTGAACTTTTTGGTGAGATTTTTTGTTTATATTGTTTGTTCTTTAGTTTTTAGCTTGAATAATCTCAAACTACACAAAAAATAAGCAGGGAAAAACATTTTTGTACATGCAAGAAAAAAAATGATACTTCCGTTAACTTTTAATACTGTGTGATAGCGTTAACCGACTTTTGAACAACTCGACCCAGTCTACTAATCTGTCGACCATCTATTGATGTCAGGGGTAAGGGGATTTTCCTTTCCTGTTTTTTTTTCTTATTTTGTTTTTTCTTTTCAACAGTGACAAAAAGGGGAATGTAAGAAGTTCAGTGAGACATGATTAGTAAGAACCCAAACAACGCAAAATCATAGCCAACACATCCAGACTAATGCTAAGATGAGTAAGACTATTTATACTAACTGCGAAGAATGAATTCTCGTTCTTCCAGACTTCCACTTGTGTTTCTATAACACGAAAAATATTTTCCCATTCTTAAATTTCACCAACTTTCAGCTCATTTTACGTCATCAAAATCTTAGCTCGACGTATGAAAGATATAATTGGACGGTATCTTTCACAGAGGTCTACACACGTAAGATTTTTCTCCTTGTAAGTGACTGAAGTTTATAATTGCGCCAATTTTCATTTGTTGCTATCAATTTTTCACAAACTGCACTGAATATTGGATGAATCGTGGGAATTACTGCGAGATTTAGCATTTAGATTTGGGAGCCTTTGGAAAAAAAGGATTGAATAATTTCGGTATCTTTTTCAATGTTTGCTAAAGAAAAACAGTAGTTTGCGGTAAAGGTTTGAACCCAGGGGTATCAGTAGTTCGTCTTGTGAGATCATCCGACGGAGGGTATTTCTGAAAAGAACTGTTGTCGGTGATTGACGTTTCGACAGCCTGAGCAGAAGTCATCTTCAGAGTCAAGTGAATAGTGTTTCTCGGTCGATTTAGTTATAATCCTGGTCCGTTGAATATTGATCGGGCAGAAGCAGATAGTAGATTGATTCATTTCAGTGGTCCTGAAGCAAGGAAAGCGAAAGAAATACCCTCAGTTAAGTAAATAGCTGGCCTTTTTTATTTCATTTAGACAAAACTACATGCATTTATTGAAGTTCATTTATTTACGAAGGCTAACCACCGCAACAGATTTGTAAACGGCTGATGCTATGAGTGTCTTTTTGAAGTGAAAAATGAGGTCCCGCCCTGCTCCAAAATAACTCGCTCAAAATCAGTTTTCCAAATGCATTACGGTGGTTCCTTGGCCTTTATCAAAGGTAAACTTATTAGCAATGTGTTTCTTCCAGTTTCCTGCTATGACAGCTAAAACACTCGACTAAATATCAGCGTTGCTATGCTAATATCACGCATTTTAGTATTTTTATAAGTTGGATAATAAGGCCAGTTATTTTTAATGCTACAGTGAGTTATGCTTGCTCACAGCTGTATTCGGGTTCTTCTTTGAAGGATGCTATGGAGGGAGAACACAATATATGTATTATTAATATACATGCAAAGATTTCAGCATGCTTATTGTCTGAGAGCGCGTCCGTTAACCCCGAACAGTGTCGCAAGTTGAAATTAAATAAATTAATTAATTAGCCAATTAATTAAATATTTAGAGTGAAAGCCACATTTTCATCCGAGTCCTCTATCCTGGTAGAGTTGGAATTTGGGGGAGAATTATGTGGGGGAGGAAAACTGGAGTACCTGAAGAAAAACCTCGAAGCAAGGCGAGAGCCAACAACAAACTCAACCCACATATGGCACCGGGCCGGAATCGAACCCGCGAGCCACATTGCGGGCGGGAGGCAAGAACTTTCACCACTGCGTCATCCTTGCTCCCCTGAAATTGGGTGCAAAACGTTGAAACTGAGTGCAGAAAGTTGAAATTGAATTGCACGAATAATATTAATAAGTAATCAAATGATTCTTTTTGTGCTATTTGGAATAAATATGCACCAGCAAATTTTTCAACGATTGCACTTGCACTCGCCATATGGGCTTGTGCAATTCGTTTCAGTCTGAAAATTTACTAGTGCTTATTTATTCCAAATTGCACGCGCAATAATTTGATTATCTGAACTACTAATATGTTGGTGAAACGTTTGAGAAACGAGTTCAAAAAGAGCACGGTTCTTGCCTCCCAAAGCAAAGAAAAGAATGTATTACTAGACAGTTGATAGCACTCAGTAAGATTTAGGAACGCAAGGCAAATATATATACTCTTTACAACTGAGAAAAAACCTGCTGTATGGGTCAACAATGAATCAAGGTACATGTATCAATTATTAATCCAAGACAAGTAATATAAAAAGAAATTCTTAGTAAACAGAGGCAAAAAGTAAAATCAAAATTCGGCGAGACGGGGGTCACTTAAATTCCCGTGTCTGGTTGGGTACAAACTTTTTGGCACTATATTTTTGTGCAATCAGTAAAGTACATCTGTGTTATTGCATATTTTGTTGTGCCCAATTAGCCATACAGCTGCATCTAAAGGTGCCACATTCCTGCCCTTGTACATGGAGTTGTTGTTGTTTAGCGTTGATGGTTGTGCTTCAGAATTTGTTTCTCTTCAATTAGAAGTTTCAAGAACGTTTCTGAGAATATTACGAAAACGCATATAACAAAACTGAGATTAAAAATTTGGCATGGCGTCAAGGAGGTTAGTAAGTTCTAAAGGGCAGCAACTTACCTTCGGTTCCATAAGCCTCCACTCTGAGACAGTTCCAAGCATGTCGCTGGGTTGGATTAAAACGGAGGTACCTTGCATTCACTATCACTGGTAACTTGTGTTGGTCAACTGTGTTGCTGTCGCCTTGCCTGTGAAATTCCTGTCAGTTGAGAGAGTTTTAAGATTGTAAGAGATCCTTTTTAGCTTACAACTATTAAAACTATAAAAAAAAATAGCTAGCCAAAATATGATGGATTCACTGTTCATCCTTCAAATTGTCCTGAAAAGAGAGAATATGAAGGGTAGATAGTCAATACGTACCCCATAATGGCCTCATTTCCAAATTAATCCCTCTCTCAATTTGTTTAGATCCCTCCCGGTTTCGGAAGTCCCAGGGTGGGGGGTGGGGGAAGGAATAGAAATAGCCAATCATGTAGCGAGGATTTTGATCACGTGGACAACCCAAGCAGCTTTACACGCATTGTCACCCTTCACCAAAACATCCACACAAAGCCCGTGGTAATGTTATCTGCGAAAGATTTGGATATCGTACGTGTCCAAAAAACAGTTTGAGAGGGCCGGGATTACCCTTGCAAAAAGGCTTCTATGGGGGATTAACCCTCTCACTATTCCTTCTCTCTTTCTTGAAAATATACGTTATCGTAATCGTAACCGAGTTGAAATTATAAGTTTTATAGTTTTTATTAAAAACTAAAACAGATCTCACCACTTCCATGTCATTTGCATCCTTGTAAGGTGTCCAGGTTTGAGCATCTGATGAAGAAGACAGCTTGAAGGCTGTAACCCATTCATTACCATTTCTGTCTCCCTGAGTAGCAATAGCACACAGTGCAATAGTTTTTCCAAGATCAACCTGCAGCCAATCGTCATTTTTACCGGCTTCTTTGGCACACCAGCCATCGCCCCTGTCACCATTGAGTCGACCATAAGCAGCCTGGTAACCATGGTTATACTGAGAGGACGCTGTCATCTGATTATCAGGAATTTTTCTTAGGTCCGAAATTCCTACAGGCTTGGTATAGCAATCATCTGCTACTCCTGAAATTAAATTGCCGTTCAGAGTCATTGAAAGTTAACGAGTCTATCCTTAAAAATTCAGGATTTACACTACGAGTGACATTGGAGTGGTCATAGGAGTGGTTATTCTTTCAAACTTGTACGAGCCTTTAGGCAAGTAGAGATGGAAAGAATTTTCAAATATCAAGAGTAGTGTAGATACTTGATTGCTCTCGCTTTCATGCTATTTTTCAGAAAACTACGAAACACGCGCGCGTTAATTTGCAGAGAAATGCAAATTAAAAATGAATGACAAATTTGCTGGCTCTCAGTCAATCACAATTAAGTAATTTTCTCGATTGGTCATATTTTATAAACAGACTACGAGCCCGAGATTTTTTTTCAGTGAATACTTTTTCTACTGAATTATTGATTTACTGATTTATTTCAAGGTAGACGAGACTTCTTGCTTTCTCTTTCTTGCTTATAAGTAAATGTCGTGGCTCGAGAAAAGGAAAAATCTGTGTGAATCTAATTTGAGTATTTCTTTTTACCTTGTGTGAGCTTTAGCAAGAGCAAGAACACACCAATCTTCAAAGTCATGACTTGATCCTAGAAAGAAAAGAAATATGTTTTATATTATTGCCAGTGGATTAACTAATTATGCTACCATTAATTATATGCGTTTTCAATTAACGTCCGGTGTGTGGCGTGAATGAGAGGCGCGGTGGCGTCATGGTTAGTGCCCTCGTTCCCGGAGCGAGCGGTCCGGGTTCGAGCCCTGGCTGGGGACATTGTGTTGTGTTCTTGGGCAAGGCACTTAACTCTCACAGTGCCTCTCTCCACCCAGGTGTATAAATGGGTATCGGCGAATTGTTGGGGAAACCTAACAAATTGCGGGGGAGTGTCCAGGGAGAGTAGAAATACTCCTAGCCGCTTCATGCTACAGAAACCATTAGTATCAGTTTCTTTGAAGGCAACCTTGCTATTTCTGGCAAGTATTTGTTTGCCCTTTCAACTGAGATATGGTGACCTGCACTGCTATAAAAACTTTGCGAGGTATTCAATAAAGAATAAAATGCGGTTGTTTATGCTTTTTTTTGCTGGTCAAAGAAACTCCGTGTTTCAAAAGCTTTCGTGGGCGATTGCGAACAAATCTGGCATTTAAAACCTGGACTATTCTTTATTTTTAGGCTTTCTAAGACTTAAGGGTGTTCGTAATCTTTGGGCACCAGTTGGAAGCTCTCGAGAGCAAGATAACAACGAGATTCGAACGAGATTCCATTGAAAATCGCCGGGATTCTAACACATTGCACGAGTTAAGGTATTATAACTGTCGTTCAACATTTCTCGCTATAATCCCTGAGAATTGATTTTTCTCGGATGTAAATTTAATATGGATATTGGGTTAATCACTAGTGCATCTAGGTTAATGGCATCAAGAAAATTGCTAAAGTAAAGAGTTTAAGGTTACTCATCGCAGAGAAAAAATTTCGGACACTAAGTAGCGTTTGCCTAACTTTGAACTGTGATCTCAAACCTGCCATATCTGTAATTAATCTCGTGCTTAAAATTTTAGCTTAACGTGGTAAAAGAGCAATTTTCCTTCAGTTGATTTGGCCAAGTATGCACAGAGCGACACTTAAGAAATTGTAAGACATTCGGTTATTTAGTCTCATCCTGGGATTATTTTAAGAAGCAGTTCAATCCTAGTGGAAAGTGTTTCAACATCTACAACATACCTTCTTTTCTTCAGAGAGCTAAGTTGATTCCTCGTTGATTAGTCAGACCAGACTTGGGGTAATTAACAGCGATCACAAGTATTTCTTAATACTGCAAGTCTCCGTATTGTGAATAAAAGAATGTCGTCATCAGAATTACACGTGGTGATGAACACGTTTCTATGGTTTGTTTGCTTTGGTTTTGGGCTCTTAGTTTGGAAACAATAACTTTAATTAAAAACATAAGATTATACTGTTTAACTTGTGTTTCTTGATAAAATTGCAGCACTTTTAATCTTACACCGTAAAACGTCGTAACAAGACCTGCCCTCAATCAAAAGCTTATTTCGCCGTGTCATCTTCATAAATTACATTAACCTATGTTAGGCAGCGAAAAGCAAGTATTTGTTTAATCATAGCAAGCTATCGGGTATGCCAATATCAGAGACAAGAGCTTAATTAAAAGAAAACAAAAACGGCCAAAAGGTTACATGCGCCCTCCAAGGTTGGAAAGCTTAATATGGCCCGCGAAACGAAATCGATACGAGTAACACTCATTCTCGCCCCCAGAGCCCACGATCCTTCTGGCCTGCGGCAGGGATCGAGAGCTCTGGCCAGACCCGACTTTCTGAGCATGCGCAGAGTATTCGTTTCGTTTTCTCAGCCAATCAGATTTGCCAGATTTGACGGGAAGTCCGTGAATCGCGGACTTCCGGTGTTGGACCAGCCCAGAGCTCTCGATCACTGCCGTAGGCCAGAAGGATCGTGGGCTCTGGGGACGAGAATGAGTAACACTAATTTTAAAACATTCCATTTTGATAGATATGAGATGCTTTTACTTTGCACGAAGGGGCTGCTTTTAAATGAGTTTTAAGGGAATAAGAGTGTAACGAAGTATTGAAGGGAAGAAGGGCGTTAGTACATGAGATGAAAAGAAGTCAGGAGGAATGGACCCGAACTTCCCGCTTCTGGTTTATATTCCGGGTTCTAGCTCCTTTATTAATCTCTATAGCGGCTTTAAAGTCCTTTCGTCACCCACCTCCTAATCTCCCGGGTTCTCGCCATCCTTTTGTTCCCCCTCCCACCTAGCTCTAACAAAATAACGGTGTTTTTTCTGTATTAATTCACATGCTACCAAATTTCAAGACGCCACCTGTCATGTCTGGTAAAGCGTTTGATCTAAGTCACCAATATCTTGTTTCAAAGGAAATGGCGCAAAAGCGTAGCTGAGCTCATCATCGGTTCACGGCGGTGAGTAAGTACGCAAAAATCTCAGGTGTGCAATGATGCAGAAACTTGAATTATTCGCGTTGGTGAAGGAACTTTGTAAATTAGTGCCAAATTGCACTTTGCTAGACTCAAGAAGATTAATTCATGTCGTATATGTTTATTTTTTCTGGTTAGTACAATTTTTACATATCCGTGTATCCGCATGTTGCATTTGTATGGTTTTGTAAAATGTGTCTAATCCTATAACGCCGCGTGCGAGCCTATATGGTTTATCAAGGTAACGAGTAAATGCAATTATCATTGAATCAGTACTTGCCAAACATTAAGCGTTTAATTAGTATATAGATCGAGGGTAGATTGCAATGTTTTCCTGGTGATAACTAAAACCACGTGACCAGAAATACTACATACAGTCAGTCAACAGTAGAGAGACTACTATGATGAGCTGACATCGAAAGGAATGTAAATAAACGTGCTGTACTTGGGGAAGATTTCTGAGCTTAGTGGAAAAGAGGTGCCAAAGTACAGGCTAAGGGTGAAACTTCAATGTTAACGGAATTGTGTCATCGGTGTTTGCACCTGTGAGTGACCAGTTTCAAATCCGTATTGCTGCGACATGCGTATGTCGGCTTTTGCTTATGCTTGTGCGCTAGTAAGAACCAGCCTTTTCTCAATTGGACGCAATGCACCTCTATGTAAATAGTTCACCCATGAATTCAAATCTTAAATGATAGCCGGATCGTTTAAAACAAAGGCAATGAGAGATACCCTTTCTGTTACAACTGCATGACTTTATTTCATTTAATTTGTGCACTTTCTTACTCAGTCATCAAAGCACATACAGTCATTGTAAAAGACTTAATTGATTACTCCTCACACTCGTCCTCTTCTTCTATCGGTAAGGTGATTGGCTGCTTCGTAGTGGCCACTGGTGGAGGCGACGGTGGTGGTCCTGCTGTTGATATAAAGCGCAGAACTACTTCTTTAAAAGTTATCTTTCAAAATATGAGTGAAGTATTTAAAATATATATTCATAAAACTAATCTGAACAGTACTGAACAAGGCTATGACAGTGGAAAAAAGCTCAAAAGTCTAATTAATCGTTCAGCCTGCAATTTTAAAAAGGTGATGAAATAATTTTGAAACACGAAACATATTAAAACAAATGTAACGATAAGTAACTTAGCGAACTCAGTGAAAAGTGGGTTGTAACATACAACATAGATACGAGATGGCTAGTTATCTTTATTTTATGTGGTTGAGTCCGTTAAAGACCATGGGCGCAAATTAAATTACATCATATTAAATTAAATCAAATCAAATTAAATTAAATTAGGTCTTATGCTAACGGTAGTTGGTTCGGATATCTCATCTCAGTTAATTAGCATGGATTTTTGCGACTGTATTTCTCCGTTTTCTCCTTAGTTCTAGTTTCGCGGTCGAGAAGATATTTCACTCAAGACAGTGTTTGACCATATTTCCAACCACCTCGAATTTCGTTTACAATATTCCGCAACGCATCGTATTTTCTCCTCCCTACTCGGCGTTTTGATCCATGTCTTGTATATATTACTTCGAATTAATTGAAGGAAACTTCAAAATAGTAGTCGACAATCATCTCAGACATGTTAAAAGTGGTCGAATTTCGCCCGAGGTCTTCAGAGGAGAGCAGAAGATCAGTAATTAGACGTCGAAAATTGACAAAGATGACGACTACTGGCAAGATTAAGGCCAAACTTTAGAAAAAAAAAAACGAAGAGGATGACCTGGATCTACAGAGTTCCCTAAATTGTCGGATTAGTTATTGCCCAGGTTCGAATTTTTGTTCGTAACAACCAATCAGACACCATACAACGATCTTTGGGGGGTTACGTCATCGACATGGAAATTTTGTGGGCCAGTCTCAGACATTCTTGTGGGAAAAATCGAGAGGATGAAGAATTAACTGTGCGCGCCAAGAAAGAAGAAATACATTACTCCGGGTTAGTAACAAGTATACTTGCCAATTAGGTTAAGTAAAACATTTTAAGTAATTTTTACCTATTGTAGGTGACTCTGTTGTAGGTGACTGTGTTGTAGCTGGCCCAGTAGGTGTTTCTGTTGACATAACCACAAACATGCTTAAAGAAAAGTTAATGAAAAAAGTAGCGCTTGAAATTTAGCTAAAATTACAAGGAGTGATTCGAAAATGACAGTTATTTTACCCTTAAAAGGTGGCGTTGTCGATGTTGGCAGTGTTGTTGTTTCTGTGGGCAGAATTACGAACATATTTTGAAACTAGCCTAAGAATTAGAAAGGACAATCAGTAGACTACATATTTTACCGTTGTTAAATGGCTTAGTGGAAGGTGACATAGTTGATGGTCCTTATTGCAAAATCACAAACTGGGTTTTGGAAACGAATCTCACGACAAACTAATTTTATTTCTCAAACTCATTTATAATTCATGCAGTTTAAACAAAGGAAATCGTGACTATGTCGGGTTTTTTCATATCTGATATTAATTAGCATAGATTTTTACGATTTTATTTCTTCGTTTTCTCCTTACTTTTAGTTTCAATTGAGAAGGTATATCAAGCACACAGGAGAGTGCTTGACCACGTTTACAAACACCTAGAAGTTCGTCAAAAATACTGCGCTGCGCGTCGTATTTTCAACTATCTTCTTGGTGTTTCGAAATGTGGTCAAACACGGTCTTTCGTGTTTGATATACTACCTCAAGCACACTGGGGAAAACTGTTTGAAAAATACCATAAGTGCGAGTTTGGTTACCCTTTGTTGGAGGCTGGCTTGTGGGTGGCATAGTTGATGGTGCTGTTGGCAAAATTGTAAAACATGTTATTTGGAAATTAATATAAGGACAAGCTAAATTTGATTCAAGAAGAAAGAAAAACAAATATCGGTTATTTTACCCTTGGTTGGTGGCTGGGTTGTTGGTGGCATAGTTGATGGTGCTGTTAACAAAATTGTAAAACATGTTATATGGAAACTAGTACAGCAACAAACTCAATTTACTGCTAATTCAAGAAGAAAAGGAAAAAAACATCAGTTATTTTACTCTTGGTTGGAGGTTGCGTTGTGGGTGCCATAGTTGATGATGCTGTTGACAAAATTGTAAAACTTGTTATTTGGAAACCAATATAGCAACAAGCTAAATTTAATCCAAGAACAGAAGAAAAAAAATATCAATCATTTTACCCTTGGTTGGAGGCTGGGTTGTGGCTGGCATAGTTGATGGTCCTGTTGACATAATTATAAAACGTGTTGTATAGGTTACCAAGTGATTTTGAGTACGATTTGAAGTACATTACCACAAGTAAATCTTTCAGACTAAATCTGAAGCCTTTTAAAAATCTATAAGTGCTTATTTATTCCAAATTGCGCGAGAATTTGATTACTTGTCACTAATACACATGCAATTTAATTTCAACTTTCTGCACTGTTTGGGATTTTGATGTTGTGTCAGCCGATCAGCATGCTGACATTTTTGCATATTTTATTTCGCTTTGGAAACAAATGTAACAACAAGCTAGTTTTACTTCTACCTCTAGAAGAAATGCAAAGCAAATATCAGTCAATTTACCCTGGGTTGGTGGCTGCGTTGAGGGTGACATAATTGATGGTCCTGTTAGCAAAAAAAGAATGTTTTAGAAAGTATCCTGCAGCGCGCAAAATCAATTCTAGGTGAAATAGAAAAACAAATTCAGTTAATTTACCCTCGGTAGGTGGTTTTGTTGAAGGCGGCATAGTTGATGGCTCTATTGACAAAATCACGGAAAAACATTTTAATAATATAGTCGAAAAAAAACGATTATTGTAATTTCATTAATTATCCAAGAAGAACCATTACTGTTAGTTATTTTACCCTTGGTAGGTGGTTTGGTTGAAGGTGGCATAGTTGATGGTTCTATTGACAAAATCACAGAAAAATCTTTAATAGTCTAATTTAAAAAAAAGAATTGCTTATTGTTATTTCACCAACAATTCAAGAAAAAATCGAAAAATGTTAGTTATTTTACCCTTGGTAAGTGGTTTGGTCGTAGGCGGCATAGTTGATGGTTCTATTGACAAAATCATATACAAAAAACTTTTTAATAATTTAATCAAAAAATACGATTGTTGTAACTTCATTAACCATTCAAGAACAATCTACTACTTTCAGTTTTTTTACCCTTGGTATGTAGTTTTGTTGAAGGCAACATGGTTGATGGTTCTATTGACAAAATAAAAAAACAATTTTTTTAATAATCGAAACAAAATTACGTTTATTATAATTTCATTTACAATTCAAGAAGAAATCCAAAAATGTCACTTTTTCTACCCTTGGTGGATGGTTTTGTTGAAGGTGACATGGTTGATGGTTCTATTGACAAAATAAAAAAAAAACATTTTTAATAATCGAAACAAAATTACGTTTATTATAACTTCATTAACAATTCAAGAAGAAATCCTAAAATGTCACTTTTTCTACCCTTGGTAGATGGTTTTGTTGAAGGTGACATGGTTGATGGTTCTATTGACAAAATTAAAAAAAAAAAGCATTTTTAATAATCGAAGCAAAATTACGTTTATCATAATTTCATTAACAATTCAGGAAGAAATCCTAAAATGTCACTTTTTCTACCCTTAGTAGGTGGTTTTGTCGTAGGTGGCATGGTTGATGGTTCTATGGACAAAATCAAAGAAAAACATTTTCATTAATCCAAAAAAATAAATACGTTTATTATAATTTCATTAATGATTCAGGAAAAAATCCAAAAATGTTAGTGTTTTTACCCTTGGTTGGTGGTTTTGTTGAAGGTGGCATGGTTGATGGTGCTGTTGACGAAATCAAAAGCACGTACGTTTAGAGAGATTAATGATTTATATACTAATACCCTAATTTTACTTGCAATTCAGGGAGAAACGAAAAAAATGTCAGATGTTTTACCCGTGGTAGGTTGTTTAGTCGATGGTGGCATAGTTGATGGTGCTGTTGATTGAATTACATGCAACAAAAATCAGAAATTAATCTAAAAATACGCTTGTTTTATCTCCAATTAAGGGAAAGATGAAAAACGTCAGCTATTTTACCTTTCGTGGGTGGCTGGTGGCATAGTATTGTTAGTATCAATCAGGGTCAAACTCTCGGGACATTTTCCTAGTAGGTGCTCAAATTCGCTTACGTTTATGTTTAATTTTGTAGACATACAGAGCCAGTGGGCCTCCAACGCATAGTCGGGAGTCGTTGCGCTTCTCATCACAAGCCTCGAAAACACAATCATCTTTTTTAACCATTGTGCATCTCCCAGACGGACCGTGTACACTATAATCAGCATTCATTTCGCCCCAACACTCTCCATAGTTCTCGGTGCCAAAATAGTCGAAGTTCTTTTGTTCTGCCTTTGCTGCGCACTCGCAAGTAAACCTATATGATCAGACAAACATAGCTTCGTTTCATTAAAGATGACCCTAACGAAAAACTTCAACGTTTCAATTTTTTCTGGCTGAAACAACAACAAAAAAAACGTTTACTCTGAAGTTTTCCATCTTCATTTTTGCTTACTACGACAACAACAACACAACTGGCCGACAACAGGAACAACCACACATATTTTTCTTTCAAAGCAGGTTTAACGCGTTTCATACACAAATGTTTTGATATACCCATCAAATAACTTTTCACTTTTACCTGTCAATGAAGTTTGCCCAATCTTTCCAATTTATTCTCTCTCCAAAGTAAACCTTTGACTTGGGATCTCTTGCTGTAAGAAGAAGTTCAGGAAACGCCCTTGAGTCCGTTTTGTCTTTAAAACAACCAACCCCCTTGAATTTCAGCGAGCATTCCGGTTGACTTGACAAGGAACAGCCTGGCCTCGGAACTGAAACAATAAGTTGCAGTAGTAATGCTTAACTCATTAGTAATTCATCAACTTTAAAAAAAAACGAAATCATGACTGTGACGGTTTTGGATGCCTGGTGTTGACTAGCGTAGAGTTTTAGGATCTTGTGTCTCCGTATTTTTCCACTTTTAGTTTCGACTGAGAAGATATTTACTAAGAACAGTGTTTCACCACATTAAAAAGCCTCGAAGTTCGTCAAAAAAGTAGTACTCCGCTGTGCGTCATATTTTCGACTTTCTTCTCGATCGGCGTTTGGAAATGTGGTGAAACTTTTTCTTTCGTGTTTGATAAATTGCTTCAATACGGTTATCTTTCAGGAAAAAGTTGCAAAAGAAAGCTCACTAATTATACTTGTGACCGTTAAGTTAAAAAAAAACATGAGTAATATGGAAATGCAATGTACCGCAACGGAAACAAGTATCAAGTTCTTGAGAGATCTACCAAAACAGTCTCCGATTTGGTAACAATACTTAACATAATGACATTACATTGTGGATAAATGAAGTGACCTGTTTCATTGTTTGTTTTCACTAAAAGAAAATCTAAACTGACGAGCTGAGATATTATATAATGTTTGTATAGTTATCTCTGATATGATTCTTTCCGGAATGACTGGTATGGTTTTCTTTAAGGGATAATTAGGGAACCATTTGACCTGCTTATTTTATCTCTTCATTCTAAAGAATCCGCATATAGTTTCTTTCTAGTAAGGCAAAGATGTCTGTGACTTTCTTTTAGCTTAAGCTAAATATTCTTGTCTTTTTAACGGGCTCCTTTAGCCATAATTATGACGACATCAGAGACCTGACCACAATATCTAGTACAACCTTCAGAAATTTAAGGTTGCTAAATTGTTTTTGCTGTTAACGAACTTGTTATTGTTAGGGCAAAACATAGCTTCCTAGGGAAATATTGAGCTTTGTGGGGGGTATTAACAGGGCCCAAAGGATGTGCCATGCTTAAGACGAAGAAAACTTGTAACTTTCAGTTTGAATGGTCAAAATTATGGACAATATTGCAACTGCTCACAGAATGACGTCGAGAGAGAAAAATTTTTTTTTTATTTGCAATAACACAAGGGAAACCAATGCTTACTTACAACACTAACTCTATTTACATTATACTGCTCTAATTATTTGCACTTTTAAATTACAATATTTAAACGACTTACACTACTAACAAATACAGTTACACGACTTACACAACTAAGACATACAGTGACGACAAGGGGCAAAGAAACGAGAGAGAAAAATTACTAAATTTATGGGTAACAGATAACGGGGTAATACAATCAAATCTACGTTTGGCAATGACAAAAGTCATGCGTTGCTTTGGATAATCACGAATACAAAGTTACCTGCTCTAATTGACTGCGGTGAAGGAGCTGAGGTTGATGCATCTGTCGACAAAAAGATTTGCCAAATTGAAAAAAAAAAACATTACGCGATAGCACTTGAATTTTTCACGTTTTGGGAGAAAAATTAATAACGCGAAAAAAGGAACTTAATAAAGGTAGTAAGTAAAGGTAGTACGCGAAATCACAGACAATCACGGGTAATTATAAAATGAAATAGAAATGTTTTTCTCACAAATGCAAGAATGAAATCACTAGTTATTCTTTCGCACACTTCAAAATGTCACTAAAAAACAGGGTTTTTAAAGTTTGCCTGTGATTTGCTATTGTAATTTTTTTTCCCGTGAACCGCGTCTACCCAGCCAAATTTACAGACAAATGTATGGAAAATCAGAAAATTTAGCTGAGCGTCTTCTAGCCAAGCTACATCCTTCAAACTTGGTGAATGCAATATTCTACCTCGTATTTTAACGTTGCGATTCACAATTTGTGTAAATTTCAAGTTTGGAAAAAGTTATTTGCCATCGGATTCCCACAGAAACAGTTTAATTTCTGACCCCTTTGCCTATCCGTCAAGATGGCGTCGAAAACCGTGATAAGGTCCATTACGTTATAAAGGATATGAATGATGTATTCACCTCGTACAAGGCCCAGTAGGAACAAAAGTACAACAAGCCTCAACACCATTTTAATTTACTCCTAGAAAAAAATGTGGAGAGAAGAACAATTACGTTGTATTATAGACTCACAAAATGCCCAGGGATTGTTCTTAGTCAGTGCAATTTTACGGAGATTTAGAAAAACCGATACTGTTTAGAATATCCTCAAGACTAGTAAGGTTAGAATAGCTGCAAAAAAAATAGTTCATTCTAGAGTTAATAAGTGTTGTTAATTGAAGGCATTAAAAGAAAACTGAAGTTACTGAAATTTAGGGTATGGAAATCAAAGAAATACGAAAAAGGTTTCAAAAGTAACCAACTCACGACGCAGGTGTCCCCTGACAATTTGAGAAAAGGATGTGTTGAAAAACAGGTAGCCTATGTATTTGGAGTCAGAAAAATCTACAGGAAATCTGACTAAGTCACGTAAGTGTTTTTGAGAAGAGTACAAAGCCTGTAGAGAACAACAGCTACGTAGGTGTAGCAGACGTCAAATGTCAAATAAAATCTAAATAAATATATCACCAACGAGAATTAAGTTCTTTAAGATCCCATGTCCAAAACAAGGTCACGGTCGCCATAATTTCTATTGTCTTATCTTTATGAATTATTAGTGAGTTTGAGAAGTAAATAAGAATACTAAATTGTAAATCACTAGCAGTCAATAGCACATGTTGTTATTGATACACCTGCTATTAAAATGTCAAAATTAAAAATTACTTTAATTTAATGTCAATAGTATAGAATGAAGATGTGGAAAACTAAACGTTTGATATTTATCGAGAATACTTAAGAATAAAACTTGCTTTTAAAACTGAATAATCAAACCAAACCAATAACAACTTAAACTTAGGTATATACTATAAGAGCTTTACATTAGGTCAGAATTATTGGGAACAGCTGAAAATGGACATTTATACAACAGATAAATTCCGCTAAGTAATTTAATTGAATTATCATGAACGAGTTAAGGACGATTTGAACCCAGTTTCAGATCTCAACCAGGTTTCAAGAATTCGGATTTAAGCAGAAAAATCTTACCTGCCCAGTGGTTATGCGTTCACTAGACTTTTACATGTTAGTAATTAACTCGATTTCCACATTATAGCAGCAAACACTTGTTTATTATATTTCGGCGCACGAAATTTAGCTGAAACTATAATGCAAAAGCGATGACATTCAATCTAATGATTTTGTTTCATGTTTTGGTTCAAATAGTTCTTTGTGGATAAAAGGTTTTCGGTAAAAATTTCAGCGGTTTTTGGAAATTATAAGAGATCTGATAAGACGCCCAATTTGTGTCTCATTGGTTTAAATTGCTCCTGGACTTCGAATGCTTCAGTTGCAAGAAACCTTACCTGGAAGAAACCAAATGCTTGAGTCTCTTCAAAAGAGGTTGCACTGCAGTCTGTTCCACCAGTTTAAATTCTCATTATCAGTAAACGAAAGACCGTGAGATGAAAAAACAAAAAAAGCAACGAAAGGATTACTTACCTTCTTTTTCAGATTATAGAGTCTGCTTCTTTCTTTTTTGAACGCGAAAGTAAAAGTTATTTTTCTTCGGAGCAAATAAGTTTACGTTAATCACAATTTGAACCTGTCACATTCTTTTGCTTTTCTTGCGGGCATGCGCACTTGTAACATTGCAGTCCCAAGTAAGGTCAATAAAGAGAAGTGAACCACGTACTAGAATATAAATCACGATTTGCTTGTTCAATTTTTCCCAAAGCGACTATATCAGACATGAACGAACCTTGTATCTTAGTCGGCTGTAATATGGAATATTCTGCAGTACATTAATATTTTCACCATTTTGTATAGTGGTTTTGAATCCAAGTCAGTAGATTTCACAATGTTAACGTCCAGATATGATTCCAAGTGAAAGAAAGAGTTTAAAAGCAGTGTAAATAAGCGAAGCAATCGTCCAATCTTTGCTTTTATTGCGCCTTAATTCTTCACGAGCTTCAACTTTTTTCACAGATTGCTGACCATTAAGGCCAGAAAATCTGGAAGTGGAGAGTTCAGGGACTCAAATGCAAAAGGTACATTTTGTTAGACCAAAATTTTGACGGTGACGAGGACAGCTCAGTGAGATTAAAATGTTTTATTTGCTTTTAATTGACATTGCTAGTTACTTTTTGCGCCCACTGATTTCATTTGCGCCTTCCACTTTAAATAGTATCAACTTTAAATTTCCTGTCTAACTTGGACGAAACATTTTCACGGCTCGACAAAAATCTTCCATCGTATGCCTCTTTATCTCTCTCAACCTCCGTCATTTACATCAGGCGCGCTGAAAATTACTCTAACAATTATATCGGAGATTAGCATTGTAGTTTGTAGCATTAGAACTCATCGATTGAACTCATTTCTTGTTGGTTGATAACATGCTATTATATTTCGCCGGACATGTAGCCTCTAATCATAATGGGATCGACTATTTCTAGACAGTCCTGGGATTTTTGAAGCCAGGGGTAATCCAAAAGTAACTTAAGAGATATTTCACCTTGAGAATAAAGCCCATATGGGGGACTAACTCTTTTACCCTTCGTCCTCTGCTGATGCTCGATAATAACTGATTTCTGATGAAGAACAATTTGCTTTCTGTGGCATTTTTCCAGGATAAAAATTGGTGATACAGTTGTTTAACGCCCTGGTTGTGTTCGTCTTGTAGGAACTTGTATAATTCCCTTACAAGGTCGATTTTTTGTGGGGAGTATATAAGTATAAGTGCATCCTTCTCTTTTAAACAAACGTGGGGGGGGGCGGGGGGGGGGGGAGGGGTTGCCCAGGACAAAAATTACTTACCACCGAAGTCATCATTACAAGTACCAATTGTTGTAGTCCTTCGTCTTCAGTCACGATAAGCAAAAATCCGCGTTGATGTTCGTCATGGTCTTAAGTTGCAACTCCCTCGAAAAGGCTAAATAATTATATCAAATCCTGCATGTCTAAATCATTGCAAGAAGATTTGACCATGGACGAGTCGCTCAACGTTTTTCCTTATTTCGTATCATCAGTGAAAAGAAGAACCTGATTTTCATGACTCCACATAAAATTTAGGAATACTGTTCGACGGAATCCGCAACATTCTGGTTCAGCACAAACAGGGCCGGGTTAGTAGAAGATTAGCTCACTGAGTAAATTTAATACAGAAAGTTGAATTTTAAAATCTTAAAAGCTGTTGTCACTGGCTTAAAAATCTTAAAATAGACGTTTCGGCTAAAATACTATAACCTTCTTCAGTGATGAAATGAATGTTAACGGCGTCTAAATGTAAATGAGATGTTTACTGATAAGAATGTGAGGAACTCGCCTGGGATTAATTTAGCATTTTGTAAATGTCTGGAATATGCGCGTGGTCATTAATTGAGTTCGGTTCGCGAATGGATGCCACGTTTCCAAGAACAATCTACGCGACCACAAGGGACAGCGGTCTATGACCTTGATATTATTAAAATCAAATTCGTGGTCGTTTTTCATACAGTGTTGGGCCAAAAGAGAGTTCTTGTCACATGTGAGGACGGCTCTTTTGATCGAATTTGTCCTTCGGTTTCTTCAGGATCGAACCAACCGTCTTGACGGGTTTATGAGCAACATTTACGTCGAATTGTCCCAAAGTTCTTGCAATTTTTTCAGAGATTCCTTGAAAATATGGCAAAGTAACAAAGCCTCTGTGGCTTTGTGTCTGATTATTTTGGGGCTGATTTAATACTTTAGGTGGTTTAGTTCTTTGGCAGCTTTTTAAGAATTGGTCCGTGTAACCATTGGTTTTGAGTGCGTCCACCACGTGTTGTCCTTCGGACTTTTTGTCTTCGTCAGTCGACGGAATATCCTTTGCTCTGTCAAGAAGGGTTCTGGCCAGTGATCATGAGCGTTTGTGTTGCAAAGGGTGGTGAGAGTTGAAATGGAGATACTTGTCGGTATAAACCCGTCAAGACGGTTGGTTCGATCCTGAAGAAACCGAAGGACAAATTCGATCAAGACCTGTCAACTGGTGTCGTGTATAAAATCAATTGTAAAAAATGTGAAAAACTTTACATCGGTCAAACATCCAGAGCACTGAGATCCAGAACAAAAGAACACAAAAGAGCCGTCCTCACATGTGACAAGAACTCTCTTTTGGCGCAACACTGTATGAAAAACGACCACGAATTTGATTTTAATAATGTCAAGGTCATAGACTGCTGTCCCTTGTGGTCACGTAGATTGTTCTTGGAAGCGTGGCATTCCATTCGCGAACCGAACTCAATTAATGACCACGCGCATATTCCAGACATGCTAAATTAATCCCAGGCGAGTTCCTCACATTCTTATCAGTAAACATCTCATTTACATTTAGACGCCGTTAACATTCATTTCATCACTGAAGAAGGTTATAGTATTTTAGCCGAAACGTCTATTTTAAGATTTTTAAGTCAGTGACAACAACTTTTAAGATTTTATCACTATGCCTGACTACAACTACAGTATTTTTACACTTGAATTTTCTATATGGTAAATTTAGAACCAATGCGTAAGAGAGCTATAGAACTACCAAACAACTGATAATTTCATCATCTCCCAACGGCAAACCGAATCAGATTGAATTTCCCCCGAATGCTTTTTATCAACCATTATGCGAAAAATAAACGTTTTCAATAAAACTGCGATGAAATTCAGAATACGTTAGATATTACTAATTTTTTTAAAGTAAAGACAGAGATAGTTTGGTTTCAACTGCATGTTTTTATTCATCTCAGTCATAGAAGCACATACAGTTATTATGAACGACACAATCTACCCTCTCTCCTCGTCACCTACTGGGGACCCTTCGGAGGAGTTGCTGGCGGTGGGGGTGGTGTCTTCGGTGGAGGTGGGGGTGCCTTTGTCGTTGCTGGCGGTGGGGATGGAGGTGGTGGTGCCTTTGTCGTTGATGGGGGTGGGGGTGGCGGTGCTTTTGTCGTTGGTAGTGGCGGCGGTGGCGCTGCTGTTGATATAAATCAAAATAGTTCGAGAAAAGTTATCTTAAATAAACTGCGTACATCAAAAAAGACCAACATAATAGACAGCTGTATTATAAAAAGGAAGCTCAAATGCTTACTTCCGGTTGCTGTAGCATGAAGCTATTTGTTAAAATTCACTTACGTTTTTGATTGACTTTGTAAACATACAGAGCCAGTGGGCCTCCAACGCATTTCCTGGGACCATTGAACTTTTCATTGCAAGCTTCAAAAGTGCACTCATCTTCTTTGATCATTTTACAATTTTCCGACGGGCCGTGGGCTTTATAACCTTTATTCATTCCAGCCCAGCACTCCCCATAGTACTCGATTCCAATATAGTCATAGTGGAGTTGCTTTGCTCTCTCTGCACATGCGCATGTAAACCTAAATGACCGGACGAAAACAACAGCATCGTTAGAGTTGTCCCTTGCCTACGTTTAAAGTTAGTTATCTCGTTTCAATAAATTTAATTTTTTTTTCTCCGAAGTTAAGCGACTGTCAGTGTTTGCTTACAACGATGCCAACAACGACACAGCATCAACAGTCGCTTTAAGTATGTTTAAAAAACGAGCAGCAGTGTTTTATCGGATTTGAAACACGAGGAGAAGCGGGTGTTTTAAACCCGATAAAACACATGCTGCGAGTGTTTTGAACAGCTTCAAAAACGCGAGCTGAAAAAGGCATTGCGCGACACATTGTAATTGACGCGAGCAGAGTGGTCTAGACCCTTATCGACAACGGCAAATTAGCCAATCAGATTGCGAGATTAGCAGCAATCGTGGTAAAATAATTATTTGACCCGCAACAGTAATCAGTAAGGGAAACTATATTTTCTTTAAAAAGTCAGTCACTAAAATATAGGAGCCATTCGAAAAGAGAACTTTGACCTTACGTTGTGTGCTGTTTTAACTGAAAAAGAATGGAGGTTATATGAATTAAAGAATTGCTGCGAATACAAATAACAATTATTTCTAAAGCACATGTTCTTTACAGCATCTCAAATCTCAGAGCAACATTTTTAACTTTTTCGTCATTTAGCAATATATTGTAGTCAACCGAATGTCATTTAAATTTGTACGTTAAAATGTGAAGCTCACTGTGTTCGTTAAGGAGAATCGAAAATTTATTTTCCTGTCAAGCTCAGCTTGTTGGAAATCGTTTTATGCTGCATATTTAAAATGTGCAAGCTCTCCTATGGAACGCCAGAACTGTCTTATGATACTTTTTTTTATTATATTGGGTGGTTATGTCATTATATTGAGTAGTTATGTTATTATATTCGGTGATTAACTCATTATACTCGGTGCTTATTCCATTATACTCGGTGCTTATGTCTTTATATGCGGTGCTGTCTTCATTATATTCGGTGCTTATTCCATTATATTCGGTGCTTCCCTCGTTATATTCGGTGCTTTCTTCGTTATATTCGGTGCTTTTTTCCTTATATTCGGTGCTGTCTTTATTATATTCGGTGCTTATTCCATTATATTCGGTGCTTACTTCATTATATTCGGTGCCTTCTTCATTATATTCGGTGCTTACTTCATTATATTCGGTGTTTACTTCATTATATTCGGTGCTTACTTCATTATATTCGGTGCTTACTTCATTATATTCGGTGCTTACTTCATTATATTCGGTGCTTACTTCATTATATTCGGTGCTTACTTCATTATATTCGGTGCTTACTTCATTATATTCGGTGCTTACTTCATTATATTCGGTGCTTACCTCATTATATTCGGTGCTTACTTCATTATATTCGGTGCTTACTTCATTATATTCGGTGCTTATTTCATTATATTCGGTGCTTTCTTCGATATGATCGTCACCAGTCTTCGCAAGGGGTCGTACAATTTGGAGGTAGTCTAGGGAAAGCCGGGAAAAACGGGTGTCACGAAAATTCAGACCCCGAAACAGACCCCGAAAACTCAGACCCCTCGAAATTAAAAACTCAATTGTTATCACCCGAATTGCTCTATGGCCACAATGGGGCGAGATGTTTATCTTCTCCGGTTTATGTTGTCGCGTCGATCGAACGGTGAAACACAAATATTTAACTTCTCAGGTTTATCGCTGTCGCGTCGGTCAAACAGTGAAGAACTAACAAGGTTTAGAACAGCAGCCGACACTGCTTTTCAAAACAGACCTTTTTTATGCAATCGTATGCAGCAAAAAAATGTGTTGTTCTCTGAAACATACTCGTTTGATCGCAATCTGCTTTTTGACTTTATGTGCGTTGCGTGACTGTCGGCACGTAAAAGGTCAACACGTAAAAAGCACGTGAAGGTCGAACCGATTGAACCGCCATGTCTGGTCTCGAAATGTGAGTGAACGAAAATTGAAATGAAGAATACAAAAGCAAAAACCGACACAACTTCTGGTTCTTTCCGTTGTGGCAAAAACTGTGCTACTTGTCCCTACATTTCTCACGGACTTACTACATACTTCTACCGGGGAAACGCGCGCCATAAAATCCAACCTGACCTGTGACACTAAAAACCTCATCTACATGATTCAATGTAACCGCCGTAATTTACAATACATAGGAGAGACGAAACGACAATTAAAAGACCGATTTAATGAACACCGCCGTACCATAGATAACCCTAACAACAAATCTAAACCTACTACAGCCGCCGAACATTTCCTGTCCTCTCCTAACCACACTGCTAACGACATGCAATTAATCCCCATCGAAAAAATCGTTTCTAACCGAGACTCTATCCGTACGGCCAGGGAAGCTTTTTTAATTAAAAAAGGCAGAACAATTTATCCTAATGGTCTGAACATCCGCGAAGAAACATATTAATTGTTTCCATTTGTTTTCTTTTATTATGTTCTTTTATCATGTTATTTTATTTTACCGTATGCTTATCTTCAATTTACACGATCAATTACTTTTGCGTAGTCCGGTATTACGTAAATATCGGCTACATAAAAACACGCACCAATGTAAAATCTTCCATTGTACCTGAAGAAGGCTGGTTTGGCCAGCCGAAATATAGTACACCTTCAAAAAATCATTCTACGTTGTGTCGGTTTTTGCTTTTGTATTCTTCATTTCAATTTTCGTTCACTCACATTTCGAGACCAGACATGGCGGTTCAATCGGTTCGACCTTCACGTGCTTTTTACGTGTTGACCTTTTACGTGCCGACAGTCACGCAACGCACATAAAGTCAAAAAGCAGATTGCGATCAAACGAGTATGTTTCAGAGAACAACACATTTTTTTGCTGCATACGATTGCATAAAAAAGGTCTGTTTTGAAAAGCAGTGTCGGCTGCTGTTCTAAACCTTGTTAGTTCTTCACTGTTTGACCGACGCGACAGCGATAAACCTGAGAAGTTAAATATTTGTGTTTCACCGTTCGATCGACGCGACAACATAAACCGGAGAAGATAAACATCTCGCCCCATTGTGGCCATAGAGCAATTCGGGTGATAACAATTGAGTTTTTAATTTCGAGGGGTCTGAGTTTTCGGGGTCTGTTTCGGGGTCTGAATTTTCGTGACACCCGTTTTTCCCGGCTTTCCCTAGACTACCTCCAAATTGTACGACCCCTTGCGAAGACTGGTGACGATCATATCGAAGAAAGCACCGAATATAATGAAATAAGCACCGAATATAATGAAGTAAGCACAGAATATAATGAAGTAAGCACCGAATATAATGAGGTAAGCACCGAATATAATGAAGTAAGCACCGAATATAATGAAGTAAGCACCGAATATAATGAAGTAAGCACCGAATATAATGAAGTAAGCACCGAATATAATGAAGTAAGCACCGAATATAATGAAGTAAGCACCGAATATAATGAAGACAGCACCGCATATAAAGACATAAGCACCGAGTATAATGGAATAAGCACCGAGTATAATGAGTTAATCACCGAATATAATAACGTAACTACTCAATATAATGACATAACCACCCAATATAATAAAAAAAAGTATCATAAGACAGTTCTGGCGTTCCATACTCTCCCGTGCTCGGTGCTGATGGGGGAATCATGTGCACCAAGGGTGCGCAATGTAATTCATAATGGTAATAGGACTGAGTGGAGTCCAATTCGGTCTGTAATCATACGAGTGTTTAACAAAATCGGACGACCGCGAAGCGGGAGTCCGATTTGTTAATCATGAGTATGATTACAGACAGAATTGGACGACGCGATGTCCTGTTACCAATTAATCAAAACTATGACAAAATTTGAGAAATGAACAAACCCTCGATTGATCGCTGAACGATTAAACGTCGTTGTGAATGCTGAAAAACACAGCAGTTTACTCAACAAAGTGCACCGCAACAGCGCTCGCAAAATGACGCGTACTGTCTAATTACAAGCATGACGCGTACAGTGTCCAATCAGTGCTCAAATCGGGCTGTTGATAGCCAATCACGTTCGACAATTTTGTTATAGTTTTGATTAAATGGAGTAGCAATAACTGTTCCCCTTTACCTGTCAATGAAGCTTGACCAGTCTTCCCAATCAATGGACTGTCCAAAGTAAATTGATACTGACGAGGGATCTCTGGCTGTCAGGATAAGATTTGGTAACGCCCTGTTGTGAAGTTTGTCCTTATAACAGCCAACCTCCTCGAGTTGATAAAAGCACTGGGGCGCCTTTGAAATGGAACAGTCTCGTCCTGAAACAACAATTTAAAACAACAACTTCAAAGATGACTGTTTTTCGGAAAAGATTGTGAAGGAAATCGTAGAGTAGTTGTTGGTTTTGGATTCAACTGTATGTATGTTCAAAGTGATTTTAGAGCTCGGCGCAAGTACGAGCTATAACTTTAGCCTATTATATTTTACACTGTTTATAAAACAGTCGAAAGAAAGCTGGTGACTTTTCCAGAACTTTTCTTTTGGAATTTCACGATCAGTGGTGAAAGCGCATAACGACGAAAGTCACGACCGCGGACTCCCGATGAGGAGATGTAAAACTATTCGAGTGCTTAGATAATTACGCTTGTAAATTTACCTGCTCCTGGTATAGGTATAATAGGGTTCGATGATACATCTGTTGACAAAAAGAGGAAAAAATAAACACTTCAAGTAAAAAAGACATGGTTTAAATTGATCTGGAGGATTTGTCAAATGACGAACAGAACGGTGGAAATTCTACAGTGTATGTGTCTTATTCCTTTCTTTATAAACCAATCTGATGCAAGTAAAAAATCAGAATTACTACACGAAAATTTCACATGAGCTGAAATTCAATAACGGGGAAAAAATCATGCCAACGGAATGCAGTAGGAAACGTTTTCATTCACAACTGTAAAATCACTTTTTTAAATCAGGATTAATGTCGTGTTATTTCTCTTTTCGTAGCACTTTTAGAGATTTAAAAACTTCTGATTAATGCCTTTTACTCTTTCTTGTAATCAAGCTGAAGAATTTTTCAAGCTTTTCCTTATTTTTGTTTCAGTCTTACTCGCTACTGCAGTAGCTCGATCGGAATTTTTGATTTCTAGGACATCCTTAAAATTTGGTCATCTATACCAGTTAAAATAGTCAAGCTAGCAAAAGTTGACTTTGCACCTCCAGACCCGAAGAATTTATCGGCCCACTGTAACCTTTTGCATTTTTTTTTGTTGTTGTTGACCTATCGCTTGTTAAAGAAGGTCTGTTTGTTAGAATATCAGCACTTAACCCTCGGCACATTCTCAATTAACATGATAACGATATGCGTGAAACTAGAAACATTCAATGTAGTGAAAACGGAAAAGATGGGAGAGATACGAATACATTTTTAAGATTTACCTTGTGCAACACCAAGAAGAAACAAAAGTACTCCAAACTTCATTGTCACGTTTGCTTCTAGAAGTAAAAAAAAGAAAAAAATAGTTACGTTTTATTATCCGCGTCTGAAACGCAAGCGCTATGACTAGGAAGTTTTTTCCAAAAAATAAATTGTTTAGAACGTGGTGTAGAAAACGTTGAGCAAATATTATCCCAATTATATGACTTCATTATGACTGGCTTAGAGCAGGCCAATTTTTCTTGCTTTTTTCTTTTATTTTGAACTGCAGTGCAAATTAACGCCCGCGCATTCGTAAAGTTCTTATTCATGTAATAAACGAGTAATCGTATGAAAGCTCGAGAAATTAAGGATTTACACTACTTGTCATGCTTGGAAATTAGTTAAATTTGCATGAGAAATTTTAAATATCAACATAAATATCAAATATCAACAATAAGGCCTTATTTGCAGTCGCATTCATACGATTTACTTGTCCTTATTACAAGCGTCAATTTAGAATAACTTCAAGAATCAGGGAGTACTGAGCTTAAAGTTTTTTGCCTCTAATAAGTTTTCAGTTTTACTGGGAGAATTGAAAGAATTTTCAAGCTTTGCATAAAAAATGAAGGAAAACTGAGAACATTTTTCGAAAAATAAACTATGGTGAAGGATGTCCTTGCAAAACGTCAAAAGAGTGCGTTTCTGCTGAGTACTTCCCTCGTGCAACTTGGTGTGTGAAAAATAAAATGCATAAAAACGAAAACAACAGATGGGTCACATTTGAGGCGTCAATTAAACGTCAGGAACTGCCAATACTCATTATTTGCAATCAAGAGCACCTGTTGTTGTTGTTACACCTGCGATTAAAGTACTCAACATTATCGATTTCCTTATTCAGTGTTAGGAGTTTTGATTGAAGGCGCCGAAAAGAACACATTTGTTAATAATTGAGTAACGGTTAAGAAAAAAACATAGCCTTAAAAAATTATGGAATCGATTCAACAATAACTTGAACCGTTGTAAATACAATAAGAATGTGAGATTAGGTTAGAGTTACTCTTTATTAGAAACTGGGCATTTGTTTAGCACCCAACCTACTAATTAACCGGACATGCACTAGGATACAAAGATAAAATGGAATAAATTGATCTCGTTTTTTTGCACAAATTTCTTTTCCTTCATTACACTTTTTATTACCACGATAATAATACATATGAAAAAATTACTCGATTCTGATTGGCTAAGAGCAGTGCAGTTCAAGTGTAACACTAGTGCAAAAAGTGTAACATCAGTGCAAAAAGTGTAACACCAGTGCAAATTACACATCGAAATTCTGGATTATGATTGACTGAAAGACAATAGGGACTTTCTAAGAAAATGATATCACGTAAAATGATGACGAAAATTTTGTGCTGAAACTTTGAAAAACGTTTTCTCAAATGAGAAAAAATGGCTTCAAGAAAGATCTTCCGGCACTAGCTCCGCGCGAATTTTTTCATGTTTATATTATTAATAAGTAATCATACGGTTTTTCTCGTTCAATTTGGAGTTAATTTGCACTTGTGAGTTTTTCAAAAAGCTGAAATTACACTCGCCGAAGCGGCTCGCGCAATTTCAGCTTTTTGAAAACTCACAAGTGCAAATTAACTCCAAATTGAACGAGAAAAACCGTATGATTACCTATACAAATACAAGACAATGCAAGTGAACTGCCCCCTAATGACCTTTCAAGTCCGTTCATGGAATACCTTAAAGTGTTTGGTTTACAAAATCTTCGGTTTACTCCAGCATTTCGCTCTTGTTTCTTAAACAATTTTACTGGAACTTACAATTTGACTGGAACTTACAATTTGATCATGACAGAAACCGGATGGCAGACATTTCAGGGCAGTAGCTAGTAACAGGCAAATCGATTACTTACCTTGTTAAAAATTTGGAATTTATCTATTTCAACTTCCCGCAAGAGGCTATACATGCTTAAAATAACAACCTACATCAATATGAAAGAAGCGGATGTTTTTCCTGATATTGGTTGGCTCGATAATAATTTATTTTGTGGCCACGGTCGTGCTGATTCATGAAAAAAAAACTTACCTCAGCTGAATTTGAGAAGTGGCGTGGCTTTGCACTTACCAAGCCTCACTTATTTTTGCACACAATTATAAGTCAAAACAATTCGTTTTGTTCTTAAGATCTAATATTTCGTCTTGCATTAACAGGTTATAATTAGTTCTACTGAGATGGGCATTTTGCATTGGATTTCTTGGATGTAATCAACATGCCGATGTGAAAAAACCGTAGACAAAAAAAGAAAAAAAAAGCATTAACGAACCAAATTTTCAGAAGCGAACGATTTCTTCAAAAAAGTTACACTACAAAACATCAATTAGCACAATACAGTCATAAAATAAAAACGTTCTAAAAAGAAGGAAGAAAGTTATTTAGCAAAAATGAGTGGGTACGTACCTTATAATTATAGTTTTCTTACCCAGAGAACAACAAAAACGAATGAACACGATTAGTGCAAGTGATCCTTTTTCTGCGTCCTTCAACTCAAACAGGATGACGTCAATCAAATTACGCATGCGCACCTGTTATCCGTCAATTTGCCATCACGTTCTCTTCCAATGTGGAGTATACACTGTATGCTATCTCAATTAACAATGCAATCTCCCGCAATTTCAATATCTAACGTGTTGTAAATCACGTATCATACCTTTGCTTTATTTATTCAAGTTTTTCTTGAGTAAATATACAATCGCAGGCAACGTTTCGTTATAGCTTGTTGCGTTGTATTACGTAATTTTGCGATTTTGAAGCTACAAAATATTTCGCGACACTCAATGTCTTGAACGATATGTCACTGACTTATTTTTCACAATAACCTGCAGAAGACAAACAAAAGGCAAAAACCTCACCTTCATGTTCCCATAAATTATACTAAAAATGATCGTGTTAATGAAGTTTGTTTCTAGGAGTTTTTTCTAGGAGTTAGAGAGTGTGGCAAGAAAAACTTCAAAATCAGCAAGGATTATCTACAAATCAGGTTTTTACCTTAATAAGACCTCCTTATTTATTCTCTATTATAGTTTAGTTTATCCCTATTTACACTACTGTGCGAGTATCTGGGGCTCGACCTATCAATCACATGTCAAACGTTTAATTACACTTCAGAAACGAGTTACTAGGATAATTTCGAGAAGTATTTTTAATGCACATACCAGGCTATTTTTATGAGGTTAAAAATCCTAAAATTTCAAATAGGTAAAGTTATGTACCATAGCTACTAGAGGGAATGGTTATGAACCCGACAATTGTCTTTGTTGTATATTTTGTTCTCTTTTATGGCCTTGACCGTGCACAAAACACAATATTTGTTTACTCCGCACTGAGGAACTAACCAAGAGAAACGTTTTGGTTACGTAATTCGTGTATAGTGTATGAGCGCAAAACAAAAGATTGTGCACGGTCGTGGACCTTCCAACATAAATCTTGGCATCTTTGTTTGCCCTTTTGATGTTTGCCGGGCTTCATAACCACTTCCCTCAAAAAACTATGTATGTACCTTGACAAAAATCGCCTTCTTCCTAAAAGTTTCAATTACATGTTTTTACCTAACTGTGACGTACATGAATACAATTATACTAGACCTAAGAATTCCTTCCGTTTGTCCTACAGCTGTAAGACAAACATAAGGAAATTGTCAGTCTGTTTTCAAGGCCCCAAAGTATGTAATTCTCTCAGCAGTGACATTTAAAATGCCTCTAGTATTGCTGTGTTCACCTCTAAACTTGAGTCATCTTACTTGGTATGAGTATATTATACTGCTCTTAGTGCGCTTGTGTTTACTTTTTTTTCTCCTCCTTTGCTTTTGCGTATTTGCTTAACTACTTTTTATCCTAAATTATGATCATTTTGTGTGTTGGTGACAGTTGATTTATGTTTTTATTATTTTGCTAAATCTTGGGTATCTTTAAGGTAGTCCTTCACATAACCCTTTTTGGCTTCCCTGGAGAAGCTGATGGAAGCACTACTAATTGAAATATTGGTCATAAACTTTGACCTTGGAAGATGGTAAAAGAAATCGCGCATATTGGCATCAACTATGTCAAAAAAAATTGAATGGAGAAAAATTACCATTTTTTAAAAGCTAGTTTCTTGGACTATTGTTAGCAAGGCAAAAGGAAGAAAAACAATCAGAACATTTTATGTCAACGTACTATACAATCATAACAAAACGATATATCTAAAAAAGATATTGCGCGTTTATAAAATTCTTCTTTGTATTCTTTGGCAATTTTCTACCTTCAGAAAGCAAAGGACTATTAAGTTCAATTTAATTTCAATGACTGAGCTTATTGGGTCCACAACAAGAGCATGCAAAAGTTTAATTTCTCGTCCGGTTCCACCAGAAACTCTCATACGCTCTCCAGGAATTGCGAAACTTGTTAAATTTCGTGTTTTATCATCGAATGTTATTCTTCTCAAATATATTTGAAAATTGTCGAGTTGTTTTCGTACAAAGAAAAAGCGCTATATGATTGTCGTTTGTATTTTGCTGTTGATTCAATTTAGTTGACATAAAATCTTTTGTACATATATTTTCTCTTTTCTTATTTGTTTAAGAAAATCCCCTTCCACCTCAATCTTGTAAGAAACATCCCTTTACTTGACTCATTTTTACCTGGAAAAATTCTATGATTGAAAACTTAATAATTGTCTCCATACATTAATGAATCTCGGAGAAGTCCCGTGACACAGATGACACAAACACACGCAACTTGTTTCATGCTCTTTTATTCCATGCTTTAATTAAAATAACCTCAAGTTCGTATTTTAAATTTCAGCTTCGATCTTTTTTATTTAATATCACTCTGGCCCTGGCTCTATAAAGCCTTGTAAGCTAATTGAAGCTCTACTAATTGAAATATTGGTCATAAAATATATTGGTCATAAATTTGACCTTGAAAGATGGTGAATAAAATCGTGCACGTTCGCATCAACTATGTTAAAAATATGAATGGAGAAAAATTTCCATTCTTTTAAACTATTTTCTTGGAATATTGTCAGGCAAAAAAAGGAACAAAATCAAGAGTGTGAATCAACGTCCCATACAATCATAACAAAACGACATTTCTAACAAAAAAAAAGATTGTGCATTTGTATAAATTCCTCTTTGTTATCTCTGGCGATTTTCTACCCTCAGATAGCAAACGGTTATTTCAAATTCAATTTAATTTTAATGATTGGGCTTACTGCGTCCACAGCAAGAGCTATTCACCTAATCATAACATTTGGTTGATTATGAATTTCACGGTGGAAAGATTACTCGAGGGTTAAGAACAAAAACTGTTAAGAACAAACGATATGATATCATTAAGAAATTAACAACTTCCGAACTTTAGCTTGAATGTTATGCCTAAGTCTAAGCAAAAATAGCGATAAAACAAAGCGCTTTTATCTTACTAATCATAACTTTTGGTTAAATATGAATTTTCACGTTGGATATATTGCTCGAGGGTATCAATGACAGTTGAGAGCAAACGATAAGATACCATTAAGAAAGTCAATAAACTCAGTCAAACCTCGTTAATACGAACTTCGGCCGGACACTGGATCATATATGCAGGGGCACAGCGATGCAAGAGTTCGTATTCTCGGATAAATGTAGGGGCTATACTGATCCTCTAGTACAGTTTCTCTGGGATCAAGTGATTTGTCCATGATATATAGGTGTTCGTATTTTAACAGTTGGACATGTAACTTGATTTAAAGTTCACATGTCTTTTTACGCGTACTTTAATTAACGTCGTAGGTAACTGAAAAAAACGAGTTTTGTCTTAGGGTTAAGGTTAGGATTGGGGTTAGGTTTAGGGTTAGGGTTAGGGTTAGATAAATTGGCCTGCTCTCAGCTAATCACAATGAAGTAACTTTTTCAGTTATATGATAATAAGTGGAACTCGAGTTAATAACTATAATGAAAAAGTCTAGTGAACGTGTAACAACTTGGCAGGCAAAATTTTCTGCTTAAATATATATTTGACATATTAAGTGTGGTATGCCTATTCCAAGAAAATAGTTGGAAAAAAAAAATAAACATTTTCTCCATTCATTTGATGCAAACACGCGAGATTTCTTTTACCATCTTTCAAGGTCAAATTTTCCTAACCCTGAATACTCATATTTGTAAAGGAAGTTTTAGCTGAACAAAAGCAGATTATATCAACCAACAAAAACACTTAGCACCCACGTTAATAAAATTTATTTTAATTTCGTTTTCTGTTCAGTTTACCTAGGCCTCTGGTCGTAAACTAATCATAATCCCAAATCAGTGAAGAATTTGACTGTCTTTCCCGACACAAAGAAATTTAGCCAGAATTGACAATAAAAATCATACATTGCAGCGATTGTTTTTGCATAGAAGCGTCATTATCCTGTTATCCTTTCATGTCATTCTATTCTAACCAACCAATGCTGTGACCAAGAATTATGACTATAGAAGACATGTCCATGAAAAAGTATGACTGAGGTAATGTCCATGGTTTACTTCTCTTCCTTGGTATTAATTTGATATTAGTGGCGGATCTAGGGGAAGCCCCCCCCCCCCCCTTAGTTTTGCGTTAAAAAAAAAAAAAAATCACAGAGGGAAGAAAAGCCGGCAGGGCAAGCAAAAAAAAAAAACGCCCTCCAAGAGCAAGGTCTGGATCCGTCGCTGTATTAAGGGCAGTTATGATGACTATAAACAATAAAAACGAAAAACAATGACTGAGGCAAGTGCCTTGGTTTGCTCCTTACAAGCTGATGGCCCTGCCACCGCCGAGTTTTTCTTGTCAGTAATTGATGAATCTTACAAGCTAATTCTATGGCAATCTGTCTCTAGGAAACGTTTATTTAATTTAACTCCCCTGTGTGACTTGATTTAAGCAAACGTGGCACGATTTGCCTATTTACACTATTTTGTAACTCTTTTCTTCACTTGGAATCTGATTTTCTAAGAGGTAACATTGCTAAAACCAAGCCACTGGTATGGATTCAAGACATTGACCATCGCGAAATATTGCTTGCATTTGTATATTAATTTACTTAATTTACTTTATTAATTTACTTACTGATATATGTCTTACGACACCGTTTGATTTGATTCGCATCAAATCAAATTTCAAGAACATAGATTTGTTGTCAGGCGAGGAATTACACTTGGGCTTTTTCATAGTTTTTTTTACAAACGTCTGTAAATTTTCGCGCGAATTGCCCGGGTTTTAAAGACAAATATATGGAAAAATGAAAACCTTAATTGCGGCTTTATTTCCCTCAAATTTGAATAGTAAATTCTTTTACCTGGTACCTTTTGTTTTCATAAGCATCTCAGAACTCGAATTTTCAGGAAGTTGTTAGTAATTAGGTTCTCCACTTTTCGCATACATTTAAATTGTAATTTTTGCCGTGTTTGCCCCTCCCCGACAATAAAATGGCGTCAGAAACGGTGAAAAATTCTCTTGTGATCGCATGCAGTGTATACTGTACATTGGAAGGGAACGTGGTGAGAAATTGAAGCCTTACAGGCGACTGAACATACCCCAGCTAAAACTGGGGAATCCCCATTTTTCAAAACAGCGCGTGTTGCTAAAAGTATTTGAAGGCTAAAAAACACAATAGCCTCCGTTTGGCGCGAAAATATGCTCGGATATTTGTCCTTGGACATTATCTGACTCGAGCAAAACTGTTCGCTACTCGGAACAGATAATGTTGGCTGACAAATATCCGAGCACATCTCCACGCCAAGTGGAGGCTATTGTTTATGTATTTCACCGAATGCAACCTCCCCATCATGCACTGCATTTGAAAGCAAGCCCAAACGACGCACGCTCCGCGCGAGAAAGTATCTTGCAGACACTGGCCGGGAACTGGTAACTTGTGTTGGTCATCTTTGCCTGTGAAATTTCTTCGAACAAAAAAGTAACACAAATATAACTAGACAAAGCACAAGATCTGGTAAGTATACTACCATGAATGAATTGTTCAGTTGGTACGTGTTTTCATAATGATTGTTGCATTTTAACGTAACGTAATATATCCCCCCGGGGGGGGGGGTGGGGGTGGGGAGTTACTCCCTTATATGGGCTATAAACCCAAACTTGAAAGGGTGTGGTTTTTCATTTTTTCGGTCAGTTTTTTTGGGCCAGTTCAGTCAAATATGGTGTTGTTTTTCCACTCGTCTTAAATTTAGCATGATTCTAGAAGATGCCGTGATCCTGCCTAATAAAAGCATGTAAATTTAACATTGGAATCCAACTGGGAATTGCGAACTCCAACTTATAAGGCAGCTCTGAACCTAGAAACAGGCCATTAATGCCGCACACCTCCAACCGATTTTTCTGGGAGTACCCCCCCCCCCCCCTATCACCCCGGGCATAATGTTCGCCCAAGCATCACTTATTTCGTCTAATGCGACAAGAATCCCGGTAACCAGTTGAGCCAAAAGTTCCGTTTTAAATCTGACGAACAACCTGGTTATTCCAGCAATCTTTCATTGCTTGTGCGTGCAATGCAACACTTGTCTTTTTTTCACCACACTGTCAACGTTTCAGGTTCGAAAAGCTCAGTTTTCTTCATTGCATGAAAAGTGTTACTGTTAAAAACATAAATGGGTCAAGTGCTATAAACGACAAAAGATTTAAACCATTCAGCTACTGAACAAACCTTTAATGTCAAAACTTCACACCAGGTTTATTATTTTAGCGATTTACAAACACACTAGCCATTGCCATGAGCATAAAATAGACTATAGGAAAATAGTTACTTTGGAAAGTCTGTCAACTTCCGTGTAAGCTTTGCGGACCTATCTTTTCGTCTTGGAAAAAGGACAAAATGTTTGATGACAGTACTGTTTTTCCTACCACACAATTTTTGCTTATTAAACTATCAGAGCTTATTTTAACACACTTGGTCACTGACTGCAACCATAATCAGTACATGTAATATTTCATTGTGTGAATAGAAAACAATAATATCAATTATATTTTGTCACTAACAAATAATTATGACTGTTGTCAACAGTCAGTGCAAATACATAGAATTATCATTATTATTAGTGTTACCTTAATTTTAACCATTTATTCCTAATTTCTCATTGCCAAGACAAATGTGCAGTTAATAAATTACTTTATTTTACAGTTACAGACTCATTGCCTTACAGGCATACGTTAACACATTACAATGGCTAACAAAATTGACATTAAAATGCAAATTGACAGAAATGTGGTTTTCAAATGACTGTGCTGAAATAACTCCAAGAAAGCTGAAAATAATTCTGCTGCTCTCTGTAGTTGTTTATTAAAAAACAATCTTTGGAATTTGACTAAGGACAAATTAAACTAATGTTGTATTTATTTGCCATTGCTATAGCCTGTCACAACAGCCCCAAAAAGCACAACAAGCTAACAAGAATTTGTGGCAAAAACCATGTAACATGGGCAGTTACATCAAAAGGTACATGCATACAGTGTGCATGCACGTAATACAAGTGAACACATCGTTGGCAACTTAGTTAAAACAGTAGTTTTGCTTCTAACTGGTCAGAACATTGCACCCGAGTTTTCTGAATCAAATTCAGGGTTGATAAAACATAAAACTGAAGAAAATCAAACAGAATTATTTCCGACAGTCAAATGAAAAATAACACTACTATTAAAATGTCATAGTAATTCAGCCTTTTAGTGCCTTCCCTTCCAGTTTATCATTGGCAAAATCATTCACAAACTTCTCCACAGCCTCTCTGGTCAATTCAGTCTCCTCTGAGACGTAATGCATTTGATTTGGGACATCAAGTATCGCCAGCAGATTATCGTCCTCAGGAAACTGGCCAAACTCACGCAAGCTGTCAGAGACTTCATCTCCTTTGGTGTAGAAGAACTGCAAAGGTGGATCTGCCATTTTGAAGTAGTGTTCAGCCACAGGGTGGATGATTTGCTGAGCATCCCTGATAGACGCATCATCGCCATCTAGGAGAAGAAAACAGCGAAATTGGCATACACACACAGCAAAGGCAACAGACAGCAAAAGCAGGATGGCGCCGAAGAAGAAACCCTTGCAAAGGTGATGAAGGAGTAGTCGAGAGTTCATGTACAAGTTGAGTGGAAAGAAATCAGAATGTACATGTATATTCAGGGCAGGTTAAATTTGAATCAAGGCTAATTCAGAACTGGTTTATGGAGACTGCAAAAGCCATCACTTTGTTAAATCTAAATTGTACTATTTGAACAAGGATGGACCAGAGTTCATGAAGACCAACCAAATATCACCTTTACACAGCACTGTCAATAACTTGTGAATTTTCTGTTAAAGGCAGCAATATCACTGAATGAACCATAAATCATGATCAGGCAAGGTTCAAATTCATTTTTACTAACCTGTGAAATAAATCAGGCATGCCTCATCATTCACAGTGCTAACTGTCATTTCATCCAGACAATTTAAAGGCTTGGGTTTCCATGGAAAATTCTGCCAAAAAGTGATACGATGAATTCAGCTCAACGCAATTGTCATCTTTCACTGATGTAAACAAAACTGCTTCCCTTTAAAGGCAAAGAGTCTGGCCTGTCTGTCTGTTGGCCTGTCTGTCTGTCTGTCTGTCTGTCTGTCTGCCTGTCTCTCTGTACATCCATCCATCCACCTGCCCATTCATTCCCTTGTTCATTTGTTTGTCTGTCTGTTTGTTTGTTTGCTTTTTTGTTCATCAGGAACCATAGGAAATTTACTACGAATGTACATGTACCTGCTAACTTTTTCTGAGTTGACGTACATTAAGATTTTCAACACAAGGAAATTACAGAGCTTTTGTCACATTATCAAAACCCACTCTCTCCCTATCCCACTTAAAACCTTCCCTGAATTACATTCAAAAAACTTCATTTTACTTCAAATTGACTTACTTCTCCATCTGAGTCATTTGAGACAAGGCCTCGGCCATTTGAACTTAAGATTTTGTAGTTCTCATCCACAATGATCAAGGTAGGAATACCTGAAGAATAAATAAAAAGACAATAAAATAAACAATTTAGCAAATGTCATGGAGGTGCATGTACTTGTACATGTATCTAACAAGAGGAAAGTACTAACCTTACCATGTACATGTATGGTAAGTGTGTTGGAGCCTGGCTATTTTGAATTCTCAGGGGAAACGGAAAACAGTCCGAAATAGTAGGAGTTAAAAATAGCTGATAGTAAATGACTGAAGGGCAAATACAAGAGAAATGGCTTTGAGTTCGAAATAACAGGGAATTTGAAATAAGTGAGTCCGAATTAACAGGGTCCAACTGTAAACCAGGAATGACATGTTGCTCTGCTTCACTACAGCAATGTCCAGCAGTATTATTCTGCTAATGCTGAGGAAGAAAATTGCTGTAGGTTGTGTGGTTCAGTTAAGGACATTACACTTTGCAAAAAATCTCCTCAAGAAGGTGAATGAAGAATTGCTCGCTGTGGGTCAGGTTGTGTACTGAATATCTTTAATACCTAAGCCCACATCTACTGTGTACTAAGGCCTTGTGAAGGGCAATCAAATAATGCTAGGCCAAAGTCACTTGGGAAGGAGTGAAAGAATGAAAAGATTTATTGAAGTGTCACTGCAGGCAGCCTGACATCTGAAGAGTGCGAGAGATGATATCATGATAGAACAACTCGTCGCAGCCTCAATTTTGCCATCACTACGGAACAAGATTTATCTTCGACTGAAAGGTCAGGTTTTAGGTCAGATCCAACATTTTTGAAGGTTTTAATTTTTATTATGTTGTTAATGAATCAGTGTAAAATGGGGTTGATGGGCCTACATGACTCCTGCAGTTCGTGGCATTTGAGCATTTGCCGTTCTCTCAGACCTTTGCCATCTCTCAGATCTTTCTTCGCTTCAAGTGCGTTTCTGAGAGGCACTACATACCGTGTTTTTAGGTTGTATGAGCCTTTGTTAAACCATGCCAGAGAAAACACAGAGACCAACAAAATCAGTAACAGAGGTTTCATTAACATTTTCAGCAGATGGGCAACTGTTTTTTACAGGCAGGCAAAACCTTCCTCAAGATGATCAAAGCAGGCAGGCAAACTCATCCTCACAGCTGCTAAATTTGCCTGGTTCCCCACCCTGGTTTTCCTGTATTCTGATTGGCTGAGTTTCCTATGGCATGGTATACATGTAAATAATTATAGAGGTTGTTCACCTTGGACACCAAAATGAGAGGACAGAGTAGTTTTCATCGTCGGATCTCCAAATGGTACAGCAAGCCATGGCATGTCTTTGAAGTATTCATTGAAGCTGTCATCTGTACGGTCTGAACTCACAAAAATGATTTCAAAAGGCTTGCCTTGGTCTTTTATTTTGCTGTAGGTCTCTATCAACTTTGGCGTAAAGCCTCTGCAAGGTGGGCACTGCAAATAAAATTAATAAAAATGCAAAGTCCCTCACACTATTGTCAAAACTACAAGAAAAAATATTAAGTGTTTGCATGAAAATTAACAGTTACATGCACAACTTGCTTTTGGACTACAGTTATGAATACTTGAGACTTACATGAAATTGCTATAATGGTAAAATAATGTGTCAAAGAAAATACTGGATTTTTGGTAGAAACTACATGTACATGTAGATTTATATAACCACTATTATGAATTCCCTGCCAGTTCCCAGAATTGAAAGAATTACGATTACAAGGACATAAAGCAGAAATTGAAGGGACATTGGTAGATATGTCATGTGATTTCATTTCATTATTTTTTTTATGTACCAGTAAATCTCCAAGTATCATAAACATGTAGTACAATTCCAGCGACAGATTTTTGCAAATCTCAAACAGAAATTTTAAGGAAACATTTTGCACTGCATTTCTTGAATGTATATTATAGCAGCGAACACCATGAACAGTGGGCATCTCATGCAAGTGGATTTCAGACTCATGGCCAAGATGTGTATAGTACATGTATACAATGTACAGTACTGTTCTACTCTGTACTAAACAAAGCTTGACATTACATGCATACCCAGTGAGCAGAAAAGTAAAATCCGATGACCTTTCCAGCCAGATCTTCAAAAGATTTTTCTTCTTGTTTATTGTTCACCAGTTTTACACCTTTCATTACGTCAGCGATTCCTTTGGGTCGCCATGGAAAGTCTTCACCAGCTGAGTCCTCCAAGAGTTTACTACGGGCATCCTTTGTTATTACTTTGCCATCCTTTCCATCTAAAAGGACCAGTGTTGGAATTCCTGAAACCTTGAACTTCTTTGAAAGTTTGTTCTGGAGAAACATTTAATCAGAGAATTGTAAAAATATTGCAATGTTAAATGTACATACATCAAGACTACACGTACATGTATTTCATTCATAATTTTTGTTGCAACATCTCAAAAGTAAAATGTACTAAAATGCATGATGTCAATCTGATGGACGCCGTGTGAAAGTTTTCCCAGAGTTTTAATCTGGAACACTGATCAGTGACGTAAAGCAACACAAAATCATTGCCATGTGCCACTTGTTCTTGACAATAGTACCAAGAGTCGCTTAATGTTCTGACAGGATTCTCATGTGAAGATTCCTGGGCGGTGGCATTAAACAAGTCAATGCAACTGAACAATTAGCCATGAGCACAGTTTAAAATAGGAGGCTACACTGTATGAATCTAGGAGCAGGCATAGGGAGTGGTGAGAGTGCTCGCCTCCCACCAATGTGCCCTGGATTCAAATCCTGGGTTCAGTGTAATAAATAGGGGGAGTTTGTTGTTGGTTCATGGCTTGCCCTGAGGGTTTTTTTTTGCCAGATCTCATTGGACAAGATTGCTCAAAATACGTATATCATAATTTGTCAGTGCCAAGCAGATCAATTATTTGCCTAAGCCAAAGGTCAAGGCAAATTATTGATCTGTGAGACTTTAACAAATCACAATATTTTGCAATAATTGTCTTATCATTCAATCACAAAGTTTGTTTTTGACTCACTCTCTAACAGCTCAGGTAAGCAATCTGCCATTTTTTTACTCGAGAGATAATCACATATTATTTGTAGCAAAAAAAGTAATACCATCTAAATTTTAGACTGTATTTTGCATGAGCAGACCATTACTAAACATTTTAGAGTGAATTTATCCAATAAAAGCATTGGAAGTTAATTATTGAAGTTTCAATCATCTGGAGCTGCAAAATTTACTCTTGCAGGTGAACAAGAGAGTTTCTGTTGTGGATGACCTATTTTTGATTGAAAGTATGGCATTTTGTTAACACTCATCAGTGACTGATGATAATCTCATCCGCCTCATTTAAATGTAAGTTCTGCTTTATATCCTTTGCCAAAGATATGTAGGTTTTTCTTGTATCATTTCAGTCTTATGATCAAGTTAGAAAATTTTGTGATTTTCCTTTCCTATTTTGACAGGCACAACATTGACGCAAGACTCGGTGTGGAAATCAAAATAAGATATGTTCTACTTTCTAAAGAGCTACTTCATCTTTTCAACCCATTCATAGTGATTTGCCATAACACAGTTTATTCTTTTCAAGACTGAGAAAATGAAAACAGACAACTACAACAGACACAAAGGGAGTTATGATACAACATGAAAATTAATGTTTTGATTCTTAAGACTGTTCCATATGAAGTCTTTCATTGCATTTCTCACATTACTTGCAGGTTGAAAGTCTCCACCATCATTGCTTGAACATTAGACTTGCCCGTCATAATAGCATGAGTGAAAAAAAACTATTAAAGTGAAAATAATCTTCAGGCTTCGAGGTAGCATTACTTGTATTCTATCCTTTCATTTTGGCTTTCCTATTAAAACGGAAAATAATGTCTTACATGTATAATTTATAATTCGGCTGAATAGTTCTATGGTTCTTGTCTTCGCAGATGTTTTGATTTAAACACATCTGCCAAAGCATTTTCCTGCATAATTGGACCCCCAAAATACAGTAAATTTCCTGCTGATTTTTACATTAGTGTGGATGCATTTTCTCAAAAAATCTAGGAACACTTCAAGAATGCTTGTGGTGCACTTGAACTCAAGACAGTCATTTGCAGGTCACGTGGTGGGTTCTCAGCCAATGAAAAGGAAGAAAAAATCACCAAATAATAAGAGAATTCTGTGTTTATTTTCCACAAACTGCATTGAAAATATTAATAAATTAATTATTAACAATGTAACAGTTTGATAAACTAAAATCTTATTACAAGGAGGGAAGCAAATTCAGTTCCCAAACCAATATATACAGAACAATCACGTAGAAAATTTGGCCATCACTCCATTTTCATTGACAAGCAATCAGTCCAGTTCTTTGGAATGATTGATGATCCAAGGTCGCACAGTTTATGGTGCACAAAAAATGTATCGCTTCCTTTGATGCCACACGATCCGTGTAGTCACTGGTCTATATCCAGAAAAGGAACGCACAGTAATTCATTGATTTACCTGACTATTTTGCAACAGAGAAATTTAAAAAACACAAAACGTCTCAGTCGGTAGATGTTAGGAAGATATCAATACCTGTAGGTTGTGTGAATTTATCAAGATATTGTTATGGTTACCACAGCAGGGCTCGTTCTTAACCAATATCGAAGGAGTTAATAAACAGCTGAATCATTTTCGTTAGACGTTGCGGAAAAAGTGACCTCTGTATGTATTCCGCTGAGGAGGATTACAAAATCCCTCCAAACTAGACTGAGAGACTGACCTCCCGAGGAAATAAGTTAATTAAAAAGTTCAAACAGCAGTTTTACAAATTTTCCTACCTCAGCGATACATAAAAATTAAGTGTCTTACTTAGCTAAGCTCATATCCTTTTTTAAACAAAAAATTCCGTGTGGAATTTAGCTGTGATCGCCTGGGCGTTACATTTCACAATAGACTTGTTTTCCACAGCAACGAAAATCGCAGCAAAATAATACTATCGCTCGCTGCTGTCTACAGCTAAACACGATTAATACAAACAGCAATCTGAAGCATTACCAACACCTTTTTGAACTAATTAGTATGCGTCAGCGAAGGTTAAAAAAGCGAAATGTAAACGAATTAATAAGCTTGTTGATGCACAACTGAAATTATTAATTCAAGCTCGATGGCCAACCTCACCTTTCGATTACGATCGGCGAACGGCAAAGCTAACCATGGCATTTCTTTGTGGTACTTCTGGAATTCGTCCTCTGACTTGTCCGAACTCACGAAAACTATTTCGAAGTTTTTCTCGGTGTGAAGCTTCTTGTAGAATTCTGCCAATTTGGGTGTAAATCCACGGCATGGCGGACACCAGTGCGCCGAGAAATAGATGCCGACCGTCTTGCCTTCGCCACAGATAGCCTCGATCCCTTTGTCCGTCCCAACGAGAGTCTCACCTAAAAGAGCCTTGAAAGTATCAGCCATGACGATATTAAGCGTAGCTTATTCCGCGCTACAAGATTTGATCAACAACAACCCTGAAAGCTTGATAATTTGATGCAGCTCTATTCAGCGTGCAGAGAAAATGCGACAGCTGAGTCAGAACCCCTGCCTTGTCTGATGGGTAATATGGCAAATGACGTCACGCTACGGTATACAAATAAAAACTGACGTCATATTTCCCAGCACCTGTTCATCATTTCTTTTTCGCTTTCGATTGAAAACCAAAAAATATTATCTGGGTGAGTTCTATTTAAAGCTGTGAACAAATCTTGAAGTTTAGTAACGATCAGTCAAGCCGAAACTTTCAAAACGCTGCATCACCAAAGGAAAGCAGTTTGTTTGGATACATGTTCATTTGCATAGTGACATAATTGGTTTTCACTGTCATGCCGCGCGCGTTAGACAAAAACCGTAACCATTTAGTAAATAAAGTCACGGATCTGTTATATGATAGATGATTAATATATTTAACAAACTTGCTAGGACTTAGGTTTGTACGGTTTTCATGCTTACGTTTTCACCCAAATTCCAATATGGCGGCCGACAATTGACAGAAACATGTCATTGAGTTTTGCTACTAACGTTCCGACGCATAAAATTAATGCTTAATCTAATGCAAGGACTGTTCAGTTAAAAGACGTAAAAGATAAGTCATCTTTTGAACTATGCTTTCGCCTTCTTGATAATGTAGATGGGACCCTGTGCGCGCTCTGATTGCTCAAAAATCCATGTTTTATCAGAGTATAAAACAGAAAAAGCGTGTTGTATTGTATTTCGACACATTACCTCCATATCATAAAGCAAATGAAGAAGCCAGTCGTGTTTTATCATAGTGTAATACATGGCTTAAGCTTCTTTATTAATTCTCGGGTCGTCACTTCCAAAAAACCCGATAAATGCTCTAAAAAGACTATTAGGAAATTTTTTTTCTCTAAAAATCCCTAAATAACCCAAGAATTAATTTGGCATTTTGACAACCAAAAAAGAAAGGCCAAGATAATTAAGGAAACCGAAAATTCGAGGTTATTCACTTTCGATACAAAATGGAAAATAAAATGAAGATGAACGTATCTTGTTCGACTTCCCGTTTTGACAGATCACTTTCAAAGAAAAGGGAAACAAACACAAACTTTTGTTTTCTGATTTTTGTGGTGTGCTCGTCGTCCGTGACGCGAAACGAAAGAGATTTATGGCTTGACTGCCGGCTGGACTGAAACTCTCAAAGATTGAAAGGATAATAAACTTTCTTATTTTGGTGCCAAAGATGCGCCAAATACGCGATCCATAGCATTAGTTATCTTTTTACTTAACATATTTCCTCATTTAGGTGGAATTAGGCGCAAGGAAAATGGTTGTGACGGCTGCAAAACACCAAAATGGACACCACATTAATACCACTCCCCGATCAGAAGTACGCTAACTTCTGTTTATGAAAAATACTGTTTTCAGGGGCGCGGGCGTAGCGTACATTTTTCATGGAGCAGTCACCGAAGAAAAAGTAAAATTCGGAGGTTGGGGGGCATGCCGTCCCCCGGAATTCTTATTTTAGGGTCTCGAAAATGCCATTTCCCACGTTTTCCAGAGAACAGTTTCATAGCCCATACTGATCTGTCCGTTTTAAAGTGGTATCTTTTACAGGGCGAATAAAGCTCAAATCGCACTTTCCGACATGCACCTCCAAGCCTAAATCCCCTAAAGCTTTCTCAACATGTGAAAAGCAGAAAATTGTATTGTGATTAAACTCCAATATGGAGGCGGATTTCTGTATGTTTGCATTGATTTCCCACAGCGTTGCGCAGCGCGCGAATGCCAAAATTATTTTTTTCACAAAATGATCATTATGATAAGAATACGGTTTTAGAGCTATTGGCGTACTGAAAAGATCTAGACAATTGCGAATTTCGCTGGTACAGTATAAATCCCTTTTTGGCTAGGCGTCGCTCTCGGCATCCGCGTCGTCGTTGCTTAGCTTCCATTATCACGAGGGGTTTTTCCGGAATGCGCTTCTTGTACCTTTTTATGCTTATAAATTCTTCACGCTTCTACAAGTGCGCTTTTGCTGTATTTAAATTGTTTATTCCAAAGGTTTTACTCACAAACGCGCCGATACGGGGCTCTCTTCCTTTTTGAAAAAACATCACAATTACCACGTGCAAAGCAGGAATTTTCAAACAAAAATGTAACGTATTTGCTAGCAGTTATTGGTTCCATCTTTTAATCCATATTCATGAGAAATGTAGAATTTGCTTCATTTCAAACAGTTCGTTGATGTGTGAAGACGTGGCATCGTTTCTCCTGAACCAACGAAGGAACCTCAACAGCAGTGAAGGCCAATTGAAACCCAAAATCTTTGGGAACATGAAATGAATGGTGAGTACACAAATTAGCAAGGACGAAGCCATGTCAGAGTCGTAATAGCACGCGTTTTGCCTGTTTCGCTTTCGGCGAATTGTTCTCATAATCCTTCGACAAACAATTTCGCTCGCCGTTCGCTTGCTTGCATGGAAACTTAAGTGCCCCGTAATTTAGTTACGTTGGGAAGTTCATGTTCTTTTTAGTGAAGCAAGAACAGACGACGGCCACGCCCTTAATTCTTGCTGTGGTCGCCCCAATTCAAATGTTTTCAAAGCTAAGCCATTCGTTCTTACAAATCTGAAAAACGGTAAAATAACCTGTCACGTATTTATAAAATTTGCAAGTAGCAGAGGCAGGGTAGCAGTTTTTCGTTGCGTTCCCCACATAACCGTTGACCAAAACGTTTTTAAACGCGCGACTTTCAGGCTTTTTCGGTTGCAATGCTTCCCTCTTGAAAAATTCTTGAATTCTTATCTTCTGAATGTCCTGTAAGCGTAAATTATTGCAAGGACATCGACAATATTCAGTTGCTACGTACCGTTGAACGTTTTGTTCAATTGTCTTTGCTTGTTTTCTTACAGAGTGGGAAAGAGGACTTGGAAGGTCGACAAGATGAAGGAACAAAGGGAAAGTTTAAAATTCACAAGCACTGGAGGAGGCATAGTAAAGATAAGATTTAATTCACAATATTATATTCCGATTTAAAAGGTGGCTTTATTTAATGCGACTAGTTTCCAAAACTTGCGCGGATTATCCAAGTTTCTATCTAGAAACGTTGATTTGAGTATCTCTAGTGATCGCAATTGTCAGTTTAGTGAGAAGTGTCAAATCAAACCCTGCAAAAATTTAGCAAAATTGGCAAAAACGAGATGTGAATATAGTGGCCACCATTTTGATCGGAGACAATGGAACATTGAGCGATTTTATTTATCATTTTCGTAACATGACTTACGTTTATATACTTGGACAAAATTATTTTCGCCTGGTCAAAGAGACAAGATGACAACGATGATGAAACTTCATTTAAATGAGCGTGAAAAACTGATAGCTTGGAATAACAATGTGGGACACCAATTAATACTGGTTATTGAAAAGTGGAAAAAGTTGACAGTAATTTAAAACATTCTGCTACAAAGAAATTCAACAATTTGAAACGAGACAAATTCAAAGTAAAGAAATGGTCAGAGAAGAGGAATTTAAGAGTATTTTTTTTTAAGATTTGAGCGCAAAAGTTACTTTTTCACGTGTTAAATTAATAGTTAACTTAATTTTATTTTGAGGTTCATCCATTATCGGAATGTGAATGTCAAAAGTTAATCGCTCAATGTTACATTATCTTTATAAACTGTACGCGTTTGAAAGGTGTTCGTTGCAACATTCGAAAATTAGTACTTCTTAACCATGTATTTTGGAGAAATTATTTTGAATCCGTGAATCAAAGTTAATTGAATATATAGTGAGAACGCTGTTTTGAAACGCAAACAAAGATTATCTCGTAATTAGGATCTAAGAGCGAGTTACTGTCTGATATCTTTCTCACGGGTTTTAAAATCAATTTGTTTTGAACATCAAATTTTTCTTATGTTTCTTTTTCTCAATTTGTGTTGCGTTGAACCTTTCAAATGCGTACGTTTAAGATATATTTCTGGTAAAGAAAAGATAATGTCTGGTTCCACGAAGCCTTTTTTTCTCAAATTTGGCAGTTCAAGTTGGAAGCGATGATTAAAATTTTAATTTATTTGACATAAATTATTACCTGACATTTTACATATGTTACAAATTAATTCTATTATATTGCTTTCAAATTCCAAAATTATTTTAATGAAGATACTACAGATTGAATAACGGCAAAATTTTCAAGACTTTCAAACAAAGAAATGGAGTTAATAAAACTTCGTCACGTGTTTTCTGTACAAGGACGGCGTCTTTCTTGATTCAGTTATCGATAGCTTTGCTTAGAATGTTCTTGCAGTGAGAATTTTTTGCAATAATTTAAAACACAGCAGTGGAGAGGTTCAGATAGCGAGATTTACTGAATATATAGCATTTTTCAAAGTGAACTGTCTGCTATGAACTCAAAACACCACGAGTGGAGAGAATACTTTTTTTCTATGATATTTCCAAGTGAATTTAGTTTACAGATCAGGTGGCTGAAAATGTTCAACTTTCTGAAAAAGATTAAAAGCATAGGCTGTTTACATTTCACATGTGCAACGAATTTATGTTATTGCTCTAGGACGTCGAAGAATTTGAATTGTGAGAACACACTGACCAAATTCTTGCACAATTGTCACTGATTATTTTCTTTATTTATCGGTCAAACAATTGTTCACTGAAATAAGTCGACGTTTTCGTAATTGTAATTGCAATTTCTACGCGATTAAAGTAATGCAAGTAAGTTTTCTGCGGTAATCTCGATACAAAGCGAGAGGAAATTTTCGCGTTTTGTTTTTGATTCCTTCAGTAGCTGAACAATTTTCACGTTTATGAAAATATTGACTTGCTTGTACATTTACATTTCAAGTGTAAATTTTATAAAATGTTTAGTCGCAAAATTAATGCTGCCATGTTTCAAGAAAACAATGTAATTTATAACTGTGATGTTTGAACAAATTTTCAGAATTTCAAATGAACACGAGGGATTTGCTTTTTACATAAATTTTGCCAGTAATTTTCAACATAACGTAAATGAAATATTCGCAAACATTTTATAACCATTTATTTCACTTCAAAATGTGAAAAGATCGTAAGTTGATTGATTCTTCTGGCAAAAAGATGTGATTACATTTGCTCGTGTTTCCTCTCTAAAATGTCAACATTAACTTCAATATAATTGTACTTTCTGATTGCTTTATTAAAAAAAGACTTGAAACTTTCAGTTGCACTGTTTGTGGTAATCTCAAAACAGACTATATTTTATTTGCCTGCCGTGAAAATTTTGCACTCCTATTTCTCATTTTGTTCAAGACAACACTTGTAAGAAATAACCCACCCTTAGAACTAGACATTATCTTAATCATAAGAGTCAGTAACATACTTGGCTTTAAACAGTTTTGAAACATGAAATCGAGAAAAATTTGAAATGATTGCATGGCCAAAATAGTGCAAAAACACTTGAATAGTTTCGTATCGAGTTAAAGATTAACAAATAAACTATTCATTTTCGCGGCGAATTTTTCAAGAGAAAACAATTCACAGTTTAAAGCCTGGTATGTTACTTGTGTTTGCTTTAATACAGCATCTCGCATTCGAAACTGGTTTAAAACTTTTTCGTGGGACGACATTTCGGAGTTTGTTGTTTAAAAATTTTACTTGAAGAATTGGCAAACTTGAAAGTACGTCCAGTTTCTGTGCTAGATGCTGTTCATTTTGTTTAGCGGGGAATATTTTAAAAGAGGCCCTCTTTGTTTGATTGCAAAAATTGTTGTCAGGGGAAACGCTGTGCAAATTTTTTTAAATTTTCCCGCCAAAAGTCTTAGTATATAGAGGGCACATTTTTTTGTTGTCACCTTTTAATTAAATTTTACTTAACTAATTAAGGAAATAAAGAAGAATTTAATTGATTTTAAGTACTTGTTGATTTAAGAACAAAGAAGAAAATAAAGAGAAATGAAATTGCAAACTGACACTGTTTTGTTGTATGTACTTTATTCAGACTTAGTATGATTATAGATAAAATAAAGAATGGAAATAAAATGAAACTGTTGTTTTGATTTACTTTAATTAATTAGTGCGAATATTATTTAAGATAAGTAAATAAATCACAACAACATTGCATGTATAAAAAATAAAGGTAATTTTATATCAAAGATATCTAAAAATGAAAAAAAAACGGCGCATGCGTATTTTGAGCACCCGTATTTTTTTCTAAGTTTTTTGGCGGGAAAATTAAAAATTTTTGAACAGCGGTTACCATGGCAATAATTTCAGCCAAACATTTGCATAACCCTCATGGCAGAACCAACAAATACATCAAAGTTAAACAATCTTTAATTCTGGAAATATTCACAGCAAAACTTATTTACAGTAAAAGTTGATAAAAGGAAATTTGAAAAACTGGCTGTCCACAAAAAAACTAAGAAAGCTCCAGTTCAGATTAAACTTTGTTTTTACAAAACAAATACTTCCGCAAAAACTAATGAGCGAACGAGGTGGAACTTAAGTTTACGAAAATCAAAATTTTCAAGAAAAATTAACAAGAAACCGTTTCTGCGTGTGAGAAAATTAATATTATCCTGGCCAAACGAAGTAGCAAGACGAAAATGATTAAATCTGTCGACGATTTGGTCTACAAACTGTACAGGCTTGATAAGCAATAAATCATTACACGCTAAATCATTTATTTTGACGTATTCAAGACAATTGGTTTCAAATTTTGCGCCAAATTAAATGCAACATAATATGAAAACGGCAAATCGATGAATAGTAAATCATAATTTGATCTCTCAGAGACAATTGGTTTGAAAATTTGTGGCCATACCAAACGAAACTTGTAACTGACGAAAAAACATATGCTTCTAACTGGTTGCTTTCGTTTGTTCTGCAATACAACTAAAGTTCCACCTCACTATTACAACAATACTGAATAAATTCTACAGAAAAAGCGATAATCAGGGGCACCCAAACGTTAAATACAACTGAGTTTTAACTCAAAAGCGAGCGAGCGAGCGATCAACAACTGCTAAGAAACACGCGATGAAGCTAGAAAATTGATTTTAGTTCCAGATCTGTTTAACAATTCAACTGAAACAGCACCGTTTTGATTTTGGCAAAATATGTGAATTATCGGCGAGTGAAATACTTTCTAAAACTGTCTGCTGTTTCAATGTGAAGCTGAGTAATCCAAACCAAAATTCTATACCTGTATTGGCTTATTCAAACAACAGCACCGACGTGATTTTGGAAAAGAGCAAAGCAATTATCCACGAATGGCATTATATTCTCTTAAATTGTCGGCCGTTTCAATATATAGCTTACTTAAGAATCCAAAACAACATATCAGCATTTCAAAAACGATAAACGAGACAAAATGATAATGGCAAAGCTTTTTATTTTCAAGTTCCAAGTTTAAAGTTTTAAAGCTGCTTTCGTCGGGTGCCCCTCTAAGTTTCGTTTCAAATTCTGTTCAGTGATTTTCTTCGCCCAAATAACCGATATTAAACCATTAAATTTAGTGGGGTAATATAGCACTGAAACTAGTGAACGTTCGATATGAGCGTAAAGCCAACATTTGTTTCAATGTAAATTTTAAACATCGAAAAGGCGCGAATATTGAAAAACAGCTACCATTGCTATCGAAAGTATTTTATTTAAACGTTATAGTGTCGGCTTATCTGTAATTGTCCTCTTCCGTCTTCCGCGCTTTATGATCCATTGATTTATTCTCCTTGTTTGTGTACTTGCACACATGGCGTTTGATTCTCTCTGAAGAAAAATAAACAAATGAAAACGTTAGACACGATTAACTGACATGACAGATTGTCAACTAAAAATCTCCTAAAGTCAAAGAATGATAGCTGGGAAGAACTTAACTTTTAAACGCAGTACGAAAAGTCTTGCAAGCGGTAAAGAAACATTTTACAAATCCTGAAAGGGCACATTAGCTTGGCGAATTATCTAATTCATGGAGCTGGTCACTATATTTACATGAATTCATGTCAGTGACAACTTGAATTCTAGTGAAAAGTGCCTGCTTTCATCGGCAAGTGTGACGTAAACCTGAAAATTTGACGCTCAGTCTTCATGCAAAAAGAGCAAAAATCTCCCTATAAAAAAACTTGATTTTCCAAGCTATATTCAACTCCAAAGCATAAGACAGAAATGGCTTCAGAAGCTACGAAAATGATACTCAGAGCGAAGCAACTCTCAACTCTGGCGAGTTCACACGGTCGACGACAACATTCTTAAATTGAATTTAGTACACAATGTTCAGGTACTCACCATTTAGCAGCCAAAGCTTGGTCAGCAAAAGATCATTTCTCCTTTCGTTGTGGAAGTTTTCAACCCTCGGTTCTGTGTTCTTCACAGTCAAATTCGTCTTTAACAAGAACACGGCCATGTCTTCACACACGCCGGCCAACACACGAGGACAGCGAAGCTTGTTACTTCTCATGAATATGGATACAATCTTCACGGACTAATACGTCACAAATTCTTGGGAGCAAAAATGTCTTGCATATTAAGGTTTATTCATGATAACTTCGTGTTTGACACGAGGGACACAATAAAAAGCTTCCAATCAAAAACAGGTACACAACCTTTACTGTACTTGTTTAAAACGCCTTACATGAAGAAGTAAATTTTAAAATTTTGTTGCAAGATGTTAAGAACTTGCATAATATGGGAAGAAAAAATAACCCACATTGTTTTAGACAATGGATTTTTTTCCCGATTTTTTTTCGAGACTTATCACTGTGACAACCTTTAATTTTCTCTATGAATTTATTTTGATCAACAGTTTATGGAAACGAAAAATGAATCAACTGCAAGCAAGAGAGGATAAAAGGTAGTGAAGAGTCAATGACCCGGCCATATGGGTAAAATAGAACAGATATAAATCTGAAAGCAAACAGTTTTAGAAATGCTTTCTTTTTTTCTTGGTAAATGCAAGGGCATGATGGTCCGTGATATATTCTGCCGACAAACTGGTTCTTTGTGTACCCGAGTCCTCTTTTTCGCACTCCCAAACGAAAATAACTGGAAGCTAAAGGATAAATTAAAGTTTCCTCACAATCTCAGGTTCACTGCGATTTTCGAAAACTAAAGCTCGATCTTTTGGTTTTAAATTCCGCCAGCCAACCCGATTCCCAAAAATTTGACAGTACTACTTGCTTTAGTGCTTACTTACGTTGCTCCTTAACAGCCCCACTAGGGAGGGGACAGGTTTGTTTTAATAAATAGTGCATACAAAGTTAGTAATCAAATGAAGTAATCCTATTTTTATTGGTTGATAGTCAGCTCGGAGTATAATTGTTGATTTTGTTCGACGGTACTTCTGAGACAAGGACACTAGAAGTGCGTGCGACTTAGAAATTAGAATGATAATTAAAAACGAATTCTACTACAACATGGTCGAGAATATTACAAGAAAATAAGCTACATTAGGACTCCGTCCACACTAACGCGAGGAAAAACACACAGCAATATACACAACCAACCAACGCACGTATGTAGGGGTCTTTGGCGGGAAAAAGGAGAGACCCTGGAAACTCACAGGGGAGGAGTAGATAACGGGAGATTCCAAGTAAAGCGAGAAACGCAAACGCGCCGCAATTAATGCACTGTATGAATCACGGTTTCCTTCACGAGTGTGTCACACTTCGCTGTTTACCTCTGAAATCTCGTATACAATGTAATAGGTTTTCGATCTGTTTGATCATCCGAGATGATCAAACAGATCAAAAACGTTAAGACTTATAATTTTAACAGCTTTTTACCTTGACGTTTTATATTTACTTTTACCGGCGAAACGTATATAATGTAATAGGATTATCTAACTAGCCCAGAGAAAAGGTTTTCTTTTTAAATATAGCCGTTGTATAAACTTGTCCTGTTTTTCTGTCGTTTGTTTCTTTTCACAGCGATGCAGAGCACTCTAGAAAAGCTCTACTACAGTGTACATTTGCTTTCCACCAACGACAAATCCACTCTATATCAAAGCCCGATCACGGGCGAAATTGCCCCTGCAACGTTTCCAACGTTTGTTCAAAGCCGCGTGTACCTCAGTAGTCCAAGATGAAATCTTGTATAAATGCGGTCCAGACCTTTCCGATTTCGCTTGTGTCCTCACTGCCTATTAACTCGAAATATTTACCCGCAGGGTGCAATATTGAAATTATCCAGTGCAAATTACCAGTCAGTACAGACTAAGAGCTTCCGATAGAAAATTGTTGGGTCAAAGTTATTCGCCCTTGCCAGGCTTATGCGACTCTCTCTTTCTCTCGTCCAGACGTTTAGCGTAGGCCTGGGCCATAGAGTTGATGATTGACAGCAGGAAGTAGATGATCATGGCGATCACAAGCTTCTCAAATATCCAGGCGAGAATATTTGGTTCCTGTAAAAGAGGAAAGAAAGAAACGAATTACAGGATCAGTCACGCAATTCCTAAGCTTAAAATGTTAAATGCTATCTTGCTAAAGCTTATCTTAATTTTAGTAGTGTGAAGCGAATACAGCGTTGAATAAGGGAGAGTCCAGTCAATCAGGTCATGTGTCTCCAAAGCCAATTTTACTTCGTGCCCAGGCCCCTCCGGATATGAGGGAAGGCGGCTCTGGGGACGAGAATGATAAAAGTATCTTGCCCAAGAAAACAACACAATGTTCCCGCCAGGGCTGGAACCCAGACCGCTCGATCCGGAGTCCCGTGCGATAACCATGAGTCCACTACAGCTTCCAAAATTACCCTTAACAGTCTGGCGTTTCAGGTGAATTCGTCATAGCCTCCACTTACCGAGGTAGTAGTGGCGCCTTGTCCTGGTTTCCGATGCAATTTCTCCTTTTGCTTTTCCAATGCTATCTTAAAAGGTTTCTGAATATAGGGACCAACGGTTGGGATGTCCCTACAAGAGAGAAGTAAAATAAGTACTGAAAAAGAAAGTAAACGAAAAACGTATTTCGATCAACACCGCTGTAGCTCCCCCGCTTATAAGCGCCCCCGTCCCCGGATATACATGTAAACTCCTATGTTTATAAGCCCATCCAAAACCCCTTACGAAGTTGTGTAAGCCCAGGGCATATAAACGGCAGTTTATGGTATTGTACTGAAATGAGAAAAGTTAACCGAAAAAAAAAGCTAGTACAACTTATGTTTTGAAAAAGTACTGACTAACAGTTAAATACGACTCTGTCAGTCGCCCCTTCAACAAACATTACAAGTACAAGAAAAAAAAACCCAGTGGTATAACTCACCCAACATAAGATAAAACTGCCTCTACATAATGCTTGCTAAATGCTAGGATAACAAATGTTTTCTGAAAAAAAAAAAGGTCATACGTCAAACACAATAACAAAAACTAAACCAGTATCATAAATAGCACGCCTTCCCATTTTATTTAAGGAACTTCCAAAACTTTAATAACAGAAAGCAAGGCAGTTAAATAATGAAAAAATGCCATTTCCGAGGACACTCAGGCTCACTGTGTTCACAAAATCAAGTAGGAAATAAACTACATGTATCCAGCATCAAAGTAAACAAGTAATTCAGACATTACGATTTACATGTAGTGGTACATTAATTGCAAAAAATTTCGGACGATTTCAATTTCGAACAAAAAAAGTGTCCAAAAATAAAACCGTCCGAAATTTTTTAGGGTCCCAAATATTTACAGTACATTATAAAATTTTAAAGTAGCTCCAAAGCTCTTAGTTTCCTTTATAGCGCGAACTCTAGTCGGGACATTGCTTGAGATATGTAACGGCTTGATAGAATTATGTGCTATTTTCTCGTCAGGCTATCGTAAAACCTTGAGGGTTCAGTAAAACTATCATTTTCACAGATGTTGTTCAAGTGTAATTCGTGTTTTGTAGGCGTAAATTTGCTTTTAGCTATGTTTCATCACAGTGTCCAAAAATTTTGTCCCAAATTTGTCCGAAACGAGATAAGCGTCCGAAAATTAACCGTCTAAAATAAAACGCCCGAAATTTTAACGACCGAAAATTTTAAGTAATGAAAGTACAGTTCCTTCTACCTGGAGATGCATCTTTATAACAGCCTTGCCGATGAGTGTCGCTCCAAAAAACGTCCAGAAAGGAACAAGGCAATGGCCACAGGTGATACCAGCTAAATCAAACAGAGGGTTTGGAACCTGTGAAAGGAGGAAATAATTCTAAGGCTCAATTCTTGATCAGTTCAAGAACACTCCGAACAGTAAACAACTTAGAAACAAGACAAACATTTTACAGAAACTGACTGGATGTTCAACTGAAAACATGAAAAGAAACAGAAACAGACTCTGCTGTGTTATTTAAAACACTATTATCGGGCAGGATGGAAGTCAAAGTAAGGTGAAATTAAAGGACTACAAAATTATGCGACTGCTGTGAGGTCATGATGTACAAGAACCTTGGGATTGCGATTTGGTGTCCATATCATGGTTCAAGTTTCAACAAGGCAGTAGTCTATCCCAGGCGTTCGGTTCCTTGGGGCGCAGCGCAAAAAAACAGCGCGCCCCAACTAACTGAACGCCTGGAAGAGGCTAACAAGGCAGGGGTTATGTTACGATTAAATTTTTACTTCCTCTTGCTGTCAACTCCAGGTGCTAAAGACTGCTGTGGTGCATTTTGCATGAAAGTCTATTCTCATTGCATACCGCCTCTTTACACTGGCAGTTTTGTTTCCAGTTTTTGATTTTGTTCAGAACACTGGGTGTTTGGTCACTGTTGACTGAAAATGCACAGGTTTTTGGGACAATAATGAAGAGACGGGAACAAGAGGTGGAAAAACGTGTAATCTGCAGTTCCAGAAAATATCCATATCTCCCCCAAGGAGGAGACTTTTTCTAAGAGTCCCCCCCATCACACCCCTCTGAAATTCCAATAAATCTTCACACATTTCTTTAAATTTTTTTGGTTTTTCAGAACTCCCATCACCCCGCACACCGTTGAAATTCCAATTCTTTCTGTGGGGGGAGTAAGGATATTTTCTGGAACAGTGCAATGTATGTCAATTATATTTCACAGGTCTCTGATTTTGAATATTATTTTGAATTTTGACCAGTCATATCATACATAACTGGCATTTACATGTAGTTGAGTATCAGTTGATACAATCACATGGTTCATGGTACTACTGAGTGACACAAAATACAATCATGTCAACTAATTTTACTCACCGAGGCACACACAAGTATGCCAAAGAATCCTACTCGCTCTACTAACTCAAGAACCATTTTCTTAAGTCTAGTCCATAAACTCTGATCGGCGAGAGAGGTTAGCCTCTCCAATTCTTCAACTTCTTCAAGCTCCTCATCATCTGGGTCAGTTCCAGACAATCGTGCTGAAGAAAATACATGATTGTAGAAATCAATATGAAGATTCTTGAAGTGGAATTTTCATTAGATTGGAAGTGATGGTAACTTCGCTGTCAGTGATTACTTGTCTGCCTGAGTAGCTTGTGTTGTTAGAATTTGTTATACAGGGGTTGGGGTGGGGGTGGGGAATGGGGGGGGAGGGGCACACCTTAACGTTGATGGCTAAACATGCCAACTGGTGGAAACGTTGGCACTGAAGGATTGAAGAAGCTGAAATTTGTCAATCACAAATTTTTCATCACACATTTTTTGATGTACACTGCACATGTATTTTTTTAAATGTATATTAGACATTGTCACTTGTTACCTGCTCTTGCCATGAAATAAGGAGGGAGTTCTCCAATGGCTGTGCCTGCACCCTAAATGGACAATGTTATAGCACTGTAATAATAATAATAATAACAATAATAATAATAATAATAATAATAATAATAATAAACGAATCTTTAGACAGGATTAACCCATCAGTACTATAAAGTACTGTTATCAAAGGGGTCCTGTAAGATTTAAAAATTTAAAAATTTTAAAAAGGTAAAAAGTTAAAAAGGCAAAACTAGTACATTGGGAAACATATAAAAACTCACGATTAAAAATTACAAATAAAAATGTTCGTTGCCTTTTGCCTAAATAAAACCCTAGAGTTCAGAGTTCTTATATGTCCGCCGGTAAACTGTTAAAAATTGAAGCCCCTAAAAACGAAAAACTCCGACGGCCAAACTCCAAGTTCATTTTCGGCAGTTCGATCGAGGAAAATCTATTTCTTGTGTTGACATTGTGACTTACCCTTGTAAAATAGTTCTTAAAAGGCGTGCATACATTTCCAATTAGACAATCAAAAACATACAGACAGACTTTTTTTTTCAAATAACTGTCAACTGATGCATGCATGAAGTGCATTGAAAACAATTCAATCAACTGCACAATAACTTTGCTGGAAACTTTACAAAATGTGTTAAATAAAAGCCTTGTTAGTATTCATCAATTGATACAGGATTTGAAAGTACAATGAAGCAGTTTGTCCAACTGCTTATTCAGTATATAAATTGTGCTGCTTAGGTTGGACAGAGTTTGTTGAGAAAGCACTGACCCTTGTTTCGTAAGTATGGAAATTGAACAACTTCTAAAAAATTGTTTTTAGCAGCATTTTTGTCAAAACATCAATTTCAAAAAGCTTGTTTCAAACTTTGCCATGATTGATTATATTTTCAATAATTATTGATGACTTACCCACATAAAAGCCTCTATCCTAACTTTACTCATAATCGTCAACATGTTTACCGGTACTGTGGAGGTGTGATCATCATCAGGACACTGGATACTGGGGGGCAACAATTTCACATGAGTGCATACTAATACCATCCAAATCTTTGTGCCTTTAGATCCTTAGTACAGTGGGACGCCACCTTACAGCCACCCTGCTAATACCGCCACCTCACTATATGGTCATATTATTCTGCCTGAACAAAAGTTCAGTTAGTCACTTTCTTATTTAAAGGGCCCCTTTTTAATATGGGCACCCCAATAATAGCGTATTTCTACTGTCCCTGGATGGGATTCTAAATGTAGTCCACTGCAGGGTTACATCTCAGCATTAAGTTCACCAGTACACCCATATACACCTGGGTGGAAAGAGGCACTGTGAGAGTAGAAGGTCTTGCCCAAGAACGTAACCCAATGTCCCCAGCCAAGGTTCAAACCCAGACAGCTTGATCTGGAGGTGAGTGCACTAACCATGAGGTCTCCACAGAAAGATTATAAACTTACTCATCAGGGTAAGGTGGTTCAGGGAAGTCCAAACTGTCACATTCCCAAGCAGCTAGAGTCACAGATGCAATGTGAGGTCCCTGGAAAGGTAATTATAACAATGACTAAACAAAGAACCAGAAACAATGTCACTTTTACAAGTTGACTATTAATTATTTTGATCACCACAATTTCAGCTGCAGGAAGAAAATATTAGTATGAATTCTAAATGTAGATGGCAAAAATATGTCCAGACCAAGCCAGGAGGCCTACCATAATGACCTGCATGTTGTATACCTGACTGTCTGTCCATCTGAACACATTTTTACAGGTAGATTACAAAGTTGCCACACCTACATAATTATACAATCATGTACATGTAGATTAAGTTTCATAGCAACAAAAAACAAGATAATGTTCTAAGAAACCACACAGCAGTAATGGCAAGACATGTTCTTGATGTGTCTCCCTCCATCGTCATGAGTTGCTTACATGTAAGTTTAATTTGAACATGGTACAGTTTATAATCTTCATATAAAGTTTGACAAAGAGAAGTTAATATGTAAATTATGAGCAGCAAGACAATACCAAAAATGCAAAATAATGGAAGCCAAATAACTGAAAATAAATATTAACAATGCTCAGTGGATATGCAGGGCTGTCAATGAGGGTTGTAACCTGTAACACCTGCTATGGTTGAGTGTATTTGACAGGCCCTTGATGCTATGGGTGAACTGGACAATAGTTGATTCAATTCACTAAAAATGTAACAAGTTTGTTACGGGTGTGAAGATCATACATGTATTGGGCTACTGTTGACTCAAAACTTACTGACAGCCCTGAATATGTGTACATATGTACAGTGCTAATGAATATAATTTAAAATTAGCAAGCACTTACCAAATACAGAAGAAAGGTATGGAGTCCAGTGCCAAGTCCAACAGATGAGAGAATCCCAAGGCCAACCCAGTATGCCCACCAAAACAACACAGATTTCAGCTGGCTGAGGGACTGCAAACAATTTATGTACAGTGCTAAGTCCAAGTTAATGTGAAAGTGTTAACATAAGCCCCCTGTAAATTAACCATAATCCTTATGGATCATTTTCAAGTAACATTATTTTGCAAGTATTAAAACTGTACCATCCTCAACCCCTACATTTTGGTTCTCAAAGATATGGCAGATACATGTATCTTAAGTCATAACAACATTGCACAGTTCAACCCTGCTATTTTGAAATCTCAGGGGAGATGAAAAATAGTCCTTTGAAATTGCGGGAGCTCGAAATAGCCAATAGTAAATGACTGAAGGGCAAATCCAAGAGAAACAATATTGAGTTCAAAATACAAATAACAGGGAATTTCATTAATCGAATTTGAATAAGTAGAGTCTAACAGCTAACTGGATTACAGGATTGAAAATCAGAACTCATTCTCACCCAGGTGACTCTTTCCAATTTTACATGAGAAAAAATTGGACAGTTTCTGGTCACTCCCTTGCCCAGAAGGAAAGTACTGGGTGCTTTCCATTTGATGAAACAGTCTCATTTGAATTTCTGCAAATTTCCAGTAGTAAATTATTTTTCTGGCATTTTTGGAAAAGAGAACAGTTTTGCAAGGTATGTGTGTAAACCCAAATTTTGGACCAGGAATTTCCATTCCATTTGATTCTCCTCTCAAAATTTCCAGTTGAATGGTCCATGTTTCAGAAATTTGACAATTTGTCAAGGAAATTTCTAGACCATTTGCACCAGTTTTGAAAGTTTCAGATTTTATGGTTGAATGGGAAGCCTCCGAATCCATTGTCTGCTTTTCAGGTGTTATCAGTCAGACGCTCTTACTAGTACTGTAGATCTATGTAGTCCACAATGATCATCACAGCACTTAATGATCAGTGTACATCATACATGTACTAGTGCTGCAACGATACACCGATGCTTTGGTGAATCAAGATATTTTTTGTCACAATAGGAATATTGATATTATGACAAGATATCACAATATCATGATATTGTGATTCTTCATGAACAAAAAATTCAACATTCAGAAATGACTAACTCTTACAACTCCTTACCCAAGTCCAAGTCATTTCCGAGCTATTTATTAAAAAAAGGGACCTGGGAAAGGGAAAAAAGTTCCATCTTTGCTTTGTATTGCTTTGCGTGCTTCTGGTCACGTACACTGTATCTTTCAAGATGGTGGCACAAAAGCATGCACAGTTCCAATAAGTTGTCAGCTGACACAGTCTTGTGCACCCATGGTTTGTCCGTTCTTCGCAGCTGTCAGTTGCATGTAATGATATATCGTATCATGTATCGTGGTGTGGCACTTGTATCGAGATATGTATTGTATCATGAGAAATTGTATTGTTGCAACCCTAGCATGTACCAGTAATAAAAACTACTAATGAGCCGACTGAAAAGAGCAACAATTTTCTGGCTTGCCCTTCAAGCAAGTAAATGTTGGTCAGAATCCACTAACCAGGGCTTCTGATAATTTGCACGGTCGTGGAGCCATGAATTTCATGTAAATCTGCGAATTATCCCACAAAGTTCACAAAAACACGCAAAATAACGCAAAATTCACTAGAAATCGTACCAAATACATCGATGTTGCTACAACATATTTGAAACTTATCTTGGCTAGACAACGAGTAGTCCCTCTTTTGCTTAGACTGTTGTGCATGACGCAAAAGAAAACAGTGGGAAAAAAATGACCACGCAAAATCCTGGGGGCGAGGAGTATGCGCTGCTTGCCTCCAGGATTTCGCGTGGCCATTTTTTTCTTGCAGTTTTCTTTCGTGTCACGCACGATGGACTAAAGCAAAAGAGGGACTACTCGTAGTCTATATCTTGGCTGTTGTGGCTGTTTACTTGCCATAAACTTGCAAATTTATTGTGAAACTTTGTCACTGCAATGAGTGAACAACCAAAAACTACCAGGTACTCTTGGATTAAAACTGAAAATTCATGAAATCGGCCATTTTTTAGCAATCGCTTTTCAGCGAAATTTGCCTCAAAAATCTCTGTGAATTTCCTGCAAAATTGGCAGTTTTTTCCACGAATTTGTCTCTGAAGATCCCGCAACATTTAACTTTTTTCCGTGACCTATCAGAAGCCCTGACTAACACAAAGGGAAAATCCTCTAGTAGCCCTGGGCTATTGAACACAACTTTCTTTGCATGCATAAGTGCAGGTAGCAAAAAAACAATTCACTCAAGGATCAGCCTGAAAGTAAAATATGTACATTATTTTCCATTTAGTTAAATACACTACATAAATTATCAAGGTTCAATGCCAATGACACCTTGTACACTGTAAATGGAATTACCTCTTGATGTGCTCCCTCCAAGTTATAAGCAAGAGTGGTTAATATTGAGATCAGCAGTAGAGATGTCACAGTCTTCTTATGTTTCAATATTCTGAAAATTACAAACAATTCAAACAATACAAATCCCAAACCGGGTTAATTCCATCTCCATAAAAAAGCAAAGGCAAGAAACATATTTTGCCCGAATGAGCATCATTTACCTTTCTTTATAATCATGTAAAAGAATTCCCATTTCAAAAGAAAAGTATGTCAAGGTTACAATGGGACGTCGCCAAAGGACTATTCCATGTCTTTTTTTCTGGTCAAGTTTTCTCTGTTTCCGCATCTCTTCATCGGACGTCAAAACATCACTGATTCCATCAGAAGGTGCAGTTTGATTGTTCATCACATGATCACTTTCAACTGTTGGAGAAAAACACATTGTACAACAAAAGGACAAAGGATTATATAAATATATAAAAGTCTAATGCAAGGAAAGGCTAAAAAAAGATTTAAAAGTCTACAGAGTTGTAAAATGTACACGTATGGTACATGTAAGTCACTTGTTTTCTCAAAGCTAAGAAAGTGAATGTTGGAGTGTTTACAAGTGACTGCATGACCTAACTTATGTTTGCATAGTTACCTTGTTTCATTGGGTCTCTGTATCTTGCTTCCCCAGTCTTCACAGAGGATTTTTGCTGCAAACTGCAAATAAATTAAAAAGAAGTAAAATTAACAACAATTCTAAGGCTGCATTTGATTGCCCTTACTCCACAATGAAGATGCCATAAAATTTCATTTAATATAAACCTCGGCTGGGCTTAATTACAGCTGTACACTGTACGTTGTATACAGCTTCCTACGGGTGTCAAGCCTTTTCAATAAGCCATGTTCGATATATCAATATTCTAGCATGGATCCAAGGCTTTCGGGTCAAATTTGCAATTTTTTTAAAGTTTCTTTTGTCTCACAATTCCCAAACGAGACTTGGATACATACAAAAAAAAAAAAAAAAAAAACCAGCAAATAAAGAAGTTTGTCCTAAAAGCCTAGGAGCCATGTTAGAATAAATTTTTCATCACTGGAGTTAGAGTTAGGTTTCGATTCGGAAGACTCTGAAATAAACTTTGATTGAGCACATTCCATAACTGTGAACTCACTGCTTAGGGCTTTGAGAGCAATTTGCAATATTTCAAGGGATGGAAGGGAAGACTTCTTTATGGACAAGCTGCTTGTATATATTTAGGAATGGAAATGCGAATTGGAGGAGCAGGCAAACAAAAAGCAGGAAAGAAAACTCAAGGACTCCTTTGCGTCAGTTGGATGGTAATTTTGTCACCTACAAACAAAAGATTCCCATGCGTGCCTATAGATCATTTACATTTGTCCTTAGCGAGAATGTATTTCATCAAGGTATGGTTGTTCTATTAAATCCAGTTTGTGTTTTACTTTCTGGAATGCTTCATGTTTATAAGAGAGACACAAGTGTTGCAGTTTTTGAGACTTAATGACCTCCGCATGTAGGTGCTCTTGTAGCCTCTTCTTTGAGTGGCTCTTTATTCTAAACTTTGATCCTTTTGCAGAAGTGAGCTTCTATTTAACGTTTGGTCCATCAACTCAATGGATTTAAAGCTTGTTTTGATGGATTGGTCATGTGCTGCGCATGCCACCAGCAGCACTACCAAGAGTTGCTCTCAGGTGGACCCCTGATGGCTGTAGAAAGAGAGGCAGACCAAAAGAAACATGGAGGAGGACAGTGAAGAAAGAGATGAAGGAGAACAGCTGGACATGGGGTCACCTGGAACGACAAACACCCGACAGAAGCCAATGGCGCACTTTGGCCGAGGCCTTATGTGTTTCAAAACACGAAGAGGATTAAGTAAGTAAGTTAAGTTGATTCAGTTCTATTTAAGAATTGGCCTGGCCCATACTTTGACTGTGTTTACAGAGAGTTTAACCAAAACAATGGCTTTGATCAATTGAAAATCGTAGAATTGTTTGGACCTGTATTTTTGAAGCTGCAGGAAGCAAGGCGGAAGGAAACATTTCATACAATTACCGATTTCACATTGTCACACGTTTTAAGTCATAACTCCACATAACCACTGGAATAAAATAGTTTTGACAAGAAAGTGTGTTAAAAGTTAAAGTAAACACTCCAAACACTTAGCCGTCTGCATTGCATGTCACTGCTGTTTGTTCCCGATTGATCATAATTCTGAAGATACACACAAAGGAAACATACAGCAATTTATTTAAACTTGCTTTAAACAAATAGATAGAACAGTAACTTGTCAAATTACCTTCCTATATGACTAAGTCCCTAAATGTGGTACAATTTCAAAGGAAGGACTGATAAGATGAGTGTGAATGAAATTGACAACATACTTTTATTGTGAATACAATCGCTAATCTTTGACTCTTATCTACAAGTAAATTGAAAGAGAAATAAGTGCATGTGGGTTGGCGGCGTACAGCTGCGACCTATTTACGTATCATTCAGTATATCGGTTGCAATGCTTCTTGACTGATGATCACACAACTTTGCAGCTATGTTATAAATACTATGGGATTGAACAATATAGGTTGTCGATAGCATTTCTACAAATTGCTGGTTGAATTTAAACAGAAACTTTTTAAAATAGTGTTTGGAAGTCCGTGGAACAAATTCCAGTGAGAGTTCTTAAATGGTTCTCACAGACTCAGTTTGCTTGTTTCGGTTTAACAAACTCAACCTATCGTTTACGTCTTTATTGTACCATTGACAGATCATCACCAGTAAATTGTACACTATATCTTTCTTTAAATCTGGGATATTGCTGTAACAGCCAATAGCACTTCTGGAACTCATAATTTCTGTGCACTTTTCAAACGTGTATTACACCATCCTGAAGGAAAGGAGACGACGTGAGATATTCAATCTTCCGGTGTAGATGTCACAATAGCCGCTGGACCCATTCTCCTCAAACTTGGTTGTGAAACAAAATGGCAGCGTTTTGAAGCTATTTTCGAGATTTTGTCAAAGCACAGAAAATCGAAGATTTAACCGAATTAATTTTTTTTTTTTTCGCAGAAATATGAAAAGACACATAGAAATAGGGTAAGGGTTTCTAGAAATGTGCTGCACACCCCATCAAAATTTTAAAACTTATCCTACCCCCCTGGGGGAACTGATTTCTGATCGGATAGGAGTATCCTTGCCTTTACAGCTCCATGTGCACTTGACATATGCCCTGGCATATGCAATTTACGATTCGAACAAAAGCTCACAACACAAGACGATCTTTCGTCCAGTAAAGGAAGGGTAATCAACTTATACCGCTGCTTCATAGGAAGTTTCAACACAATAAAAACTGTAAACTTAGACACGTGGCAGTCACGAACCTCATGACTCACCACAGTATACGATGTATAACTACAGTACTTGCATTGCTTTAACAGTAACTTCACCGATTTTCGAGTTTTGATAAAAATTGATAATCACGAAATGAAACAAATCTATTCAATGTAAGTTAAAATTCCCTTTTTAATACAAATAACCAAGCAATCTCTGATTTCGACATCGAAAAAAATCTCACTGTAAGCTTAATTTCCCTATCATAAGGTTCACTAAAGTTTGAACACGTAAGCACAACTTATGAAATCGAACTGTCTCGCTTGACATGCATATATGAAAGTTACCTTGCAGACCAAACGTAAAATCACATAGATAAGACAGCCCTAAATGACGAAGAGAACTACAATTCCTTACCTATTGGTTGATTCTTCGGGCATTTCGTTGGGAGATCCTAAATCTGAATGCTCCAACCGAGCAACCTACAGCGGAAGCGGAACGAATTATTTTGAATATCTTAAGTTAAATGAGGCTATAATGGCGACCAGTTCTAAAGATGACAAGTAGAAATAACTAAAAGCCGTATAACTCAAGTTACCAATTCTTTCTTCAAGCCTGTCGTAGAAAAACCTCGTCTCCTCAATTCTTGTCGTAATTTTACTACAGTCCACGAGTTGAAATTTGCCGGAACTTCGGAATCTTTCGCCGAGCTTCGTTCGAGCCGTCGTGGCCTTCGCCGACGGCGATCGGCCATAGATCACGCGGAAATATGAAAGGTCTTTATTGCCGTGTGTTGACAAATCTCTCAGTCTGAGTAAAATAACGGAAATATAGGTGTCAAAATGGTGCGCTGGACAAAAGAAAAGTGCAGGAAAATGCAATGGCTGCCGATTGCAATGGGAATTACCGCTGAAACAAAAAGCCCTACTGTCTACTTCCGGTCAAATACCTTCCGCTGATCGAAGAGCCTGAGGACCTTCAATGTAAATTGACTTCCGGTTTGACTTTGAGTTCCGCTTGAGATGCTCATCTTCTTAGGAAAACAAGCTCATTATGATTTATTCACACCCTGTAATTTATAGTTAAAGAAAAAAAAGAAGAAGAAAGAAGGCGTAACGCATTCTCAGCTTACTCAGTGCATGCATATTGAATGCACTACCTTTGACAATTCCGTCAGTTTATCAAAAGATAAAGATACTGGTAAACCGGGGGAGAGGGGGAGGGGGCGGGGATGGACTCCCATATAAAAAGAATTGGGGTGCTCGTCGTACCTTTTAGGGGTTAAAAAGCGGTTTTGGTACCTCTCAGGGTGCTCAGCTTCAAAAGGCCCATAACGTGAGCTTTGCGGTACCCTTTAGGGTATTCACCCTCATTTTCTCTTGGCCGAATAAAATATGACAGGAGAAAATATGTTGCTTTAGAATTCGTACTTCCTAAGGGTGAAAAAACTTTCAAGCCACGCCCACAAAACAAGATCTTGGCACCTCTGAGGTTTTCTCCAATATTTTGGACAACCTCCCCCGTCCTTCTTATATGGGAATGCCGCCCAGTGGAAACTGATAGGCTCTTACCGATAATGCTCGTAAAAAAAGCATTAAATGCTTAAAGCAGTCCTTGTTTTTTGCCGAAAAAGTGATAAAATAATGCTATTTTTAATTTTTTTAAAAAGTGCTCGTGGGTTACATAAAAATGCTCACTTTCTTCCGATTTTTTTAAACATAGAATATTACATTTTTCAACAACACAATGTAACGATCAATGTTTTTTTTTTTTTCCCATTAGTCCATTCTGGCTGACTTCCATTGTTCCTCGATGACAACGTGGATGACGCCATCTTGGAACGAGTGTGATGGACTGGGTTTCTAGAAGGCAACCGCTGACCTATCAAACCTATTCCCCAGGCCTCCTCGGCTCCTTTGACTAAAATGAGGGCAAAATGCATCTGGGAGGCTTTGGACGCCATAAATAAAGTCAGATTGTGCTTTTTAACACAAAATTATACAAATAATCAGTCGGAAATCCAAAATAATGCTAGCAGTGCTTTTTGGGATAAAATGTGAAAAAAAAAATGCTCGCGAAGCCAAATAATGCTAAAAAAAAAGTGCTAGCACTATCGGTAAGAGCCAGAAACTGACAGACGGTTTACAGCTGCTAACAAACTTAAATATACTTTGCTTAAAGGCTCGAAGAAATGTTTAGCACAATTGAATTTCGTTATTTCATGTTGTTGTTGTTGTTGTTGTTGTTTTTTTGAAAACAAAAACACCTCTAATAAAACACGCTAAAAGCCGTACTTCTACACAAAACTAGTGTGAGTTGTTGACGTGATGGGGTGCGCAAAAAGTTGCATTTTCATCGTGTAAATGAATGAATTATTTTTCTTTCTTTTTCTTGCAGTGTTGTCTTGGTAAAGGACGTAGGAAAACAAGTTTCAGTGCTCCAATTGAGATATCACATGTGAAATTAAGGTCTTGGAGAATTCGCAAAAGGTGTTGAAAAACTGGCCAACGTCATTTTTCTGCCTGTTTTCTAAAACTATGACTCGTGTTCCTAAAACTTGATTGTATCTCGTGAAACGCTTTTTTTATCATTATTTCTCAATGTATTCAAAACTGGGAAATACTCAAAAGCAAACGACACATCTATCACTATTCAACACAATAAACACTGGGCAGTTATTAAAATACAACTGTTGTTAGGGAAGTTTTAAGTCATCAGATAAAGCACAGATCGACGTGTTATTATCCCACGCTGTAATAAAGCTGCGACCTCCTGCTTTCAGTTTTCATTTTTCAAGAGAAAGGCGCTCTTTACAGCAACTTTAATTGTTCTGACCACCAAAGCAACGATGACTAACGTTACTGGAGATGGAAACTTCATAAGCAAACTGAACCAAGCCCTCAGAGCACAACAAGATGGGGTACTTTTATTTTTTTCAGCTTTGAACGTTGTTCTTTCCATCACCGCATCGCTGGGCAATGCTCTGATCCTCATTGCTCTTCATAAAGTCTCTTCTATTTATCCTCCGACGAAACTTTTCTTGCGATGTCTGGCGGTCACTGATCTATGCGTTGGACTTATGGTACAACCACTCTTTGTTACAAGCATGTTGGCTCCTTTCACCAATATGGACGTGAATGCTTTCAACTATGTTTTCGAAGTACATGATGTTGCAAGTATGTTTCTCTGTGGGGTATCTCTCCTTACGTCGGTCGCAATTAGTGTGGACAGACTTCTCGCCCTGTTGTTGGGACTGAGATACAGACATGTCGTAACGTTAAGGCGCGTTCGTGTATTGATATTTTGCTTTTGCCTGATTACCGGGTCAAATATAGCGATTATCAGGCTGTGGGGAAGGAATATTCGCTTGTTGTTGATCCCTATTTACATAACACTTTCTGTGGTAACATCAATTTTCTGTAACACTCGCATTCACCTCAGACTACGACATCATCAAGTCCAACTACTAAACAATGTCCCCCAAGGACAACCGAACGAAGGAAGAATTCCAATGAACATAGCAAGGTACAAAAAGACGGTAGCTACTGTTTTATGGGTGCAGTTGGCATTGGTTGCCTGCTATACTCCGATTGCTATTAGCGCTGCGTTAGAAGCTATTGGAATAGAAACTCATGTTGTGGCCTTTTTTACTGTATATTCTCTAGTTTACTTTAACTCTTCTCCAAACCCGATCCTGTATTGTTGGAAGATCAAAGAAATCAAAGAGTCTGTGAAAGAGACCATAAGACAACTTTACTGTTTGTAAATATAAACTGCATGCATAGGCATAAAATTGTGAATTAAAATTGATATATAGCCGGTTTAAAAAACCTGAAAAAAACCCAAGCAGATTAGTTGCTAACATGTAAGTTCATTTCTTGTAATGTGCAAAATTCTTTTCAAATAAAAAAAAAAACCCTCAAAATTTCAGTTAACTATGAAAGAGGAGCAGATAACCATACTTACAATGCTAAGCCACCAACTTTAATAATTAATAAATGCCTGAATTTAGGTTTGACAAGAGACATTTTTAAAATTGTGAATTATAATTGATATATAACCGGTTCCAATAGCGCAAAAAAAGCGCATTAGTAGCTAAGTTCATTTCTTGTAATGTGCAAAATGCGTTTCAAATCGAAAAAAAAAATGAAAATAAAATTTACGTTTACTAGCTGTAAAAGAAGAGCAGATAATTTTACTGTCAACTCGCTAAGCCACCAACTTTAATAATTAACGAATGCCTGGATAAACGTATGTTAGGTGACGTTTGACTGACAAGAGACATTTTTAACGATTTCTCTCCAGCATTGATTTCTTGAGATATATAATATAAATTTGCTAACTCTTTTTTTGGGAGAAATGATAAATTCACAAGGATTACTGCAAAATAATAAACATAACACTTTCTACGTCAGTAGACAAATTATCTTTGCCTCGAAACCAACACAAATGATATTAATAAAAATTAACTTGAAGTTGCGCCTGGATAAATGTTTAACACATATATCTGCGGAAAATTTTAAAACGAACGAGTGGAGGTGTCTCTAAACAAACTGGAATTGTACCGAAAATAACTTTTTAAATGTTGTCTTTTTAACAGCTGATGGGAAGGAAGTAAGGTGTCTCTGTACATGCAGCTTTCCAGGCCGAAAACTAATTCAGTAGGCCTTTGCTCGTAGTTTAATCTATTTTCCAAGCTCAATCAAGCGATTATACTAAATATGAGCCATGTGAATATATCCATGCTACTTTCGGGTCTCTTGCCGCCCTTTCATGCACCTTGATTGATGCAATCATCTTTTTCGTTAACTACAGATAGAGTCGGTTTATTCTTGGAAGTCAGTTGAATTTACATTGACATGGAAGATGTCTAAGTTGAAGAAGCCTTATTCTCAAGGTAATCCCCCTCAGGTTATTTTTAGAAATGGTATCCAGCTCTCCAGCAAATAATTTTACCACGCGCGTTGCGCAATGTTTTTCGTGGAGAGCAAAAATGCCTGTGTAGCATTGCATAGCTGCTTGCTGTAGGTGTCCCAAACTCCACACAATCAACCTTCAGTATTAAAACTATTTGTCTCCCTTTATCTCCTTTTCTTTCTCTCTTTAACACTTTATTTTTTAATCACAATCGTAAATTATTTCATTAATGCTATTTATCATCTTCTATAAGTAATTTGTATATCTTTAGTTGTATTCTATTTTTTTTTCTGACACCTCTGTAAAATTAATGTTTGTGAGAGTTTAAATTAAAATTGAACTGAACTGAATTGAATTGCATGGCTCTCCACGCGAGTAAAATCCGCGTCACAGAATTGGCTATTTCTAGATCCGGGATTTTTGCAGTCAAAAAGTGACCTGAGAGGAATTACCTTAAGAATATGGCCTTTATGGGAATCAACTCTCGTACCCTTCATGTTTTCTTGTCAGAGCTAATTTTCTCCGGTCGAGTCATTTCTAGGGAGTCGAAGGCAAGAACCAGGTTCACACCCCATTTTCCCCATTTAGCAAAAGCCGTTGTTTTAATGAGCAAGAGTTCAAAATGTCGCTGACATACTGTTACTTATAATGTTGTTACTAATCACCTCGCCACTGCCGGTCCCAGGCCTCGATAAGAAAGGAGGAAGGTTGGACGGGGGCCAGAGACCTTATCCCATAGAAAGGCACCCTGCTACAAAAACGCCTACGAGAATAACTCAAGATAACTTAGCTCTTGAGAGGGACGAGTTTCCTTTAAGAAGACGGATGACCTCCCTTCTCGCAACCAGGGTTATCAACGCAGTAACATGGAAAATAAGGACCACGTATAGAAGAGGAAAGAGTACCCAAGTAGCAGCGGAGATGATAAACTACGACTTATTGCTACGAGCGAGAGACGCAAGGACTCAATCCGGACATGCAGAAAGGGCTGAAGTGGAGAGATGTCTTGGAAGAGGAAGACGCACGCATGCATACTCAAGGGGTAGCCCTGATGTTGTCAAAAACCGTCACAAAAGGTGCTCATGGGATGGGAGAGGAAAGACAAAAAGCTCTCAATTCCATCAGAACAAGAGCCCAGAAGTCCAAGACCCCAGAGGAGTAATCAAGTACTAACAAGTGACTCAAGAGGAGTATCCGAACGCACAACAGCAGATACATAGAGGGATTAGCTGAAGACGCTGAACAAGCAGCAAGAGAAGGGAACATGAGGGCTCTGTACGACTCCACCGAGAACCTGTCTGCAAAATACAGTAAGCCAGAAAGACCGGTGCAAGATAAGGCAGGAAGACAAATCCCGGGGAAAGAACAGCAACGGAAAAGATGGCTAGAGTACTTCGAGGAATTGCTGAACAGACTAGTATCACCAAACCCACCCGACATCTCTTCCACAAGCTGTTCCACAGCACAGCACCATTATAGCGAAAACTGATCCTTAGAAAGTTGGTGCTTTGCAGGAGAACAGCCAGTTTGCCCTCACAGTTAGGCTTAGTGAATAAGAAATTTCACTGCGGCCGGTGAACTTTGATCCATTTAGTTATAGACCATCGTATTTGTTTGCAATTTTTGTTGAACATCTGGTTTTTTTCCAGCCTAGATGAGATCGTCGGCACTGACGTCATGAGAAGAAGAAGAAGAAGAAGAAGAAGAAGAAGAAGAAGAAGAAGAAGAAGTCAAGATTCGCGCGGCGCGATTTTGTAATTATTTTTGAAGTTTAGAGTTTTGTTGCAGTCTCTCCATATGACACTACAATAATCGAAATGGGGCTGCAATAAAGCGAAAATTGCGCAAAACTTCGAATATCACATCCACAGTGCAACGAAAAGGCCAGTATATATATATACCAGAAATTGCACATCATTAGTATATCATCATTACAAAATGTTGCTCATTCACCAGTCACCAATGATAAGTTTGCTCAAAACAAAAGCCTTCACATGTCCCGATTGGGTGCATTTTTTCTCGCATGATCAATTAAATCCCCTTCTACGAGTAGGCCCTATTTTCCCTTAAGTATTCTCGTTGAGCGTGAAGTGAAAAAATATGGAAGGGTGATGAAACGACCGCGCAGAATTTCTCTCTTGTTTGGCTTCTTTCTTTTGTTTCACGAGACGAAATAAGGGAAAAACAGGCACTTCTTGTATTATACTGATAAGCGCTCCCTTAGCGAGGCCCAAAATTGTTGTGCACCCTGCAGGAATCACAAGAGAAATACTTTATATGCTCCAGTCGATGGATCAACAAAAATTACCCAATCTTCGAAAGCACGTGGAAAAACAAAATGGTGACAGCGCAATTCGCATAGGTAGGCAAAAGCTTAAATATAATTATATTTTAAAAAAGCACCCAGTTTCACTCTCCTCGTCAGCCCAAGTCTCAGATCTTCAAAGACTTTTTCAGATTACACGATTGTCTCGGAAATTTGGGAATTCCTGTACGAATACAAATCCTCTCGAAGCTCTGGCGATTCGGCAAATCGAGATATATTTGTAGGTTTTTCACTGACAGCATGCATTGCCACGTCCCTACACACGCGAAATGTCCAGACAACAAGAGATCTCGGAAAAATAATAACAAAAGCATTAATGCACTCTGAACATAATATCTGAGATCCCCTGATGAAGATTAGCAGTAAGTGGTCGAAAAGTCCCAGTTGTATCTCATGTGATAACATCATAAGACCAACGATGAATAACAATAAGCTTTTTCACAAAACAAAAGTATTTTTTTGCCATTTTGGTTGTTTACCATTTACACGGAGAAACCGGTTTGTCGACGGTTGTGCAAATGGTAAGCGAAAATGCCTGATGGTAAGTTCCGTTCGGATTTTCAATTTACCATTTTTACTCAAGAAAAATCAATTTAATTACCGAGAGAGCCTAGGACGAATTCGACCTGATCATATATAATTCCAAGATAGCGGTTAAGAACTGTAAATGTAGGTACGTTTCCACTCAGATAGTTCCGTTGGAAATTTTGGACTACCTTTCAGGACGATCAGTTTATCAGGTCTTTATTGCCATGTGTTGACAAATCTCTCAGTCTGAGTAAAATAACGGAAATTTAGGTGTCAAAATGGTGCGCTGGACAAAAGAAAACTGCAGGAAAATGCAATGGCTGCCGATTGCAATGGGAATTACCACTGAAACAAAAAGCCCTACTGTCTACTTCCGGTCAAATACCTTCCGCTGACCGAAGAGCCTGAGGACCTTCAATGTAAATTGACTTCCGGTTTGACTTTGAGTTCCGCTTGAGATGCTCATTTTGTTCGGAAAACAAGCTCATTATGATTTATTCACACCCTGTAATTTATAGTTAAAGCAAAAAAAGAAGAAGAAAGAAGGCGTAACGCATTCTCAGCTTATTCAGTGCATGCATATTGAATGCACTACCTTTGACAATTCCGTCAGTTTATCAAAAGATAAAGATGCTGGTAAACCGGGGGAGAGGGGGAGGGGGCGGGGATGGACTCCCATATAAAAAGAATTGGGGTGCTCGTCGTACCTTTTAGGGGTTAAAAAGCGGTTTTGGTACCTCTCAGGGTGCTCAGCTTCAAAAGGCCCATAGCGTGAGCTTTGTGGTACCCTTTAGGGTATTCACCCTCATTTTCTCTTGGCCGAATAAAATGTGAAAGGAGAAAATATGTTGTTTTAGAATTCGTACTTACTACGGGTGAAAAAACATTTCAAGCCACGCCCACAAAACAGGATCTTGGCACCTCTGAGGTTTTCTCCAATATTTCCGACGAGCTGCCCCGTCCTTTTTTATATGGGAGTCCCGTCCAATGGAAACTGACAGACGGTTTACAGCTGCTAACAAACTTAAATATAATTTGCTTAAAGGCTGGAAGAAATACTTAGCACAATTGAATTTCGTTATTTCATGTTGTTGTTTTTTTTTTTAAAAAAAAAAAGAAAGAAAAAAAAGCACCTCTAATAAAACACGCTAAAAGCCGTACTTCTACACAAAACTAGTATGAGTTGTTGACGTGATGGAGTGCGCAAAAAGTTGCATTTTGATCGTGTAAATAAATGAATTATTTTTCTTTCTTTTTCTTGCAGTGTTGTTTTGGTAAAGGAAGTAGGAAAACAAGTTTCAGTGCTCCAATTGAGATATCGCTTGTGAAATTAAGGTCTTGGGGAATTCGGAAAAGGTGTTGAAAAACTCGCCAACTGCATTTATCTGCCTGTTTTCTAAAACTCTAACTCTCTGATTGATTGTATTTCTCAATGTATTCAAAACTGGGAAATACTCGAAAGCAAACGACAGATCTATCACTATTCAACAAAATAAACACTGGGCAGTTATTAAAATACAACTGTTGTTGGGGAAGTTTTAAGTCATCAGATAAAGCACAGATGGACGTGTTATTATCCCACGCTCTAACAAAGCTGCAACCTCCTGCTTTCAGTTTTCATTTCTCGAGTAAAAGGCGCTCTTTACAGCAACTTTAATTGTTCTGACCACCAAAGCAACGATGACTAGCGTTACTGGAGATGGAAACTTCATAAGCAAACTGAACCAAACCCTCAGAACACAACAAGATGGGGTACTTTCATTTTTTTCAGCTTTGAACGTTGTTCTTTCCATCACCGCATCGCTGGGCAATGCTCTGATCCTCATTGCTCTTCATAAAGTCTCTTCTATTTATCCTCCGACGAAACTTTTCTTGCGATGTCTGGCGGTCACTGATCTATTTGTTGGACTTATGGTACAACCACTCTTTGTTACAAGCATGTTGGCTCCTTTCACCAATATGGACGTGAATGCTTTCAACTATGTTATCGAAGCATATGATGTTGCAAGTACGTTTCTCTGTGGAGTATCTCTCCTTACGTCGGTCGCAATTAGTGTGGACAGACTTCTCGCCCTGTTGTTGGGACTGAGATACAGACATGTCGTAACGTTAAGGCGCGTTCGTGTATTGATATTTTGCTTTTGCCTGATTACCGGGTCAAATATAGCGATTATCAGGCTGTGGAGAAGGAATATCCGCAAGTTGTTGATCCCTATTTACATAACACTTTCTGTGGCAACATCAATTTTCTGTAACACTCGCATTCACCTCAGACTACGACATCATCAAGTCCAACTACTAAACAATGTCCCCCAACGACAACCGAACGAAGGAAGGATTCCAGTGAACATAGCAAGATACAAAAAGACGGTAGCTACTGTTTTATGGGTGCAGTTGGCATTGGTTGCCTGCTATACTCCGATTGCTATTAAAGCTACGTTAGAATTTATTGGAATAGAACCTCATGTTGTGGCTATTTTTACTATATATTCTCTAGTTTACTTTAACTCTTCTCTAAACCCGATCCTGTATTGTTGGAAGATCAAAGAAATCAAACGGTCAGTGGAAGAGACCATAAGACAACTTTACTGTTTGTAAATATAAACTGCATGCATAGGCATAAAATTGTGAATTAAAATTGATATATAGCCGGTTTAAAAAACCTGAAAAAACCCCAACCAGATTAGTTGCTAACATGTAAGTTCATTTCTTGTAATGTGCAAAATTCTTTTCAAATAAAAAAAAAAACCCTCAAAATTTCAGTTAACTATGAAAGAGGAGCAGATAACCATACTTACAATGCTAAGCCACCAACTTTAATAATCAATAAATGCCTGAATTTAGGTTTGACAAGAGACATTTTTAAAATTGTGAATTATAATTGATATATAACCGGTTCCAATAGCGGAAAAAAAAGCCCATTAGTAGCTAAGTTCATTTCTTGTAATGTGCAAAATACGTTTCAAATCGAAAAAAAAAAATGAAAATAAAATTTACGTTTACTAGCTATAAAAGAAGAGCAGGTAATTTTACTGTCAACTCGATAAGCCACCAACTTTAGTAATCAACGAATGCCTGGATAAACGTATGTTTGGTGACGTTTGACTGACAAGAGACATTTTTAACGATTTCTCTGCAGCATAGTTTTCTTGAGATACATAATATAAATTTGTTAACTCTTTTTTTTGGGAGAAATTATAAGTTCACAAGGATTACTGCAAAATAATAAACATAACACTTTCTACGTCAGTAGACAAATTATCTTTGCCTCGAAACCAGCACAAATGATATTAATAAAAATCAACTTGAAGTTACGCCTGGATAAATATTTAACCCATATATCTGCGGAAAATGTTAAAACGAACGAGTGGAGGTGTCGCTGAACAAACTGGAATTGTACCGAAAATAACTTTTTAAATGTTGTCTTTTTAACAACTGATGGGAAGGAAGTAAGGTGTCTTTTGTACATGCAGCTTTCCAGGCCGAAAATTAATTCAGTAGGCCTTTGCTCGTAGTTTAATCTATTTTCCAAGCTGAATCAAGCGATTATACTAAATATGAGCCATTTGAATATATCCATGCTACTTTCGGGTCTCTTGCCGCCCTTTCATGCACCTTGATTGATGCAATCATCTTTTTTGTTAACTACAGATAGAGTCGGTTTATTCTTGCAAGTCAGTTGAATTTACATTGACATGGAAGATGTCTAAGTTGAAGATATGAAGAATAAACTTATTACGTTCGATGTTCCACGTTGTTTTATGTATCCTCCATGATTTTTTTTGTTCTATATCCAATAACTGGAACCCCTGACAAGTTCCTTTCTCGCTAGTAAGCGAGTTACTCAGAGCCAAGGGAGATGTAGGATGAGAGAGCTAATCCTGCATATAAGCCTTATTCTCAAGATAATCCCTCTCTGGGTATTTTTAGAAATGGTATCCAGATGTTTTTCGTGGAGAGCAAAAATGCCTGTGTAGCATTGCATAGCTGCTTGCTGTAGGTGTTCCAAACTCCACACAATCAACCTTCAGTATTAAAACTATTTGTCTCTCTTTATCTCCTTTTTTTTCTCTCTTTAACACTTTATTTTTTAATCACAATCGTAAATTATTTCATTAATGCTACTTATCATCTTCTACATATAATTTGTATATATTTAGTTGTATTCTATGTTTTTCTGACACCTCTGTATTTGTAAAATTAATGTTTGTGAGAGTTTAATTAAAATTGAATAGGATTGAATTTAATTGCATGGCTCTCCGCGTGAGTAAAATCCGCGTCACAGAATTGGCTATTTCTAGATCCGGGATTTTTGCAGTCAGAAAGTGACCTGAGGGAATTACCTTAAGAATACGGCCTTTATGGGGGATCAACTCTCGTACCCTTCATGTTTTCTTGTCAGAGCTAATTTCCTCCGGTCGAGTCATTTCTAGGGAGTCGAAGGAAAGAACCAGTTCACACCCCATTTTCCCCATTTAGCAAAAGCCGTTGTTTTAATGAGCAAGAGTTCAAAATGTCGCTGACATACTGTTACCTTATAATTTTGTTACTAATCACCTCGCCACTGCCGGTCCCAGGCCTCAATAAGAAAGGAGGAAGGTTGGACGGAGGCCAGAGACCTTATCCCATAAAAAGGCACCCTACTACAAAACGCCTACGAGAATAGCTCCAGATAACTTAGCTCTTGAGAGGGAAGTAAGAGTTTCCTTTAAGAAGACGGATGACTTCCCTTCTCGCAACCAGGGCTACCAACGCAGTAATATGGAAAATAAGGACCACGTATAAAAGAGGAAAGAGTACCCAAGTAGCAGCGGAGATGATAAACTACGACTTATTGCTACGAGCGAGAGACGCAAGGACTCAATCCGGACATGCAGAAAGGGCTGAAGTGGAGAGATGTGCTGGAGGAGGAAGACGCCCGCATGCATACTCAAGGGGTGGCGCTGATGTTGTCAAAAACCGTCACAAAAGGTGCTCATCGGATGGGAGAGGAAAGACAAAAAGCTGCCAATTCCATCAGGACAAGAGCCCAGAAGTCCAAGACCCCAGAGGAGTAATCAAGTACTAACAAGTGACTCAAGATGAGCATCAGAACGCACAACAGGAAATACATAGAGGGATTAGCGAAAACTGTTCCTTAGAAAGTTGGTGCTTTGCAGGAGAACAGCCAGTTTGTCCTCACAGTTAGGCTTAGTGAATAAGAAATTTCACTGCGGTCGGTGAACTTTGATCCATTTAGTTATAGACCATCGTATTTGTTTGCAATTTTTGTTGAACATCTAGTTTTTTCCAGCCTAGATGAGATCGTCGGCACTGACGTCATGAGAAGAAGAAGAAGAAGAAGAAGAAGAAGAAGAAGAAGAAGAAGAAGAAGAAGTCAAGATTCGCGCGGCGCGATTTTGTAATTATTTTTGAAGTTTAGAGTTTTGTTGCAGTCTCTCCATATGACACTACAATAATCGAAATGGGGCTGCAATAAAGCGAAAATTGCGCAAAACTTCGAATATCACATCCACAGTGCAACGAAAAGGCCAGTATATATATATACCAGAAATTGCACATCATTAGTATATCATCATTACAAAATGTTGCTCATTCACCAGTCACCAATGATAAGTTTCCTCAAAACAAAAGCCTTCACATGTCCCGATTGGGTGCATTTTTTCTCGCATGATCAATTAAATCCCCTTCTACGAATAGGCCCTATTTTTCCTTAAGTATTCTCGTTGAGCGTGAAGTGAAAAAATATGGAAGGGTGATGAAACGACCGCACAGAATTTCTCTCTTGTTTGGCTTCTTTCTTTCGTTTCACGAGACGAACTAAGGGAAAAACAGGCACTGCTCGTATTATACTTATAAACTCTCCCTTAGCGAGGCCCAAAATTGTTATGCACCCTGGAGGAATCACGGGAAAAATACGGTATATGCTCCAGTCGATGGATCAACAAAAATTACCCAATCTTTGAAAGTACGTGGAAAAATAAAATGGTGACAGCGCAATTCGCGTAGGTAGACAAAAGCTTAAAATAATATAATTATATTTTAAAAATGCACCCAGTTTCACTCTCCTCGTTAGCCCAAGTCTCAGATCTTCAAAGACTTTTTCAGATTACACGATTGTCTCGGAAATTTGGGAATTCCTGTACGAATACAAATCCTCTCGAAGCTGTGGCGATTCGGCAAATCGAGATATATTTGTAGGTTTTTCACTGACAGCATGCATTGCCACGTCCCTACACACGCGAAATGTCCAGACAACAAGAGATCTCGGAAAAAATAATAACAAAAGCATTAATGCACTCTGAACATAACATCTGAGATCGCCTGATGAAGATTAGCAGTAAGTGGTCGAAAAGTCCCAGTTGTATCTCATGTGATAACATCATAAGACCAACGATGAATAACAATAAGCTTTTTCACAAAACAAAAGTATTTTTTGCCATTTTGGTTGTTTACCATTTACACGGAGAAACCAGTTCGTCGACGGTTGTAAAAATGGTAAGCAAAAATGCCTGATGGTAAGTTCCGTTCGGATTTTCAATTTACCATTTTTACTCAAGAAGAATCAATTTAATTACCGAGAGAACCTAGGACGAGTTCGACCTGATCATATATAATTCCAAGATGGCGGTTAAGAATTGTAAATGTAGGCACGTTTCCACTCAGATAGTTCCGCTTGAAATTTTGGACTACCTTTCAAGACGATCAGTTTATTTCGAATATTTTCCTGCCGGTCGAGCCAAAATTGTCTTACCATTTACATTCCAACCGAAAATTTCCGGAATTTTTGGGTAAATGGCAAACAACCTTTATCTTCACTATCACCATGATCAGATATCGTTTGAAACGTTTAAAGGTCAACTTCCAATAATTGGTTGCCAAACTCCCTCTTAATCAGCAATGAAGACCTGTGGGAGATTACCAACCATGCAGGAAAGGATGTCTAACAAAATACGCAGAAGAAAGTGGAGTTGGATTATTGGGCATATGCTCAGGGAAACTCAGGACTGTGTGACAAGGCAAGCGTTATTTTGGAACCCGCAGGGCAGGGGGAAGCGAGGCCGCCCCAAACTGTCCCGGAAACGATCAGTGGACCAAAAACTGCGTCAATCTAAATCTGATTGGCAGGAAATTGCTAGACTAGCCCAAGATCGCTCTGAATGGCCTGCTTTTGTGGATGCACCATGCTCCCCATAGGAGCCACGGGTGAATGATGACCCCCCCCCCCCCCCTTAACAAGATTGCAGTCACACAGTGTCATCTTTTTACAGAGCCTTCCGCAACCTTAGGCTTTAGTTTACAAGTTTCTGTTTTATAGGTTAGAATCACTATTATAGTTATAGCTTGTGTAATTAAGGCTATTTTTTCTCTTTTACTCTGAATTTTACTTATCGGAATATTTATTTCTCGCTAACTTAGCATACATTAATTGCAACAGTTTTGGACGTTTTATTTCGGACACCTTTTATCCCATTTCGGACAAATTTCGGACAAAACTTTCGGACACTTTGCTGAAACATAAAGTAAATGTACGTCTGCAAAAGACACATTAGACTGAAACATCTGTCAAAATGATAGTTTTACTGCAGCCTCACGGTTTTACAAATACACCGACGAGAAAATAACACAAATTCTCTGAAGCCGTTACGCAGTGTCTCAACTAGAGTTGGCTTCGTTAAGTCCGGCATAACACGCGGACTCTAAAATTCAAAGCTCAACCGACAGATGCGTTTTTCGCTTCCGTCATTGAAATGGTCGGCGGCTCCTTCCAGCTTCCGACTACTGCCGAGCGTGTGGTAATCAAATCGCTGAGCACAGTTCACACAACGAAACAGTGCTCGGCAGTAGTCGGAAGCTGGGAGGAGCCACCGAACATTTGATTGGCGGTAGCGAAAAACGCATTTGTCTGTTGAGCTTTGAATTTTAGAGTACGATGTTATTGAAAGGCGCAGTAAGAGCTTTGGAACTACTTCAAAGTTTTATACTGTTCTGTAAATATCTCGGACAGTTAAAAATTTCGGACGATTTCATTTTCCGACACTTTTCTTGTAAGAATTTAATGTACTCCATTGCTAGAGGCCTAATCAACCTCACCAACCCGAGCATAAATAAAGTTATGTATGTGTACGTATGTAGTAACTACGGATAATTTGTGAATGGGTAACTATTATTATAAGTTAAGGATGCTTTAAAAGCTGCGTTTTCCGTCCAGCTGACGCAAATTGTTGTAATTATTGTGTTGTTATTGACAAGAGGGGTCATTAAACATGAAGTTAACATAAAACAATTCCAACATCTATTTTCTTAAATGTGTAAGTTGATTTATAAGTTCTGGCTTTTTCTCTTTTCAGACCCCATCGGACCTGAGAAAAGAAATAGAGAAAAAATCAAAGTAACAAAAAGAAAAGAAATTGGTACCAGGGGATCTTAATTCATCTTTTACGTTATATGGCTATGTGTAACTAGCTAAACCTTATGGAAACAATAGACCATCGTGGTGGGTCCAGCTATATTTCGCTATGCTTCACCGGAAGATTTCAACTGAGTCAATTAGATCAAAACCAAGATCCGAAGAGAGCCTGAAATCAATAGGAAAAATGATCTAAATAAGACAATTTCAGTTGCATGGTTAACAAAAATATATTTCCACGAAATACTCAATGAAAATGCTTGTGAAGCACGTTCAAGCCTTCATAGTCGCGTTAAAGAAACGACTGGCTTAAAACAAAAAAAAGAGGAAAAAATACTTTCTATGACTAAAGCGTTCGAAGGCAGTATCGAGTACCGCTTCGATTCTGAAAAAAAAAATCATCAACAACAAAAGAACAAAAATTAGAAAAACAAAACGAAACCCGCAAGGTAAATCGACTAGTTTTGAATGCAATACTCGTCTGAACTGATCATAGTAATATTCCAGTATGTGTCAGTCTGTTGCTGCGGTTTCTGGACTTTAATCTACATTAAATAGCACTTAAACCACGAGTCACATAATAAACAACATTACGAACGCATATTCTGTCAGCTGAGGCACGCTTGACATCAGCGGCGTGCGTTGGTGTACACGCTTGCGTTTAACATGACCTCGTGACGTGAAATATACGCCCTAATAAAACTACGAGCAACTGAGAAACTTTCTAGCAAGACGACATGAGTATACGCGAATTCGCGTAGTTGCTGTCAACGCCAGAAAACAGAAGAGGCGGAGGCTTTTAACTGAAAGCGTTCTCATGAATAGATGTCAAAACGATAAATTTAGTTAAGGACTTATTTTTGGCTTTAGCGATGGGATATCACGCAAGTTAGTCGGGCACAGCCACATAACTATTTTAAGACATTGGAAGACAGTCCGAAATTTTTTCAGCTATATTGCTTAAGTTCATTGAGCTAAATGCCACGGAGATGCGAAAAGGGATTTTCTTTACCATTTAATTTACCTCGATCATGTGTGATTGGACAACTTTCTCAAACAGTTAAATAAAAACCATATGATGGCACAATGCAATACTCACGCGAGATATAATCACAATCAGAGCTACCACAGTGTCTGAAGACACGAGAAGATAAGGCCAAAATAAAGCCAAATCTAAAGTTTCAGAGCCCTAAATCACAAATTGTTCATGGGATGGTGGGCCTTTAAGATGCTACCTTTTAAAAGTGAGTTTCCATGGACAGCTCAATTGATGTCAACATCAGGAAGTTTGACAAGCCCATGTACTTCGCTGGCACGCCATAAAATCACAAGAAGCAATTTACCCTTGCACAAAGATGACAAGAAATGCTGAAAAGAGGAAAGCAGGTGAGAAAAAGTGCAAATGTGAATCTGAATTTGAGTTGATTGAGAAACTGCAGTTCAAGCAATAATTAAAAAATCCCTTTAAAAGTGTTTTAGTTCCGAAGCGCATTTACCAGCCGGGTAGTAGAAGTTGACTTACAGCTGTGCAAACTAACGCAAAAACCACGAGCAAACACTCTGACATGTTTGGCAAAGCGAATGTAAACTACCTATTAAGTCTGATACGTTAAATATATTACTTAAAGGATGTCAAATGATGATCTTGCGAAGCTATGCCATAACTCGTGATTTGTTTGCTTTTCAGACTTTGATAACATTTGATAATGGATGCGCCCGTTAACCAGAGCTATTAATGTTCTAATGCTTTGGCGTTTCATGTCGGAGTTGTTGTCTGAAAGACCAAAGAGCTACGACGAGAGCAAACAGACGAACATAACATTCATAGAACAGTGCCGAGGTGAGTAGTTCCTTTTGCTTGCAAGTTTTCCATCGTTTACAGCAAATGCCTGTACAGATGGAAAGCCGTTTTACCCTTGATTCTAGAGTGCTTTTAACCTTTTCTCTATAAACCGTGACTGATTGCATTATCCGCAAGTCCTGAAAGCTATCTTGTGGTTCAAAGTAGTCGTATGGGTTGAAGTACCGCATCAAAACGCCTGTTGATCTCCTGGTTGTCTCTGTGAACGGCGACAGCGGGCCAAATATGGTCGGCTGATTATTCCAATCCTTAAAATGATTGGCGCGGCCGGTTTCGCCACGTGAACAACAACAAAAAAACACACACACACACATTGCATAACGAATTGAGTCCCTTTAAAGACCGCAAACACCCGGCGTCTCACGACTTAACTGTCCTTTTCGTATCCTACGGATGCAGCCTAGTCAATGTTGAGAGAGTCGTGCAGCGAAGCATGCATGTTACGGCTAGAACATATAGAGTTTCCTTTTGACATGCTTTATTCAGTTTGTTAAACGAAAACGTGGTAGGTTTGCCTTTACAAAACCTGTGTTTATGCGCGCATACGTTCCACGTCGAGGTTGTCAAACTGTCGATTGAAGATGTAGTATGAGAAAGTCCTAATTTGGCAAAAGGTTACTGACCGCAAAATATAATTTTTGACTTCATTATTTCTAATCATGGAAAGATCTCTAAACAAAACACACCGGAAATTTTATAAAAGGCGATCTTGAAAATGGTAAATTAAATGCTCGAAAGATAACCCTAATATGGAAATTTTGCTCAAGAGTCGGGCGAAGTCCGGCGAAATGTGTTGTTTCAGCGATCAAAATAATTCATCGTATTCACGACCCACAAGTGCCCATTATGAAATATTGTCTTCTCCTTGCACATTCTAATTTGAAATCGAGCATCTTTTTTATTTATTTTGAGCAGACGAGTACTAAGTGAAGCCCTTAGATACACCGCCTGTGTTGCGTCTCACATGAAATGAGTGCAGCTACATTTGTAAATCAATAATTTAAACAAAGCCATGCTCATGCTGAGGTTACAAACTCTCAGTGATCCCAGACGTCAAAAGGTTTACACTAAAAAATATCGTGTTATTCAGTAAAATCATTCGTTACACGCACTTTAATAAAATGTCCTGTTTGTCTATTTTTGCATCTTACGTTGATCAGTAGGACCTCAGTCGCTGCATGCACGCGCGTTCATATACAGCTGTTTCGTGAAAGATTGTCCTTCAAGATCGCACGAATTCCAAGAGGTATTACAGATGGTTAGTGGTATGAAGTTCACGGTGTTTAACTGGTAACGAAGGAAGGAGAAACCATAAATCTAAGTATTCACGACTTTTTCCTCTATCCATCTAAAACACCGCGAACCTCAGTCAAACGGAGCTAAACAGCCCTAAACCACCACTACATGTAACACCTTTTAGCATTGTCGCAAACACTTTTACGCTCTTGTAGGACATTACCTTTCTCGAAACAGCTATATCTATTTATTGCATTGCGTGCATGCTTGTAAGCATTCCTTGAATTCTCCATATAAATCTTGACCATACCCCTATGCAACCATCAATGACCGCCCAGCAAACGACTCCGTTGTCCCACTCAGCCATACAAACTGACGTCTTCATAATAAAAACCTCCATTCGTATTCCATTTATTTATCTTATAGTTGCAGAGGTTGTCTGATTTCTATCAACTTACCGAGCAATTGTTTGCAGAGCTAAATGTCGTTTACGCCAATTAGTGTCATGCGAACTAACAAAGTCACTGCCTAATAGTACCTGATATGGCCCACAACACTTGAGTTTACCCAGCTAATGGGTCCTAATGGCAGATCACATAGCATTCAAACTTCACGTTGCGTGGTCACCGAGAGGATTACGAAAAATATGCCCTAGAAAGATTCATTAATAATTCAAAAGGAATGCATCCATTGAAAAGGCAGTATTTAGGTCACATGAATGCGCTGTAAGCCCAGTGAAGAATATGCATTCTGTAATTTTCCATATGGAATGCGTGTTTAGTACTTATACTTATTGTTCCTTTTTGGTACGCCAAGGCGGTATATCACACGAGTTTGGTCGCGCCATAATTCGTATTTTGGCGAAAGGCAGTCGATCTAGCCAAATAACCACGGCGAGACCGCCTGATATGCCGCCGAAGCGTACCAAAATGATACAATTAGGTATTTACTGTACGCACATTCGACCAAGTGAGCATGGTATGGTAGCCATATCAGGTCAGCGACTTGATATCAGGACAGTATAGACACGGTTTCTGATGGCTAATTTCGAAATTGGAAATGCAATACAATATTAGTTCGTGGTGAAAACACACCTTTTTATCTTATGGTATCATGTAATGGGACCATTACATCATTTTGTTGTTTTTAACCTTCATAACGATAAAAGTTATTAATCCAGCTACACTCTTTTCGTATAAGAATACATATATTTTTTTCGGCCCAGGCTGAATATCCATATTTTTCGGCCGATTTTGGGCTGAAAATATTCTTCTGAATATTCTTAGATTATAGGAATACAAAGTGGACCATGGCGATAAGACGTCAGATTATCTGTCCTATCATGACTTTGGTGGCGTTGAAGTAATTTTGGAGCCAGACTGTAGACAAAACGCCTGATATGAAACACATAACTTCTTGCAGAAATTTTACCAGCATCAAACATACGGCTGGTACTGTTTTCGTTGTTTTTTGGCTGGTGTTGTCGTGCAGAGAAATGAAGTATTTACAAATTTTCAACACACAAAATTATATTCGCCTCAAAATCATTTCGTAAAATCCGATACCATTTATATTTCTGAGTAGGATCTCACTGTTCTGTCTGATGGAAATTAGACCCCAATAAAATCCTACTTTGAAATTAAAATTCAACAGGTAACTTCAACTGATAAGTGAATCGCAACGAAACAAATACGCATTTCATGATACCAGCTGTTGGGGAAGCAAAAGCTGCTTTATTTAGTCAGAGCAAATACGAATGATTACCTTCAACATTTATGCATCAGTCAATTCCAGCAGTGCCCTTCCCCCCCCCCCCCCCCCCGGGCAACCGCGGGGCATGTGCTCACGTTGTCAGTCCCGGGGGTGGGGCATCTGCAATTTTATCGTGGCCCGGGGGCTGGGCATTTGCGTACCCCGGGGCGGGTTTTAAAGGTGTGTTTTCTCAATTTTAGATATTTCTTCATTACTTGTAAGCATATAAATATAAGCGACAAGGTGAACTATATTTTGTTTATCACAAAACAATCACTACTGTTTTGCATTTCGCATCCAAAATTAGCCTAGCATTTCTTAAATTCATGAAAGTGGAGTTAAAATACTTAATGTTTGCGAATTCAAATGATGCGATCTTCAAGACAGATCTTGCGAGCTTAAAATGCAATGCATCATCATTTGAAATGTCTTGATTCTTCACAGAAAAAGTAGCCTGCGAAAACAGGCAACTATCGTCGCTCGAGGCTGGAGGCACGTCCGCCGCGATCCCAGCTATCCTCTAGCAAACTGTTAAAAACAAATATAAAGAAATAAATATAATCAGAATCAACTAACACGTACTGTTGTCCTTGAAGTCTTACCGTTGCATTAAAATACTGAACAGTTGAACGTTTTATTCACTGATTAATAGAACAACTGCAGAGGTGTTGGAAGGCGACGATCCCGGGGGCGGGGCATTTGCCCTCTTTCTTCGTCCCCACCCCGGAGCATTTACATCTACATCTACATTTATTTAGTTGATAAAGTCCCGCAAGACATCACATCAACTGTACCAAACATATATGCACATATGCATAAGCTAGACAAAAAGGATAATTAAAAAATAATTCTTAAGTACAATTTACTTTACTCATTTCACGTGTTTTCCTAAATTTAACTTAAAATCAGATAATGACTTGCAATTTACTAAGTCAGCGGGCAGTAGGTTCCACTCTGTTATTGATCTAGGAAAAAAAGAAAACTTAAAAACGTCCTTAGATACTTTTGGCATCCTATACTTAAAAGCATGGCTGTTGCGTGTTCTTTTTTCACTGTTTAGTATTAAGTGTTCTTCTGTGGTTATGTCCATTAAGTTATGACTAAGTTTGTACATTAGAGTCAGTCTGTTTTTCTTTCGTCTTGTTTCTAATGTGTCCCATTTCAAGTCAGATAGCATGTCTGTCACGCTTGCTGTGTTGTTGAAGTTTTGAAGGCAAAAAGGAGCAGCTTTCCTTTGAACTCTCTCCAGGGTTAAAATATCTTTTTTGTAATGTGGGTCCCACGAGGCACTTGCGTACTCCAATTTGGGTCGGACGATGCTGGTGTAGGCCGTTTCGCGTACTTTCCTGGGGCAGTTCCAGAGATTTCTCTTTATCACCCCCAAGGATCGACTCGCCTTGCTTGATATAGATGAGATATGGTCAGACCACCTTAATTTACTGTTAACGGCAATTCCTAGGTACGATGCAGAATCTACTTGCTCAAGTTTGGACCCACAGAACAAATATGACCGTTGGGGAGGACATTGCTTATTTGAAATACAGATGATGTTGCATTTAGAAGGGTTAAATTGCATCTGCCACTTATGTTGCCAGGTTTCTAGTTTATTGAGGTCGTCTTGGAGATTTTCGCAATCTGAGTCTTCAACCACCACTCCGTACAAAAGGGTGTCATCGGCAAACAGCTTTACTGTAGAGGTTAGACCATTTGGCAAGTCGTTGATGTATGTTAGGAACAACAGCGGGCCTAGTACTGATCCTTGTGGTACACCCGAAGTCACTGGGGAGGAGGTAGATGTTGCACCCTCACAGATGACAGTTTCAACCCTCTTAGTGAGAAAGGATTCCAGCCAGGATAAGAGGTTACCATGGATACCATGACGCTCCAGCTTCATTAGTAAGCGTTGATGTGGGACTTTATCGAAGGCTTTCGAAAAATCTAACACAGCAGCATGAATAGATTTGTTTTGTTGTAGAGAGCTTGCAATGTCATGAATAGTAAGTATCAGTTGGAGTTCTGTAGATCTTTTTGATCTAAAGCCATGCTGACAATCTGTTAGTATGTTATAATGTTCAAAATGTTTCATCACATGGCTATGTACAATGTGTTCGAGGATTTTCGATGCTATGCAGGTTAGAGATATGGGTCTGTAGTTTGAAGGATCAGACTTTTTCCCTTTTTTAAAGACACCACATACATTTGCCGATTTCCATCTACTGGGTACGGTTCCACTCTCGATAGAAACTTGGAAGATATTAGTTAGGATAGGAGCAATCTCGGCTGCATATTCTTTTAGAAACCACGGTGGAATGGCATCTGGTCCAGAAGCTTTATTTGTCTTCAATAGCGATAACTGCTTTGCAACTCCATTGATGGTGATAGACACTGTCAATAGCTGGTATTCTGTCATATTCAATATCAGGGATGTTTGATAAGTCTTCCTGAGTAAAGACACTTGAAAATTGATTGTTTAACAAGTCAGCCTTTGACTTGTTATCACTGATTATGGAGCCGTTTATTTCGAAATCTGCAATCCCCAGCTCTTCTTTATTCAGTTGTTTAATATAGGACCAGAATCTCTTAGGGTTTTCTTCAATAGCTTCCCCTAAATAATCAGAGATATATGCATTTCTTGCTTCTTTAAGCCCTTTATGCATTTGTTTTCTAGCTAAACGGAATGCCTCCCAATCATTTTGATTTCCAGAAGATTTTGCTTTATTATAGAGCCTTTGTTTACGTCTGGCTAGACATTTCAGAGAATGATTGAACCATGGTAGATTATATCTTGAGCTAGTCCACTTTGAGGGGATGCAAGAATCCATTATACGGTGGATGTTGTCTTCGAAGCAGCTCCATCTATCGTCGACTGAATTAAAGCCCCGTGTATCCATATGAAGTGATAGATTTGTAAGTTCTACTTTAATGCGAGTAGAGTCGGCTTTCTTTCTGATGTATATTTTGCGTTTGGCATTTTTCTTTCTACGGCAGGAAGTGTTCACAGTGAATAAGACAATGTCGTGATCACTAATACCAGGGACGACGCTGATATTTTCAATGATATTGGAATTATTTGAGAAAATTAGATCTAAGATGTTTTGTGAATTCCTGTCCCTTCTAGTTGGTTTTTTGACATGTTGACTCAGATCGTGATCATCAATTATTTCTAACAGTCTGTCAGAGGCAGGAGAGTGACTTGAATATTCAGTATCCCAGATAATATCAGGAGCATTGAAATCACCAGAAACAATGAGGTTATTTTTATGCACGCTTGACCCAAGTTTTAACAGTGATGCATCTAGTTCATCAAGGCTTGTGACGCTGGAGGAATTTGGTCGGTAATATGATCCAAAAAGCAGTGATTTTGTTTTCTTGTCTGCTAGCTGACATTGGGTCCAAATAATTTCGCAGTCGGTGCCCAGGTCCGAACGATGTGTTACTATAATATCGTTTTTCACTGCCTGGAAAACGCCTCGGCCATGATATCAGGTTTATATTGGTCTACTACAGCAGCGATGTCTGCTATTTTGTTTTTAGCGCTCCGACAGTTCATTGTCATGCAGGTTAGTTTCCTTGTATTGTTCTTTGGCACGACCTTTGATGTTCTTCTATCTTTGATTGAAGAGCGCTTGTTCTTAACAGATCGTGCATTGAGAAGTGAAAAAGCCACAGAACGTTGAGCTCGCAATCCAGTTGGAGTTTCAAGATCCACAGAAAATGAAACAGGGATCAAAGTTTGAATTCGCGGACCAGGAGGTCGTAAAGGTGTTACGCAACGACGGCCGGTTAACACGGTGATCGAAGAATGAAGACATTTTATATTCCTCTTCTTACCAGACCGTTTTCCGCGATATCTGAGTAAGGAAGCATTCTTTAGTCGAGCCAGTAATTCAGAGCTTGGTTTCAAATCGCCACCTCTGAAGCGAATTTTGAGCAAGTCGTTCCTGGAGTAAATAAAACATCGAGGCAAATTAACATAACGAACAAAATGGAGACCAAGGTGTGAAGTCGAAGGAGATACAAGCAAACACTGAGATAAGCGATGGGCGACCGTAAATGCGTTGGGATGCCATACCTGGTTATTATTAATAATCAGAGGAGGACCAGGGTTTTTCTCGATGTCATTGAATATTGTTAAGTCCTTCCTTGGTAGATGAACGCATACATAGCCATGTTTGTGCCAAGAAGAAACAGGTCGACGTGGCATTCCTTTAGAAGATCGATAAAAACATCCAAATGGCGATGGAAAGTTGAGGCCGGTTCTCACCAGAGACCAAACTGGCAAGATGCTGCCATTAAAGAATGGTTGGACGTACAAGGGACTGCAAACAACAATGAACAGCGATACGAAGGCTAAAAATCTCGGAGCAACATAAATCGTGGCAGCCATCTTGGCGCCTCCAATCAAGACAGCTTATGTGTCCCCACCCCGGGGAATTTGCCCATGGGCGCACTTAAACGTGATAGAAGGACGATCACGTTTCACGGATAACAATCACGTTTATGTCACGTTTTGAAACATAAATCGGGATTCACGACGACCTACAATTCCGTCGTTTCACGATAATTATTATACCAGATCACGTTTCATAGAAAACTGCAAAAACGTAAAGAGGTATTTGATCTAAAATGAGTCGACAAATGCTTGAAAATAAATACCCTATATTACCGTTGATGCAACTGAGGTAATGTACACTGAATGTAGTTATTGAACGACAAATGTTTCATTTTTTACTTGTGGTGAGTCATGTGTGCGTGTAAGACCGCTAAAAAAAGAGACTGCGAGATCCGTGAAATTCGACGAAAATTTTTCTGAAGAACCAATTGACTATTGCGCGTACAGCCATTCAGAACCGGTTTGCAAAGGTGGAGGTGGTAAAGTAATCGAGATTCTTAGAATATCTTAAGATGAAATACTCATAAAATGTTCACAAATCAACAAGATGTATTCTATTCTAGCTTATCCTATGAATGTGTTCTACTCCCATGCAACATGAAACAAACCTACACCTTTTCCTTGAAATTATGAACTCTGATATCTGACAATAAAGAAACACTTGTTTTACTTACAATAACAGCAGCTTCAGTTACAATAACTGCTGAGCAACAGGCTTCCGAGGAAGTGAAGTTAGCACTGCTAGAACACCTTTCCTTGTAAAACTTATAAGCATTTTTTTTGTGTAAACACTAACCTAAAACAGCGTCTATTAGTTCAAAATATTTTAATAACATCGTGTAGGACTAATTAAGCCTTAATCATACGACCAGAATTGTGGTTCTCCAACTGACAATTACGTGAATTACTTCGCAGAACTTAGAATACAAAAGTATTCCGAAAAAAAAAAGAGTACAAAGTATTTCGTGCTTGTAGGATTGCAGGGCAGCGGAAGACACCCTATGGAGTGCGTAACAGCGTGCACTACCACTAAAAAAAAAATCTATCGTAACGAGTGTTTTTATTGGATAAAGCGCTCGATAAACCTACGAAGAGTCCTTTTAGTAGAGGTAAATTAAAATCATCCTTGCCTCTTCATTTCTCATCTCCTTCGCATTGTCAGTTAACGTGCCGACGGCCGAGACGTGATCGCCGGGCAGAATTTAAAACAGTCAGCGCGCACAATAATAAAGGATGATCTTATGGGGGCGAATATGTACAGGGGGTTGAGATGAACTGGCAAAATGGTCCTGGGGGAGCAGGGATGAGGACTCATTTCCCACTTATCCTGCCCGGGATTAATTCCGGCGGGGAGTCATATATGTGATATGTGGGTTGATTTTGCTGTTTATTCTGTTGCTTTGCTTCGAGGGAGTTTCCCCGCGGGTTTTTCCGGTTCAGTCGTACATGGTTCCCCTGAATGAACTAACGTTCCCAAACTCCAGTTCGTTGTGGATGGACAACCCACGTCGAAAAAAGGTTATTAGCTGCTCGACGTCAGAGCGCTTCATTTCATGTTAATTTTGTTGGAGAGTCGTGTATCAATCACAATATCCTTATTGAACAACCACGACTCTTATCTGAGAGACAAATGGGTCGAAATTGTAACTAAAAGCAAAGTCTTCCAACCTGCGCAATATGCTGACAACTGCTAAATAGCCAATTTTTACTAACAAGCGACAAACAACTTACACAGTTTTATCAAACAAAGACAACCTCAACCCTTCAAGTAACGTATTGTCTGAAAACCGCAATTGACTCCAAATTGTACTATTTCAGCCTTGACGATGTTTGTAATACCTGCACAGAAAAATGTTCAAAATATGAGAGATTTCCCCCGCTGAATAACGCAGTATATCTTTACTTTAAAACACGGTTTTACACCGCAAAACCAGCGAGTTAAAATAATTACGTATCGACTACAGAATACTGGATCCTTAGTTTTACAGACAAAAGATTTTCAGCGTTATTATTTAAACTGTATACATTAAATAAACTTCGATAATTATTATTAAAATAAACGTTTTTGCACACACGAAACAAATTTTAAAAAACTAGGAAAACAGATTTTTACACTTGCAATTGTTTAAATTCTGACTTCAATGGACTTTTAATTTCCAAAACATGTTTCAAGTTAGTGGACAATTTAACTACACCGCCTGTAAATTATTAAAATATAAAATATATCTCTTTTCAGCATTATACGACTGAAACTAATTATATATTATATCAATCCCAAGTATTTCGCCTGTCTCGCAAGATTTGATTTGGAAAGAAAATCTAAGGCAAAATAAGCTAAAGCTCCTAAAAAAAGTCTAACATTCAGCTCAGTGAAGGTGTATGGCGGAAGACAGTTTATTCTCGCCCAGAGGGTACAAAGTACAGCTGCATGTGGTTAAAATTTGCGCATTTGTACGAGGGATGACCCTCTGTCAGACATAAGATGAACAGCAGGTCGAGGAAATATGTGAGAAAATACACGAAACCTCGTATATTAGAACGGCAGAAGAAATAAAGGAAGAACAGAATTGAAAACACTGAGCTGCTGTCAGTGCTACCAACATGTAGTGATCGAGGGTAATTTTATTCTCAACGATTCAGATCTAATTCTAAGGCGAGCAAGGCTTGAGTTTATGGCACAGATGAGACTGCAGATTCTAAACTAAATCAACTAGTATAAAACAAATTCAGCTGCTAACGTAAGAAACGAAAGACACCGATTCAGATAGCTATTTTCCAATGCAACCTTCTTTCGGCTCGCAGGTTTAGCTTTTCGTTGGTGTTCATATTCAGATTCCCCCGCAAGCCATATGCATGTCAGTTTTTCAGTCCGGCGTACAAACGGCGGATGCAGTCGTGCTGTGTTTTAACAACCCTGGCTCATTTTCACGTCATGATAAACAATGCCACTATAATTAAATATGTACTGTTTGATATTGTTGAGTTCGAGAGAAACATGTTTACCGGATGTGGCCAGACAGGAACGATTCAAGTCACGCAATAGTACATTATGTTTTGCGCAACCGCTGAGACCTTATATGGTCAAATGTCGGAAGTATTGGTCATAAATTAACATCCTGCTTCATGTGGCTGAGTTAAAAAAAACATACGATGTCGCTTGAATTGCTATGTTGTGGCATAATTCCACGTGTGGGTCCCTCGCTTACACAAATTTTAATATGAAGAATTTTATAGACTCTTGCTTTGTTAATTAAACAAGTTTGTTTTTCTATCTGCGTGAAGGCCACTTTTAAAGCAATATTTGCTTTACAGACCACGGGTTTAAGAGTGCTTATAAACTGTAAGTCTATAAATTACCGGATCGAATGTGGGAAATTTACATACATACCCATTGTTGACAAATTAGCTTACCCTCAAGTTTAAGTTCAAGTTCAAGTTTATTAAATTTGGCGTGGCTCGAAAGGCGAGATATATTATCGTTAAACATGAAGCTAATTTGAGTTTACCTTTAAAATTCAATAGAGAAAAATACCGTGGGTTAATTACGAATATTTAGTCATTAAACAGTGACACAATTTAATGTTGAATGGGGAAATCTTTCATCCAAAATACAAAGAGAGCTCCACACACTCTGCAAAAAGCATCCGGTACGCTGAAAGGTTAAAATTGAAGCTTGAAATATGTAGCAGAGGTGGTAACTTGATTGCAAGGCATTTTAAAGATACCGAAATTATAGCTCATTTTTGTCGAACAATAATATAAAACACGAATTATTCTCTCGCCGTTAAAAAAAACAAAACAAAACGAATAGCTTAAATCTTTACCTACAGGGGTAAAGAAGCCCTTATAAAAAAATGAAGGTAAACTCTATGAACAGTTATCAAAGAAACACGTACGTGCAAAACAACAAAAAAGTACCACATACGCCTACAATAAAACATACACGAAGAAAACCCCAAGCAAATGAGAAATCATCCATTGAAATTTAATGACAATCTGTGCACTTTGCCACGCTAGTTTCACATGGAAATTGTCATGAACGTCCTCTTGTGGGAAATCTTAATGAGAAAGCGAGGCTTAGCTTTGTGTCTTTTTAATTGACGTCTCTTACGTAGAACTCCAACCGAAACTCCTACTGACATAGGAATAATTGCTCGGTCAGCTATAAATTGTTAAGCGCCCATTTTTTTACTGAAAATCGCTCGGTCATTTTTCCTGAGCGCAACAACTTTTTTCCTACCTTGGCGGTGACATATGTTTGTCTAGCACAGTATTATCACAGACTTGGGTAAATACGATTTCATATATATGACTGGATTTATGTAAATCGTGTCAATACTTTGAATTAAATCACCCATATGCACTTTAAATTCACTTAAACTCACTCCAAGCGAAGAAAAACAAAACACAGAGAGAAAGGAGCAGGAAAAGGAAGATAGGAGCGTGGAGGCAAAAAAGACTAACATTCCTTTTAATTTTTACATCGTCTACTTTGGAGACAAAAAACGCTTGAGCAGGACGCGACTTCGTTAACACTGTTTCCATAAATCCAGGCATATAATAATAACTTATGTAATTGCAAGTAGTTTTAATTTTAATTGTCTTAGTTCATTGCGATCAGCGTTGCTTTTTTGCTCGCAGGAATTGTATTCTGAGGTTTTTAAGCATCCCACCCTTAAAAGAAGTGAATCTAAAGGGCTCAAAACGTAAAGAAAACGCGCACAATATGCGTGTTGTTTTTCCACTTCACACATCAGCAAATTTAATTCTGGGGGTAACCCTGCGATGGACTAGCATCCCATCCTACACCTAGTGGCTTCATGCTACAGAAACAAGGATAAGGTCGGCTCTATAGCTCACTGGCCTGACACACACTTAACCTAACTCCATCCCCTCCGTTTACGATCTACCTGAGTCGACGACTAGATAGACGAGCAGCCTTTCAAAAACCGTCAGAAGTTCACAATTAGACGGTTTTCTGGTCGAGTTTCGCGGAGAAAATTCCACCGACAGAACTGAAACTAGGACGAAAGCCAAGCACTTTTTTCTCGTCCTCAAGAGTAAGTGAATACAGATTTTTAGTCTGAAAGGCGATATCGTTGTTGCCATGGTTCCATTTTAGGCAGAAAACTATTTTCTTCTTTTTCTTGTTTTGTTTTGTTTTTGTTTTTTGTTTTTTGTTTTTTGGTAGAGGGCAAATCCTTTAAACGTTAACTTTCAACCCTATGCGAGAATAATAATCATACTACTAATAATAAAAAAATCGTGTGTTGTTTACTCTTGCAGACTGGAACAAAACAAACTCTCTCTGGCTTCAATTGTGATACTGATTGTAGAATAGGAGCAAGCCGGTAGCATTGACTACTTTGGAACGTCTTTCCGAGGTAGAGTGTGAATTCTCGCTTACGTCCATAGATTATTTATTTAATGCTTGTGTTTAACACAATTAATCGCTAATTCAAGTCAAAAAAACCAATTCCAAAACAAATCTTTAGATGGTAAGTTAAAGCTAGCCACCTAGTTCAACTGACCCAAACGGTCAGTCCCATTCACAACGTGCAAAAGCCAGATAAGATCCACAACCATTGCCACCTTGTAGAGACCTGAAGACCATGAAAGTATTGTTAATAATAGCTTTCAATTAAATGGTCCCATAGTAGTGTTTAACCAGCAGATTTACCGTAGCGCCAGCAAGAAATGAAAGCTCTACTTTCATTTCACTTACACACGTAATGGTGTCTGATTTCAGTTGAGGGTGAGTCTAAGGGAAACTAAAGCCGTTTTGGTTCTATCCTGTGACTCAACAATGCCAGCCGAGAAAGTTCCGCTGGTCCCATTTCTGTGCAATCCTGTGGGTAGATAGGTACTATGAATTAATGTAAAGTGGCTCTCGCAAGAACCTATACAGACGATGCTTTTTATACTTCAAAACATCTTCAGCCTACGTTCGTTTGTCAATGATAACCAAACGAATACGGGCTGAAAAAAACTACACAACGAAAGCTTCACTGTTTACCAGGTTAAGTACATCTCGAAGCAAGTGACTAAAAAAATTTGCATGGAAAAGTTTGGTTTCTCTGTTTTTTTTTACGTGACCAGTGATTTTCTGATCGATTACAAGTGAAAAATATCAACAGGTAGTTCAGGTACTTCAGGTACTGAGCAGCTAGGAATAAGAGTTAGTCAAGGTACTAACACAACATTACAAAGTCGGCAGCGGTCGATGACTGATAAAACAAATCTGTGAGCTAAAGAGCAAGCTCTAACTATCTTGATCTACCGCTACATTCTCAAAACCAAAGTTACAGAAAAGGTAAAAAAAAAAAAAAGAAGGAAAAAATGAAAAGTAAAAATGAAAATCAGTAACCATGAGAACTTATCATTGAAAAATTAAAGAAAACAGAAATATTCTGAAAATAAAAATCGATAATTATTATCAGTAACTTGGCGGGGGGAAGTTTTGCCTATCGAATTCAGTGTGTATTGGAAGACGTTTTTCCCAGAAATAAGAAAATGTTCAGCGAGGGAATAACGAAATCGTGCTGACAACAGAACGCTTTCAGTGAGCTCTTCGTTTATTTACACTGAATATTTCCGCACCGATATTGACTGGCATTTATAAGCATGCCCTCGGAGAACATAACACGTTTGTTTATGAAAATAGTCAAAATAAAAGTCAAGTGGTTACAATGAGGTTACTTCATGTACACGTGCACTGTTATTTGTACTTCATTTTTCGAATAACCAAAACCGTGGCTCTAAAATCTTGCTCATGTCTTTCTTGGAAGCAATATTGAGGCTGGTAGCTAATCTTCCCAGCTGTAATAATTACACAACGCTAGTCTAGACCAACCTCAATTTCTAAAACGTGATGAGAAGCTATTTTTCCGCATTCTAAACTACCGATCTCGTCAACCTTTTTCAAACGTTTTTTTTTTTTTTGCCCACGATTTTAAGTTTCCTCTCTCCGCACGTCCGCGCCTCGTGTGCAGTGCGTGCTGCCAAGCTTCCTGTTGTTAAACTTGACAGCAGCGAGTAAAATAACTGGTATAGATAAGGTTGTCAAGCTGTATTTACATCAATCTGCATTTGGAAGGCGCTACTTACATGAGTCAGCCGAGCGTTCGCAGACTAACGACATAATGTTTAACAAAAGATCTTCGCACGAAAACTAACCGTCCTTGTCATACATATTTTCTCCCCGAATACTGAGAAAGATGCCTTTTTATCATTTATAATTTTTTACTCTTGAATTATTTAAACACTGAGGAACATTAGTTAGTGCTGATTGCGCATAATGTTCACCCATCGACGAAGAGAGCGCTACATGCCCTTCAAGATGCAGCCTGCATGCGAACGGGCTCGCCGAATTTTTTTCCGTCCTCGCCAGGAGCCTGTTTGCAGGCTATTAAAAATGATTCGGTACGTAAGAAAGTTATAAAATTGAAACTTTAACACGGAGACGCGGTGTGGTTTGAATGAAAATTCATGACAGCGCATGAAATAATAACGAACGCACGACTCATTTGAGGACAATAATTCAACATAATGACAAGTTCATAATTTTATGGCGGGTAAAACTAAAGGTCCCTTCCATACTTGAAATAAAGTTCAGTGCTCTGTAATAAAGAAACGTAAAAAACGACAAACATCATCTCGTATGCGCACAAGACGTTAGAAAAACAAATCAGTGATAAAAACTCGATGATAAATTTTGTATTTCGAGCCGTTTCGCAAGTTTAAGACAGGGACTGTTATAGTGCCTTCGTGGGGAAATAATTTTGAAAAAGTGTTGGACCAGTACATTTATGGCTCTAGTAGCGCGTGGTTTAGTTATGCGTGTTGCTCAATTGAAATCGACGTAGGCGAACCTCGAATACAAAACAGAATACAAAACTGCCACTCTAACAGAAATAATTGCCCCGTCAGCTATAAATTCGTCAGCACCAAATATCCCTGAAAGTTACCCAGGTATTTATCCTTAGCATAGTAATTTTCTTCCTTGCCTTGGCGCCGGGGACAGTGCCCGCGTGCATTCGACAACGGTGTTATCACAGACTTGGGTAAATACGAATTCTTGATATTATAATTATTTAACTGCGGATAGTTGTAATAATTTCATTCCTAGATAATAAGCGCCTTTGTGTTTGAATCGTATTCTGATTGCTTAAGCATCTCATGCGTAGAAAATAACCGGACGAGAACAACACTAAAGGGTACAAGAGATTAGATGTAGGGTGATACTTTCTTCACCATACAAGCGTTCGATTCAGTGGGTTAAGCTAAAGAAGCCGAGATGCTCTTTGGTCACACGCACGTAACATACGAACGTAATACACGCACGTAACACACGCACATAACACAAGCATGTAACACACGCACGTAATACACGCACGTAACGTGTGCACCCGCAACCGTGCACGCACGTAAAGGTCATCTTACAAAAGCCGATTTTCAACGATGTTGCGTTAAAAATCGATGCCGTGTAACATGGCTCTCAGGGCGACTTTTAGCGCAACATCTCGTTGCGGCAACCTGTTGCAAGTTTTTGAAAGCGATTCAAAAACTTGTAACATTATTGTCCAAATTTCCAAGGCTGCCTTTAAAATCGTCTCGCGTAACATCACTTTACACGGAGTTCCATTTTTCGCACAACAAAGTTGCGCGAGAAATCACCGTTGCAAGTTGTCCGTGTAACACTTAACACCTTAACACTCGTCTGCTCGACGCCCAACATCACACAACATAACGGAATTTATTATATGGCTAGCGCCGTGAGCGGGCAAGATAAGTCAAATCCCGTGCTGTGATTGGCTTCCCGAGTGGGCAAGATGGTGCTATCTTTTCCGCTCGGGACTACCCTCTATGTCCCAGACCTTTCACGAAAGCCATGTAATAAATCCTTTACTGACCAAGCTTGTTCGATCAAGATTATTGGATATTAGCCTCGCTCTTTACTTAAAGAGTTTATGGACATTGAACACGCAAAAAAAGAACTTGGCCAATATCCACCCATCTTAACCTCACGCTTGGTCAATAACCCATATATATACTGTCGCACGCAAAGTGTTGCACAAGTTTGGTTTCCCTGTTGCAATATGTCCAAAGGAGTTAGATGGTGCAACAGGATCGCCAAACGTGAGCAACATGCTATGCGTATCAATGTCGCAGTTATATGTAGTATGTTGCCTTGAAATATATCGTTGGTTTAGCCAGGTTATAGCCCCTTGCTTGATGCCGTGAAACCTGAATGAATTTCTTTCAGTTCAGTTTTCAAAGATACTCGAATGGCGCAAAAAAAAAGCATGAACGAAGCTAGGTTAAAGCGGGAGTGTGAAAATGCGGAAAAGAAAACAGAACACAGAGCACGCAGACGTCATTTTTTTCTTGGGATATATTCGTATATATTGCGCTTTTTCTTGGTGGAAAATTTCACACCGCGATAACACTGTCATTTTTACCTTGACATATGATGTCAGCAACATCGAAAAGTCGAACAACTATAATTTTTATTATTTCTATAACAAATATAGCCGGCCTTCTTTTAGTACACTTATCAGCATCTTGAACTTGCCAGATAAAAACCAAACAGCCATTTGGTAAAAATCTGTCCCACTCTTAGCGACCGGAGAGCCATATTTACAAACAGCTCCACGAGCAAAGCGAAACAATCGTCCGAATACACTTGTAGCACTTATATCAGTGACGTCTTAAACGTCACTGACATACAGTTGCCGTTTTGAAACCTTACCTAGTGGTCCACCTGACCGACGCTTGTCTCGGGTTTCGGTAGCATGAAGTGACCTCTCTCCTCCGCAGAGGCCTCTTAATATTATTATTCAATTTCCCATATAGGGAGCCTCTGCAGAGGAGAGAGTGAAGTGACTAAGAGTATTTCTTTTACAGCTAGCCTGAAGTACTGTAGTTAATCGCAGAATTAGCTTCCCCCTCTCCCCAGCATTTCGCTCGCCAGTACTCATTTATACACCAGGATGGAGCGAGCTATTGTATGAGTAAAGTGTCTTGCCCAAGAACACAACAAAATGACCCCGGTCAGGGATTGAATCCAGACTGTCCAACCCGAAGTTTAGAGCGACCATTTTGTCATCTTGCTTCTCGCCACGCTGCCGCAAGGTTGTTCTATAAAATTTACCTTAATCTGACCAAGAAATCTTTAGTACACAATTCATACCAAATTTGAGGATTATTTTTTCAGTCGCCAAAGCGGCCTTGATACTATATCTTAATCAATTCACGTTTGATTGCCATTTAATAGAGGTCATTTTGGACAAGCGTGTGACATTTGTTTACAAGACTGTGATTTACTCTGACAGTCGAAAGCGTCATTTCCATGGTTTCATGAAAGACGAGAAGTTATTTTTTTTAAGAAGGCGTGATACTTACAACCTTAACTTTTCACCCTTGGCTTGCTGACCACGACAGAGTACGACTAGTTTTCTCAGTGTAACTTGCAGAGCGTGCATTTGAGAAAGGATACTACAGTGACCATTTTGAAAACACTGAACTTCACGAAGATACGAGGTATGCGAAGTCTTTCGTTAACAGATTCAATATTTGAATGTAACACAACTCCTTACTAGTTCAAGTCATAAACAAAAAGATACTGCAGTCGCTCCAGGGTACGTTGTACTCAACGAACAAAAGCGGAGTTGTAAGGGCTCTGTCGTAGCTACGGGCGTTACCCCTTTGACTGCCTAAGATTCTTGGGCAAGTTCAAAACCGCAAATAATCCTCATTTTCAAAGAAAAAAAAACAACACTTTTTTAAAAAAAGATATTATTGACTGGTAGGCAGCGGGATAATTAACTCAACAGCTTTCATCTCAATGGTCACAAGCTAGGGTTTAATTTACAACAGAGAAATTCATGGGCCACCTTGGAGCGTGATGAAAATTTAGCTCATGAAAGTACTGCTTATTAGCTTTTATTAGGAAGGTCACAATCAGGAGTTTGATCCACAAACGTAAGACATCATACTTTAAAGTCTGGCTTCATGTCCTGCACAGCTGTAACCGGGTTAAGACTACATTAATCGACTAGCGGTTTGACTCTGTGAGTGAAAGTCAATAACAAGCCTTTCTCGAGTCCAATGGCTCAACCCTCAGAATAGGGGGACTTAATATTTGTAGGTGACGCTTGACAATATCAATTTTGTGAAAAAATTGATTGAGACACGTTCACTATTGCGAATATCAATAATTACGTGACTATATAACAATTATTCCACGAGCGCGCGTTAGATATGAGATGGAAGAGAGCCAACGAGGTACGCAGCGCCGAGTTGGCTATAACCTTCTCATATCCAACAAGCGCGAGTGGAATAATAGTTTTATCAAAAACACCCCAAAGTTATAGAAAACTAGACTGAAATAAAAATAAAAACGCCCAAAAAAATTTGTAGAGCATGGTATAACGGCTCATAACCCATGACGGCCAAGTCAATGAAAACTCTCGAATTGCATTGTCTAATGATCCAGTTTTTAATAATAAGTAATATTCAAGCTTCTAGTTCAGAAAGTTACTAATTGCGTCATTAAAAAAAAAAACTTTTGTCCGTACTAAATCGTCTCATAGAAGTTATTACATTTAGGCATCAATACAGCACGCCTTTATCAAATTTATTACAAATCGATACATCGTCTAAAGTCCCCCTAATAGTTAGGTTACAATAGTTTTAAATATATATTAGATTTCATTATGGTAAAGTTGGATTTATTTTAAGTTTTAGTCCTCGTAGTATAATTATTACTGTTTTAAAAGTAAATTAAGCATTAACTTAAGCATTAAAGCAGGCGGCTGATGAAAACCAGTGTGCCACTGTACAACACGGACTGTCATGATGAACGGGCAAATTATCAGAACTAAGATTATTGAAAATGTTTTAAAATAAGTCGAGAGAAATGAAAACGCAAATGCAATGAATATCAAAGCCATGTAGACGATTGTCAGTGAATGACAAAAAGTTTGCTTGTCGCGCTGTGCTTTGCAGTCATTGGTTACTCAAGGAAACGTTTCGGTGGTAGGGAACTGTGAAGCAACAATACTGAGAGCAGAAATCGCGTGCAAACCTCGATATTTCTGCAACTGTTATTGATTCATAATTACCAGCATGTCCTTCCAGGACAGCACAATTTTTTTTTTACTGAAAATGCATCAAGTGGCTGCAACGTTCTCTCGTACACAATGAACACTATTATTTGTATTTCAAAATTTTTGGAACACTGAATCAACAAAATTTTACTTGTGTCCTTTTTGCAAGTGGCATGTGACGAGGTGTCGATTTAATCAGCTGTGAACAACCACAGCTTAATGTAACTCTATGTATGTACCAAATCTATTCTCAACGTTTTCTTTTTAATATCATTATATATTTTTTTCTTTTTAAGTATACGTCGCGAGTAAACTAAACAGTCATGACATGTATATTAAGTTGGCCTTCTAAGACCTCATTTGAACTTGTACTCCAGGGCCCGTTGGCCCGCCAGCGTCACCAACTATTTTACGAAGTAAGCCGAATAGAACCATGCTTCCATGCCTATTCATTGAGCAACGAGCGACTGAGCGATTCGACTATAACAGGTTTTGGTCATTTTGGTCGAGTGCAAATTTTCTCGAATGCAATCCACACTGTTCCCTGTATTTTCACCAACAAAACCAACAACATTTAAAACTTCCTTCTTTTTGTTAGTGGCACTTTACAATGTACTTATTTATTTAGCTGTGATCACGGCAGCTGAACTGTAAGTCTAGACCACTGTACTTCAATTGTCAAAAACGTAAATCAAAAACTATAGTTTATCCTGCCCATTCTGACCGAGCGTCTCGGCTTCCTTTAGCAATTTTTCGCCAACGTTTCTACGCTTCCAACATCCCTTCTTCCTCAGCATGCATATCCTGAGTTTTGAGGCTTCTGAGGCTCCATTTTCACCACTCTCTTTAATCCTGTCTATGTTACTCCCCAAGAGAGAGTGAGTGGTCAGTGAGCGAGGGCTAATAATAATAATAATAATAATGATAATAATAATGATAATAATAATGATAATAATAATAATACGAATTTTTAAACAGGATAAACCCATCGGTACAAATTGTACAGTTATCAAAGGAGTCCTGTTAAACTTAAAAAGTAAAAATAAATCTAAAAATCTAAAAACCAAATTTCGTCAGTAAAACGCATGTACAAAAATCACTTTAACAAATACCTATAAAAAATACAAATTAAAAAAGTTCGTTCACTTTTTGTCGAAATAAAACTCTAGAGTTCATATTTCTGTTATCAAGGGGTCCTGTAAACTTAAAAAGTAAACATAAATCCAAAAATCTAAAGAAACTTCATAAGCAAAAAGTACATATAAAAATCACATTTAAAAATTACCTATAAAAACTACAAACAAAAAAGTTCGTTGACCTTTTAATTTGTCGAAATAAAACTCTAGAATTAATATTTCTAACCTCTAATGGTGAACTATCATAAATTGAAGTCCAGGTTCAGTTCTTACACGCAGACTTTACTCTAGCTGTAAACCGATGGAATACGAATGTTCATATTTTCAAGTCCTGAAGCTATGCTACTCAGGCCTTGATGTTCAATGTTACGAATCTATTGCTTGCGTGAATTTGAGTAGTTAAGTGTGGTTAAATTACAGTAAATAAACACAGACACGACCCTGTAAATGCTTTCAGCAACAGCAGCACAGGTAATGGAAAAACGAATTTTTCGCAATAGATTGATTCTCCCAGCCGCTTTAATTCTTATAAGTTTTGTTGAAGTGTGTTCCGAAATTCATCGTCAATTCTCAGTGCACACCCAAATACCTGTAGCTTATTGCAGAATTATTAGGTAACTCATTTACCATCAGATAGTTCGGCTCCTTTCTCGAACAGCGGCTGGTAATCGAGCTTACACTGGGGCTCCTACGTGTCAAGTTTCTCAACAGCATGAAAAGTAACTAGTACAGACCTCGGGGTGGGAAGGGGGGGGGGGGTACTCCACAAAGTTCTATACGGGGAGGCTCCGCCCCGAGGTCTAACCCCTTACCCTTCTGTGTACCATTTTGACAGAAAAGGTACCCCTTTCGTGTACATGCTTTCATTACCAACCCTTATTATGAACAAATCGCCAAAGAAGGAAATCTTCTTGTCAATTTCATGTAGTGCTTAATAAATTAAATGATACAGCCATAAGGTGCGTCTGTTGAAAATATTTTAATTAAAAGTACTTTTAAATAGCTTAATCGGGCAGATTTCCCTTCCCTTCCCTTCCATATATCTCAACTTGTAAAATCCCTACCGTTTTATATACCTGAAGCCTGGAAAGGGTACAATTTTCTAAATTTTGATGTTTTTGAACCTTCTCTTACTTGAAAGCTTTTGCCGGTTGGCCGTGCGATCACTTTTTTCCAATAAAAGCAGCAATGGAAGGGAGCCCGCTCGCGCCGATCTCTCTGATCATTTTTTAGCGATTTGAAACTACCCTTTTAAATCCAAGAACTTCACACACAGGAAGAGTCTTGTTTATAAGGTATAAAAACAAAACAGGTAATGACAAACCTGGAAATAATAAAAGCAGCAAATGAAAAAAAAGCTTTTTCACGACATATCATAAAGTGCTAATCTTCAAGTGAGGCAATACACTCTTGAATGGCCATTCAAATCTACGATTTCCTTTTCGATTTTTTACTGGTGTTCGCTGGTGTTAGTTGGAGGCGCAGTACGGTGGCCTCAAGGTTAGTGCGCCAGTCTCCGGATCGAGCGGTCTGGGTTCGAGCCCTGGCCGGAGACTTTGCGTTGCGTTCTTCTTTACTCTCACAGTGCCTTTCTCCACCCGGGTGTATAAATGGATACCGGCGGATTTAATGCTGGGGGATATCCCTCAGATGGACTGGCATCTCATCCCGTAGGGAGTGGAAATACTCCCAGTCGCTTCTTGCTAAGGAAACCGGGATAAGCTCTGGCACTATAGACCCTCAGCTCAACGCAGGCTTTACCTTTTACCATTGGTGTTATAACACCGTGCTAAATTCAATAATTACAACCAAAAGTTAAACGCGGTCACTTTTTATAAATGTTCATTAACCAATCACGAGATTGCAAACCCCGCGGGTTGTTGACGATGAGAAATGCGATGCCTGTGTCAGAACTTCCGTCAAGGATGGCCGACGTACGTCAAGAAAGTCCGCTCTTTGTAACCCATCACAATCACTGGCAATCCTAGCCACCCTTGTTTAATTTCTTAATAGTTTCATTTTACCTCTTTGCTACATGTCTACCTCAAAAAAGCCGTGTTCTTTCAAGACCTCGTTCGCTTTTGTGATTTTCGATTTTTATCTATTGACGGCTTATTACATAAGAGAGAGAGCTCTCATGTATTCGACTGTCTTCAAGAAACGTTACTGTGTGTTCTCCATTCAAAAAACTACTTCAAACGATTATAATCACAACGCCGCAAACACTAAGGACAAAGGGAAATCCGCAATACTTCCCACGGTTAAGCTTGATTTTGTGCGCCAAGGTTTCTATTTTTTAGGTGAATCAATCTTTAATTCACTGACTCTAAAATTGAAAAACATTGACTGCTATTTAGGAATGCGTCGGACGATTTGGATAAATATTGGATTATTTGAAAACAACTTTGTACTGACAGCGCAAAGAAAAAGCGCGATTCATTAAACTCCTTTGATACAGCCTTCTCGTTAAAAATCCGGTGAAAATTAAAACCATTGCCTATCGACCTATGCAAGCTTATGCGTACTAAACAATGTATAGCTACACGATGTAGATAATTTTTGTGGATTGATGGATGGATAATTTGACATACGGAATGACACGTCTTGTCCATATCAGTGTACGTACGCACTTTCTCTTCCAAGTCGTTGCGTAGCAAATGAGATCGTAGGCCGTAAATGAATTGACAAATGCGTTACTGCTTGTTTATGGCGCTCTTTGAAATTGTCCAGTAGGGCCATCTGTACGTCAGGATCGTTCAACGGAAGTTGTAAGCGGTCGCGGTTCATGCCAGCAAAAGAACCCACGTAAGGGAAGTTGCTGCTCTGGGAAACTACTTCTTGCGACATCGTTTGTTAGCACTGTACAGTATGCGCACTTACGATCTTAAGAACCTCGATTAGAACAGCTTGTTATCGACGAGCTAAGCAATTCCTGGTTGAGAAGAGAGTGAGGTACGCCAATTTTTCTCTTGTAAAATTTTAAGACACGCACGAGGATGCAACAGAACCGAGCACATGGTTCAATTTATATTCACATGGCATATTAATTACCGTTCTCGCGGTTAACATTTCTCGTTTGCTCTACAATATATAATGCAGCATGTACGCGAGGCAGTTTCGGGCAGTTTTGTATCTTTTTCCTGTAATAATATACATGTTAAAATTTCAAATTACTGATTGGCTGCGAAAAAGTCAACTAATCCCAAACGGTAAAAAAAAAAATTGAAATTGAGTGCAAAAAGTTGAAACTGAAAGAAGGTTGAGACTAAATTGTATGCATATCATTAACAATTAATCAAATTATGATGTTTCTCGTGCAATTTGGAAAAAAAAAAAAACACTTAAAGCTCTAAAATTTGCCCTGGCTCCAAGGGCTCGTGCAATTTGTTTCAGTCTTTGAAATATTTACTTTTGCTTATTTATTCCAAATTGTACTCGAAATCATTTGATTACCTATACAAATTGCCACAACTCCACATTAGATTACATTGTAGTGCAAATGAGAAAAGTTAACCACGAAAAAAGCTTTAGAGCTATTATGCCGGTAGGGTATAATTCCAGCTAGAATACGCGCCACCACTTTTGAAAACGACACACTATAGGCAAGGGAGGAAACAATAATGTGCGTGCAAAATTTCTGCCTGTTTTCTAATAGGCGCAAAGTTTTTATCGGTAATTCGATCAGTTTGACCCTTTGCCCGTTACAATAGTTTCACAGCTGACCAAAAAGTTTTCGAAGGTCTAATTAATACTTTTGATGTTGGCAGTAATCGGGTCATGTGTGCGAACATAAATTTTGGTCCCACCCCAGTTTACAGGGTACTGATCACGCCCTGGCACAGCAGGGTCTGCCGTATTCTTAGATTAGACAGTTTACTCTCACTGGATATTCTTTCGGGCAGGGAAAGAGCCTGTAATCTACCGCAACACGAATCGACAAAGCACGCCATAAAATTCCATGTGCTCAACTCTCTTTTATTTTCCTTGCCCATAATTTCACAAATTCAGTCCCCCGCGCGGCGGACGCCTGGGGCCTTTCTAACTCAACAAAAAGGTTCAGTTTAATCGTCTCTCCACCCACTGTGTCACGCGCCACCCAAGAGAATAAATGCGTATTTGAGAACTGTTAGCGCAACTTGATGAAATGGCGGGGATGACCTGTAATACACTGCTATCCCCTGGCTGGGAATGAACCAAGACTCCTAGTTGTTTTACGCTCGCTTCCAAAACCGGAACAAGCGTTAGCGGTATGGATTTTCGTTAGCTGCATGGAGGACTCGTCACAGATTAAAGTCGATAAAAGGTTTATTGAGACACTAAAAAGTCGAAAGTGAAATTTAATCTGGAAATGAGTTTGTACTTGATGTCATTATAGAGGTTTGAAATTAGCGCGGGCACTTATTGTCCCCTCCCCCAGGCCAATAGAGCTAAGGCTGTCTAGAACTTACCATGGATTTTCATTCATACTTTGTCTATTAGTTGTTTATCTTAGCAGACCTTAAATTTTGCGATAAAGGGGGTTCCAGATTCGTTTAGGAGCTGAAGGACATTGTATCTACATAACCTATAGTTCGTTACGATATCAAGACAGTAAGAGAAAAATCTACAGGTTGCACTATATTCTTTTGCGAGAAGACAATCGATCTAGCTAGGCCACACTACCATTTCATTGAGCGGGTTGATTACGCGTGAAGGAGGCGTAAAGCAATGCTAAAGATGCAATATTAAATTCTCTTTTCTAACTCCCCACATTTCTTTGAATTTGGGTTTTGAGGATTTGGTCGTAGATCAAAACAGTAGCGTCCAGTTATTGATTCACACTTTTCTCTTTGATCAATTTTTGATACAGTTGGACCCCGGGGGGTACTCCCCTATATGGGCTATATAGGTATGTGCCGCGGGATAGGGTATGGTTTTTTGAGGTTCGCGATCCTTAAATAGGGTATCATTTTCGCCCATGCTGGCATAGTGTCCCGGTGTGATCCTTAAATAGGGTGCCTAAATTGAATCAGCTAAAACAGAAGTGCGTAAACACCCAGAAACGAAATAAAGTTGACCCGTTCAAGCTATTTTGAGTTTTTGTTCTTCCCTTGCATAGGGTGTAATTTTTCGGGTTTGGGCCTTAAATAGGGTATCAATTTTCGTTTGATTCATCCTTAAATGGTGTCAGGGTTTAAGAACTTTCGCGGCACACACCTATCCGAAATTTATGGGAGTCCCCCCTCCCCCCCGGGAGTTGGATCCCGTTGATTGAACTCAAAACAATTTCCACTGGATTTGCCCTTCCCTGAGAGTTAGAAATAGCGGGGCTCAACTGCATGTATTTTGTTGTAAGGCGTAGATGAATATTGGGAGTTGTAGGGTTGAAAGAAAATGAAATATTTTAATTAGAAATAGAACAGAATTCTCGATTCCGATTGGTTACCAGCTGACCCTATTTAGCATTTATTGGACAGTTTTTTCGACATTCCTATGTTATTGAGACGTCTGCGTGTCATTTACGTCCATTCCAATAGAACAGTTGTACTTGAATGGATTCCTGCTCTCACGGACTTCGAAACGAACCCAGATGAAATTTTCCCGCCCTAATTCACCATATTAAGTCTTTCTTTCCTTAAATTCTAAGTCATAGTCATGATCAATTAACAACTGTACATTGTGTCGCCCAGTTCGGACAATTTTTTTCCAGTAAGTTCTGCTTCCGTGATACAATGGCATGTCTGTCACCTAAACATGCTTTAATTGACATTTTCGAGGACGATCGGTGGTATCAAAGTTTTCCCGGCACGAAACAGAATTCTCTCTTTTGTCGAGCGACCCAAAACCAGCGAAAAAGTCCTTTGTGCCGTAAATTAAAAAGAAGCAATATTTGGAGGTAAGAAATTTAGAAATAATTCAAACGAGGTAATGAATACATATTTTACTTCCCATAAGTGGCCAAATAGGGAAAAGGGCTAGCTAGTGTTTTAAAATGTTACACTTGTATTCTTTAGCGATGGCTAAAATAGGTCCACCATATCGTAGATGTAAAAGATAGATATTTTTTTGCATCCAGTGCCCTTCAATGTCCTTAATTACGGCAATTCTGTACGTTAAATAGCTCTTTGAAGGAAATTATTCACAGGTTGAAGCAACGGCTTTAATGTTTGGCTATTGAAAGGCTGACATTAAACATAGCAAAGTGAATAGTTTCGCAATGATAGGAAGAGCCCATGATGAAGGACAAAGCCTTGGCTATCAGAAGCCAGCTATCCTTGGAGAAAATGTTCTGTCGTAAGTTTCTGTGGCAAAAAAAGAAAGCCACATCGAGGCTAAGGGAGGCATACAGGCTGAAAGAGAGACAGACAGAAGTAAAGATCACATATCTCTATATCCCCTGTATTTATATCTTCCATATCTATATCCGAATATCTCGGGATTAACGTTGGTTTTGAATACCTGCGGTATAACACACACACACACACATTTTCTTTACGCATCACGGCATACATTTCTCTTTCGTGTCTGAGGGCAGAATAGCTGTTGATCACTGCTTTGTTATCTAGAGGAGTAAACATTTACTGTTGTATTCAAATAAGATTATCTATTTGTTTAAAAAGGTGGAAGGAAAATTTTAGCTAGCGGGCAGCAACTGTCTGCAGGCAAGAAACATCTCGACTTACACCGTATCACAAGAAGAATCAGAATCATCACCATTTGCCACTCGGCAACTGATGTCGCCATTATTGTTTATTCTTTATAATAATTTTGTTCATGTTTCATGCAGTGTTCTGAGTAATGGTAGAGTGATTCTCGGTGGAAACTGTTGCGTTAGATAACGTTCTCCCAATGTCTTCAATTCGATCTTGCAAAAGATCTCAACAATCATGAGATTCGAAGATGTGCACCACATATGCAAAACGGTTAGACTTTCAAAGAGGTAGCGTGAATACATAACGCAATGGGACGCGCTATTTTCAGTTGCCAAAATCACTCGAATGTAATTGGCCAATTGTGGTTTAGATAATCAAAATCCTATTAGATTTCAGCCACGGTCTCTCCGTTAGTTCCGCCAAAATATTTTAGAAACGGTTGCATCACCCAGGCGCGATTCAAATCATCACAGTTCTTGATCCTGTAGCTTGTTTTATTTTGTTATGCAGATTTCTAAGTAACACTGAAGAGATTCTTGTTGAGAACTGTTGAGCTACATAATGTTTTGCTATGGTAATCTTTTGTTCCAAATAAGTCTCGTCGATTTTGAGATTGAAACAGGTTGGTGCATGCTGTGCAGATACCGGTTGGATTTTCTTCGAGGCTAGTGAACGTTTAATTTTTTCCCCAAGGTCACACCAAATTTGAATGTTTTCTGTTAATTATCATGCTTACTCGAAAAAGAGCAGCAACGCCTATTTGAGGGCGACGCTAAATACAAATTCATCAAGACACATTTTTAATATATAACTTTTTCGATACAAAAACGATGGCAAACCCCAGCTTAAAATGCCAATGTCAAGAAGTAGATTTCATTGTACATGATGTACCATTTCAATTGTAAGCACCGTAGATAATGAAATTGAAAATTTCTGTGTTCTTATCGAGTGCGCATGCTTTCGCAGCTTTTTCGAGTCCTCTTAAACTCCCTAGAGTGCTTCTATAATCTGACATAAACAGAGAAAAGGTTTTCTACTTCTTTTAGAAAAAAAAATGCGATAAAAGGAGAAGCACAGGTTTATTTATCTCAACATTTCGGGTTAGTTATGTGTTTCTATCGAGTTATAGAAGTACTGCTGTCTACTCACGCTCTTCGTAATGGCTATAATTTAATATATTAAAAATAGATAGGAACTTAAGAATACTTTCAATTGCAAAACGACGGTGTTTTTGTCACATGAAAAGCGTATTTCGAAAGTTGGACTACACCTGTATATGTAATTCAACACTCTTTTTTAATTAATTCGATGTGATGACAGTTAACATTGCTGTTAGAATACAAAAAGTAAAAACCTATGAATGGTGGCAAAAAGACATTTACAACCATGAAAAAGAACCACACAATACATTCATGGATAACAAAGTAAAAAAAGCGATTGAAAGACTGAGAAAATGTCATTTGCTTTATGTCAACATTAATCGTGTCACGAAATGGAGTGCTTTGAAACCTCTCTCCAAATTATAATCATTTTTGCCTTTACTAATGCTCTCGTGTTCAGTTTAAATCCCCTCTTTTTCCTCTCAATAATTTTATGCATTATAATTTGTAAAGAGTTTCATTGTTAGTACGTTGAAAATGATTCTGGACACCACAAAGCCCTAGACATATCTCTCTGTACTTCAAACACTGTCTCCTTTCTTCTGTGTTTTCAGTGGATTATAATAAGATACGACAAATGATTTCACAATATAAGACTGTGTCTACATCTTTTTATTCCGTTACAGACAGTGTCAATTGCTCTCACAAAGCGGTGTTTTTGTCCTTTCATATTGTTTAAACTAACGTTCGCGTCTGCTCGTGGAGTCTAATTTTATTCGCCTTTTGTCTAGCGCTGCGATCAGGTTAAAGAAGATTAGAGTTCTCGGTCTTTTACTTCGTTTTTCGCCGGTTCGCGAAAACACATCAAATGTTTACTTTCGTTGCGCTATCGCTTCACTTTAAGCTTACACACCTACCCCATCTACTTTCGGATCATGTATCAAGTTAAACCGAAGTAAAAATCTATCGTTAAAGTAATTTAATTTAAAGTGCTGGAACCTTACACCTTAAACCCCTGCCCCATCCACTTTCGGACCATGTATCAAGTTAAACCGAATTTAAAATAATAATTAAAAAAACAAACAAAAAAAGTTAAACCGAATTAATTAAAAATCTAACGCTAAACTGAGTAATTTAAAGTGCTGGAAATTTACTCAGGAATTTCCTTGGGTGAGTTATCCCCAAATGCAAATTGGGGACCACGCGAGTTTTGATCTTGACGTCATTCGTACTCACGACTTCTTGATAAGATCGCGTTTGCTATAACTATTGATGTCAGATGGGAGGAGGTGGTGGGTACTTAAGGTGGCTATTCACATCAAGGTAAACATATCAAGGCTCCGTCCAAACTACGCCGGAGAAATTTGAAAACGCAGCTTTACTTCTACGGTTAGGCCCACCGTCTACACTTATCGGTCACCAAAACGAATATTTTCGAAAGCGCTTTTCAAACCGGCGAAATTTGAATCCACAACTTTACTTCTACGGTTAGGCCTACCGTCCACACTAATCCGTCACGAAAACGGAGATTTTCGAAAACACTCTTCAAACGGGAGGAATTTGAAAGCGCCGGCTTTGCGTCTTAGTGTCGGGACGGAAAACAATTTGAAAATGAAGGTTTTCGAGAACGATGAGGCCACGATAGTCTTGTGATTTCCCTCCCCGAACCTTCAATAGCCCTTCCATTGGCTTCGATTAAATCGCCGAGATATGTACATAAGTTTTTAAATGTAAGTAATTTAAAATAACTATCCTTTACTGCCTTTCTTTACTGGTCCTACATTTACCTTCTACATAGTAACATCTGACTGAGTAATCTATCGACCAACTACAAGGAAATAAAAACAAATCGTGAAATTAACTCGTCTGAATACGTTCGGTTATGTGCAGAGGGGTTTTCGTTCAAGTGACGTAAAACTTAAGCTTAAGTATAGGATATCACAAAAGACAGCAACAACCCACTGAACCAACAAAATTTCCAGGCAAATACATGTAAGACACAAAGCGCGGGAAAACGTCTGCCAACGAGTCGCGATTGTTTCAGATGCATGACACTTCTGACTGGACGACAAAAGGGGCGCGAGTTCACACTATCCCGAGGGTAGGGAAATCACATGAATATCGTGAGGTCATCGTTGTCAAAAAGCTCCGTTTTCAAAATGTTCTCCGTCCACACGAACACGAAAAGCCGGCGTTTTCAAATTCCTCGGGTTTGAAAAGCGTTTTGAAAAAGCTCCGTTTCCGTGAAGGATTAGTGTGGACGGTAGGCCTAACCGTACAAATAAAGCTGCGTTTTGAAATTTCCATGGCGTGGTGTTGAAAGCCGAGGGCCTCAGCGTAGTAGTGCGTGCAAACCAATGCAAATGAGAATAACTCTCGACCCTCACTGCATAACAATGAACTACGCAACCATATGCGAACGCGTTGGCCTGTTAGAAACGTGATGTGAAAGTCGTTTATTTCCGCCAGTCGTGCGTCAGCACGCAGTGGGTCAGTGAATATTAACCTTTTCTCCTTATCGCCAGCCACTTTTCATAGTTCTTAAAACACATAAAAAGCCGCCTTCAATAGTAACATGGACGATGTCACGTTTTCTATTATCTGGTGCACGTCATCAATCAAAATTCGACTGAAAATTTAAACCTCTTATTTTACAAAGAAGTCTGCGAATACGATCTCTTCACACAGGCCACAAACAAACGGCTGTATTGTGAGCCGTTACATAAAAACGTAATTTATGGCAATCTATGCGAAACTGTTTTGCTTTGGAAACTCACTTAGTGCATGTTTGAATTTAGCTGGACGTGTTCCATATGTCAACCGATGATACACTCTTTATTTAATAAGAATATTGTTTTTTTTCTGACTCAGGCTGAATATTCTTATTTTTCTGTCGATTTATTTTAGACTAAAAATATTTTTGTGTATATTCTTAGATTATAGCGTATTTTAGCTTATTTTACTGTGTATCTGTCCCCTCATGTGACTTTGATGGCGTTGAACTAATCCTGGATCCAGCCTGCAGGCAATAAAGCCTGGCACGCCACACTTCATTTTTTGCAGAAATGTTGTTAGCATCGAATTGACTGCTAGTGTTGCTTTTGTTGTTCTTTGGCCAGTTTTGCCGTATAGAGAAGGAGAGAGAATTTTATACGTTTTGGTTAAAAGCATATAATTGCATTGTATTTACAAATTTTCAACAGACAAAATTATATTCTTTTCAAAATATCAGCATCAGGTTTATTCTTAGAGTATTCTTAAAGTTTCGCAAATTGTATCCAGGATATTCTTACAGAATACATTCTAATAATAAAATAGTGTATTGCTCTCTGTGCAACGTTTCACGTCTTTTTTTATTTGTTTGCTTTGAATATAAAAAGACAGGTTTGAAATTCGAGACAATTTTGCTCAATAGGGATGTTTCGTCAGCTCGTGGCATAAAACCTCCTCCACTGTTTTATCTAATATTAAGTAAACCGGCCTATAACTCTGAAATCAAAAGAGCTCTATAGTTAGTCTTGTTATACGAGCGTAATGTTTATATGTTGATGTTGTAATCAACATAACGCACCCTGAAGCAAAGGTTTTCGCTGCGAACGCAAACTATAGTCTCAAAACACTAAATTCTAAACAAACACCGAGAAACATAAGTAGGGGAATAAAGATTAAACTGTTTCATTTAAGCCTTGACTTGAAAAAAAGAAACCGAGATTCTATCATAAAATATTTACTAAAATACCCTCTTTTGGCCAAAACCTTTAATATTTATGCAGACAATTTACCTAGCCGATTTTAAAAAGTTCAATTTGCAAATGAGTTTTTCCATTGAAATTTGTATTCTGCGAACGCAAATTAATACGCAGACACAAATTAAAATTGATAATTCAAAGTAGGTGTACGAGACTCTCAGTATTATTTTAGCTCAGCTATTACGCAACATGGCGAAGACATAGGTCGGTGGCCGCAGCATATATCACCTTTTGCGTGAGCGCGCAAGTAAATTTTTCCATTAACGGGAATTTTAAAATAGACTGTTAAACTGGTATTGATTGCCGATCGAGTTGGCTTGCGCGAGTGGTTTTGTTATACCTCTCTCCAAGAAAATCACACTGCAAACATATCAATGTTTGATTTAAATCGTATTAAACAAACACAGAAGCAAAGCACTGAAGATGTCACAATATTACACAAGCATGGCCTGTGCAATTTCCCATGCAACGACAAATTGTTTGAACTGCTAAAATCCTGCTCTTTAAATCTGTGGGGACCAAACGCTTCTCTGTTAAAAGCATTTCATTATAAACGAAAATTGTCTCGTATTGGCAATGATGACCGCATCAGGAGAAAGGGGAAAGATCACTAATTGCGTTAGCCTTGAGTATGATTGTAAGTACTTGCTAAAATATTTTTTTACATATTGGCTTAGTAACAGTCACTATTTTCACTCGCAATCGTGTCAAGAGCCCGACCTCATCGTTGGCAGGGATTCCTGAAGACTTTCTGTAGCGGTTACCGTCATACAGAACCAAAATGAAGGCAGCTTTCTACGCAAATTTTCAGTAGTTTAAGGTTGCAACTGGCAACAAAATAACCAGCTGTATTAACCCGAGGTTTCGCGGGGTCTTTTGTCATAGGAGATGACAGTTGCAGAGAGAGCCGCGCGAAGGAGTGGAGTGGGAAACTCCCAAACAACGTGCACAGAGCCATGCTGAGCACGTTCAGAAATTTGCATTAAAAAAATAAATAAATAACAACAACGAGAAAACTGCTTCAAACATAAGTTTATCATTTTCATGTTCAAAGGATTTCGATACTAAACCACCATCCTGTTTACTTACTAAATTTTTTGGAACTTTACTTTAAAGAAAGCAAAGTGTTTATAGACGGAGCAATGGACACCTGTCTGCGCCATTTGTCGAAGAAAAATCTTGTTCGGGTGCGAAGGAGTTAAAATGTCAGGGAACTCGTTGCTTTTGAAGAAACTAAAATATGTTTTCACTCAGGAACTATTCTATATATCCTCGCTCAGGCAAGCTTCAACCTCATCGGAAATGATTGCCCCAAAATAAAACGAAAATTCCTGAGACTTTTGGATGTGGTCAAGGTAACATGCCTTATGCCTATTCTTCACCAGTCCATGTGGCTTCGCCACAAGTTAAGATATAAACATTTTCCGTGTTTCTAACAAGTTTTAGTATAAATCTACCGGCATTCTAGTTATCGAATGCCTTTCTCTTATTGGCTATGACCCTCACTATCTGTTCTGTTGTAGATAGTGAGTAGTGTAGCAGTGTGCGCTTCAGTGTTAATAATATGGCAGACACTTCTTTGAGTTTTCGAAGTGTCTGTGAAAAAGATTTTGATAAAGTTTTGAAGACTAGTAAATTTATACGAAGACAATTAGATTATTCACTACCGATTTCTATACGCGATTGAAAACTAGAGATTATAATCCGCCTAATTGTGAAATAAAACACAAGTAAAAGCTTGGGGGAGCGAGAAATGTTAGCATTTTCGAGTTCTCCCAAACTTTCATGAGTGTTCCCAGAACTCGATAGAAACATGGAAAAAAAGTTTTCTGGTATGACCTTCCAAGCCTTGCACATTAGTGTATAGGAGATAACGAGGTATGATTATAGAGTTATGTTTTGTCTTCGATTTGCGGTGAATCACATAAGAGAGGGTACTTATGGGGTTGACTAATAGCTAAACTTTGTCAAAATTTTAGCTGTCAGGCAAGAATTGATGCGTTTTTTTTAGCTAATAACTGATCTCTGAGATCTTTCACTCGCTGATAATTGAGAAATGGGTAATTAAAATTTTGATTGGTACGGTCAGTGTTAAAATCGCCGCAAATGCAGACCGCCTTACGATGCGGATCAACATTCCAGAAACTTTTCTCGACTAACGAATATCTGAACTCAAAACTCTGGAGCTCGTTTACATTCGCCACACTAACAACCTAAGACGTAAAAAAAAAAATTGTAAATGCAAATTTAATGTCAAACACAGGGAGTGCTTGCGCAATCACCGTGCCATTTGTCTGAGAGAAACGCGCGAATATCCAATCCGTAGGATGTGGCGGAGGTCTGAAACCATGACTTCCTTTTTTCTCACATCGTTCTCTATTTCGGAACAGATCGTGTGCACAAAATTCGTTCAGTTTTGATGGATCAAGAGGAAATTGTCGTAGCAAATGTTTGAACACATTTATCAGTTTTGTTGCCACGACAGAAACTACGCTTGGAGAAAATCCTGCAGCAGTTTCAGTCAAGCAGAATACGGACCTTTTTTTTTTGTCTTACGCAGCAGGGAATATTCTAACGGCAGAATTAAAAGTTTTCGAACAGAATCAATTAGCAAAACTTGGTAATTGAATAAGCTAGGGAATAAGCAAACTCAAACATAAAATAACAGATTCGGAGAACAGAAAGAAACGCTAATTCGAAGTCAAAGCAAGCAATGAAAAATTCATTACAATCAGTGGCAATGCTCACAAAAATTACCAGATTACAACGCAACGTATCCGCGTTATATAAAATCATCCTCTTATGGCCCACGAAAGAGTCAGTTACACAGAAATTCAGCTGATGGGAGCTCTAGCCAGAACAATACACATAACCTTGGCGTAGCCAAGATCGAAGGAAAAGCCTCGTGCAATAATTTTAGAGGTGGACAGAAAATTGCGACTCTTTCTTCTTCAGCAAAAACGCTATTTTCGCATTTTCATTAACTATACCCAAGCATGTTTTCAGTAGCCAAGCGAGCATAAAAGTACAAATGAGTTAAGAAAAACGCTGAAAAAAAGAAAAGTAGGCAAAGAAAAATAAAAAACGCTCATGCGATAGTTATAAGGGTGGTGGTGACTTAAACCCAGATAACAAACACCTTTAACAATGTGGGATTAATTGATCGGTAAGTTATACTCATATATGCATGCGTGCGGTTATTAAAAAACCGTTGTAGTATGCCACAAGCAATATGGTAACGGATCTACACAGGTCTAAGTGAATGAGCCCACACACCGTTTTTGCAGCTGGGACTTAAGGCGTTCTCCATCCCACCATGTATTGTGTATTGGTCAGCTGACTCAGCAGTCTTCACCTATATGAGCAGTGTAGGTTAACGGGCGCTCGTCATACGTCAGAAATTGCGTTGCTATCAGGTCCGTCGCTGGCAGGTTGAACACTGACTACTGAGGAAAAAAAACACGCGGTAAGTGTGAGCGTCCAGTTAATTACTGAAAACGAGAAATTGATACTGTAGACAGGGGTGTCTGAAAGAACAACCACAAACCGCCCTATGTATTTGATAGAAAGTTTTCGGCACCTTTTTGCCACGATTATTAACATGGATATTTTTTATTTTTTGTTATAAATATAACGGTGTTTAGCAAAATGCAATTTTCAACAAGTTTAGTATTTAAATCAGTGATTTTTTGTCAGTTGGCTAATTTTAGCGAAGTTAAGTAACGAAATCGTGATTTGAAAACGGTTTCCGATTGTACTGGGATGGCTGTATATCAGTGAAATACGAACATTGCACGTCAATCTTCAATTCAAAATCATGTAGCTTATATTACGACCAAGATAAATATTTATATCTCGAAGTCCACTAAAGGCCGTACAAAAAATTGTTCGCAGAACGAAACAAAATCAAGAGTACTTTTTAACGAGGCGAAGCTATAAACACGCAGGATTTCACTAAAAAATATTTGAACAAAAAAACTGAGAAAGCTATAACCAGTTAATGTCGTTGACAAAAAACTCATTTACACGGTCAGTTTTAGATTATCATAAGCCATCGCTGCTATGAGAACTTTGAACAAAAGCGAACCGATATCCGTTCACTAGATACATCAATCATTCTTCTGTTATATGCTAGCCACAATACTTTCTTCCTCTGCAGTTAGCAGAGGAGGTTAGCCCGTAGATGTGGCTGTCGGTTATATTCGGAAAGGTTAGGATAATTTTTGACTGGCTAGAAGCTAAGGGAGATCAAAAATTGCCACAAACCTTTTGATTTCGCAGTCGTCCGTCGTGTAACGGATTCACGTGATAAAAGCGCCTTGAGGCATACGGCCCAGAAGAGAAAAAGTTGAAAAAAAAAAAGCCAGCCTGCATCAGTGGGCAGAGATTTTGGAGTTTTAGCGTGGGATAGGCTCAAACCACCTCGCTGTAGTAGTCATTTGACTGTCAGTAGGTGATATGACTGATAGGATAAAATAATAGGCTTTTCGACCAAGTGGTCAGAAGATAATAACAAACTAAGTTGATATATCACTGTAAGTTTGGCTGGGTTTTTTGTCAAGCGATCCGGCAAAATTTCAGTGAACTTATTACCAGGTCCTGAAAAAAAACATGATCATGGTTGAAAAAAAGACTGATTTAAACAGGCAGTCAGTATAACTTTTGGACGTTAACAAAAAGGATTTCCATTACGGGCGAGGGCTTTGTGTTCATAAAACAAAACGGAAGAATGATGCAATTTTTCAAAAAAAAAAAAGTGAAAAGGGGGAAAAGTCGGCTCGTAGTTTCAAACGACCTCTGATTAAGCGAACTCTTCTCCGTTTGATTCTTTAGTTCATTAAGAGAATAGATCATAAAAGGTGTCAAGCGGACGGAGGTAATGGCGGTTAGGTGGTGCCGTGAAATAATATTAAAAATAAATGTACGGACCATGATATGGCGTATTATAGTAAAACAAGATGTACACAAAAATGCCGAAAAATAAATTGATAATGATTCGGCAATAGAAACACTGTCTGTTGAATTCCATGAGTGATCAACTAAATGTAAGCTTAATATTTAGTTTGCACATTGGTGATTTGAGTGGGTGAAGGACAGAATACGATGTGACTTCAGTGTTCTTCGGTCAACTGTTGTATTTCTTCGCTCGACCCCCGACTTTTAGGCATTGGCACCCCATGGCTATGACACCCTTTAACGTTTGTCATTTAGGTCTATAAAAAAGCTTTAAAATGACGGTTCACGTAAAAGAAATGGCTGCTGACCATTGAATCGTATTGGCACTGTACTTTGAAACTGTTGGCCGATCCGCCATCTTGTTTTGCGCGTGGGAAGTGCTCGCGTTTCTTACTGCATTATGGGATAGGAAATAGCTCTACTCGCGTGGGAGTACATTCACACGTGGGCCGAAGAGATCTCCTCATGAATGAAAATTGACAGAATTTTACTCTCTGAAGGCGTTTTGAGCTTCGATAAGATGCTTGGTACGGCATGATCCATGCCTTCATGGGGTGAATTGTGCCGATTTTCACTCGCGAGAGAGAGATAGCGTCCCGACTTTGCTTACTGGTGCGACACCGCTGATTTGATTTCCACCGGCAAATTTGAAATTTGTTTGCCGTTTGTCCGAAGGAGATGCTCTTTACTCATTAGTTCAGTGGATTGTTGTGGTTTTCGACCGATCGTTCGTGTAGAAGCGTGGCATTCAGCGGAGAAAGCGAACGAAGAATTTCAAGTAAGTGATAACGTACATTTCTGGCGCCCGAAGAATGTGCGAGTTGTTCGTAAATATTTCCATTCGAGTCCGTCCGTTGCATATTCCTATCTAAAATCGAATTCTAGTTGACACAGAACAGCGTGCTTCTATTGACTTTGGGGGAGACTTTTTGGAAAATGTTAAGAAATGATGTGTTGTCTTCAAAAAATTGATTTCTTCTCAAAGATGTCCATGTACTGAAAATGACAGCAAACACAAAGTACAAAATCATATTAGTCCAGCGGAATTCCGATAAAATGTACAGGCCAAAGCGCTAGGAAAAATTTGTTTGTGGTTAGTTTCTATGACTTCCTGCCGGCAGAAGTTAATTTCCCGGCATTTCGTAAGACTTATGTTTGAATACAAACTTGATTGATTACGCAATCTTTAATATTTATAAGAACTCAACTGTTATGATTACAGACATTCTAATTTACATCAAAGTAAAAAGAAATTACTAAGATAAGACATGAACTTTTTTGAAAAAAAAGAAAAGAAAACTTTATAAAGGTCCAGATGATGTCACAAAATGAAAAAATCCATCTAAAATAATAATAGGCCCTTGAAACAAATGTTATTGACTGAGTGGGAGCTGTTTGAACTTCAATACAGGAAGATATTGAGCTCAAGGTCGGGCACAGTTTGAGTGAGGCTGCTTTTGGTGTACTGACAAAGAGCCAAAGACTTTCACTTGCAGCTTCACCAATTCGGGAAATATACTACTAAATCATTTTAATCATAATCAAGAAAATTTATGGTGACAGTTTCTTAATTACGCCTTCAGGGCTCTGTAAGTTAAATGATCAAGAGTTTTTTTTTATTATTATTATTGGCATGTAAAGAGAAAATGATATGCCAGTGATATATCTAAAAAAAAAAAAAAAAAGTTTAATAAAAAGAAAAGAACATATCTGAGAAGTGTCCAAACATGCAAAGGAAAAATTTTCTAAGAGTGGAATTCATGCTGGACAAATAGTATCATGGTAAAATGACAGGTCGGTCTGTTGGTACTATGTATTTCTTCTGCGATGGCTTCACAGATAACAGAAGTGAATATTTCAAGTTTCATAGTATTTTCCTGAGAACATGTTATGAAATATACATTGTGTGAAATGGCCATCCACGAGTATTATCTGTAGAGCATCGACCAAGAATTATAAGTAGTTAGTAATCAACCACATATTTATTACACAACAGAAGATGAATGGTTACAGTGTATCACCCAAAAATGAGGTCAAGATGGCTGGATTGGCAAGATCTTTTTTTGTGTGTGGTCATAACTGACCTTAAGACACAGTTGAGGGCGGTAAACGCGCAGAAAAGGTCAAGGCCAATATCCAGACAAGTTGATCAAATGACCTTGGTCGATATACGACTTATTATATCACATACAAGTCACCATTTACTTGTGGGATACAGAAGGCAACTGAGTGGGCAGGATATCCCCATCCTGCCCACCCTGACTCAGTAACCAATCATGTGTACAGAATTTGGTTTCTCTTGCTTGTTTTCGGGGAGAGCCATGTGCATAAAAACATGTAATACAAGACGGTGCAACTTAGCAGAAAGACTGTACGATTGTGTTTTAAATCAACAGTTAGTAGTAATAGTTGGTTGGTGCCAAGCCAGCAGTCAACTTATCAGTAATATAACAGGTGTCTGATTAGTTGACAGTGTTTTATATCTTCTGGGCATAAATGCAGAAAGTAACTATGCACATGCTCTGAGGACCTTCAATTAACTAGCAGAAGTTGTCTGTGTAGTCGATCTGCATTCAAGCTAATGTGTCATAAGCATTATATCTTACTATATTTTACATGCGGTCTTAATTAACCATGTATGGTCGTGTGACATAATGGTGGAAAAATAGACTACGTGTAAGTTCTTAATTGACTGAGTGGGAGTTGGTTGGTCAAACAGGAAGATAGTTTGTTTTATTAAAGTTGCGACCATTGCAGGTGAAGCGCAGTTAGTTCCTTTCCATCGATTTGTAGAGAGCTAAAGGTCTTCCTGTCCTGCTCAACCAACTCAGTCAGTAAGTGTTAAATGCCATGTACAGCTTTTCTTTATTCTGTTTTGTTAGGAGAACCTGAATTTTTTTGCATGCCTATATGTAACTACTAACACACATCATTTGAACACATGAGTTAGGTGTGTATAAATAACTAAACTAGGTGTGTAAGCTTGGCTAGGGCTGGGCAAGTTTTAAGAATTGCAGAGGAGCCGCTCAATTTTTGTAGTGGTTTTCACAAGGCTGAATACAATAGATTAATAAATTCTACATTTATTTTGTTTTGTTCCCCTTAACCTCAGAGCTGTTTAGAATTCTGATACTCACTGATGTACATTTTCGAAACTGTGTTCTGTAAATGACCTTATAGATTATACAAGTCATGCAAATGGACAGGTCATGTGCCAATGATGTCATTATATTGATATAAATTATACTAGTTTTAACTTCCTCCCTATGATCTTTAAAATTAATTAAAATCAAGTTTGACCTTAATTACACCCTTAGGTTCCTGCCAGTCACATGTCATTTAGGAGGAATGAGGTTTTTTTCAGTCATGTATCATTTCAAAGCATTACTATACTTGTCACTTAAGCTACAATGGACGACAAAAGTAGTTAAGACTCTTAGAAAATGATGCTTTTCAATATTTAACCTCCTATTCTACTATTTCATGCACATCTAGTGTTAATTCTCTGATACCACCTAGAAATAGAAAATCAACGTTGTTTGGGGGGAACAGGGAAGAAATGTTTCCAAGATGCTTGAAAATTGAATTTTACTGTTAAGTGTGTGAACTTTTGTCGCTCATAAGCAATGGAGCAAAGTTTCATTTTTCATAGTTTAGATCATAAAAACAGTTTGCAAAGAGTTATGGTTGGTCACTTGGTTTTATGTTAATTCAGATTTATATATATATTAAAAAATAAAGATTGACAAAGAAAGTCACCAACTAGGATTGTTTAAAAAAATCTGATGGTAATTAAAAATGACATGTGCAACAGAAACATTTTAGCACAGCCACATATGTTTGTGTGATCTTTTTTGTACATCAGTTCATATGTGGGAATATTGCACATTGGATACACGAAAATTAAGATATTAAACGTAACAATGCTCTTCTGAATTCTTTATGTAACAAAATGAAAAGAACTGTCTGTCTCACAATCAGTGGGAGAATTTTTATCAAAGCTGGAAACTAAGAGACAGTTCATTTATTTTCAGAGACAAACCTTCTAAGTTAAACCCAAATTGTTCAATAAAAAATTTTATACATGAATTTTAAAATTAATTTTATTATAAATTACAATTCGCTAAATCCTCCCACTCTTTATGTTTAATTTATAACATCAAGGAGATAGTATTATCCCATTTTTCCTGCTCACCCTTAAAAAAGGTCTCATTTCAATTTCAATTTTAGTTTTTCTTTAGTACAGATTGTTATCATGTACATGTATTTTCAGTGAAGGATAAAAAAACCCATAGGTTAGAGACTAACAAGGATTTTTGGTTTATTTATATATACATGAGTGTTGTCAGAGATACTATAGATTTAGGTTAAACTAGTGAAAAATAATTTCATTAATGTTCCAACATTGAAGGCAAATATATTCTACTTGAATGTTTTTGTCTCAGTTACCATTTTAATACATATAAATGGAAAATTATGTTAACAACATTTCTATATTGACGATGTTGAAGAGTGAGAAAACAGTCCTTTAATTTTAAAAATTATGCACTTTATTATATCATTATAATGAAATTGGATAAAACAAACCTTTGGTTTTCATTTAAAGCACCTTGGTTTTCACAACGGTACCAAATTTATTGTACACCACAGAGTTTAGCTAAGAAAATTAAGACAATGTTTTATTGATTTGCTAGACCTAATCCCAGGGGAACATTTTCTGTAAAAGTAATGCAAATTACCTCAATGTCAGAAGACTTGTAAAGAATGCTTCAAAGTGGCACAGAATTGATGCCAGAAGACAAAATCACTGATGTAACATTATGTTAACTAGAACAATATCTTGCATCCAAATCACCTATTAATTTATTGATTTATTCACAGATATTGATATTTTCAACATTATAAATCTAGTATACTACTGCAAGGATGCTAATACTACCAGCACTTTTGCCTCTCATGTCAATTATCTGATAACGCCCGGTGTATCATCTTCCCAATGTCTTAAGTGAGCATGTTTTATATTGTTCAATTACATGTTTTTTTCTTTTTTTTCAGATACAGATTAAAGTCTCCAATACACTCTCAGCATTCTGTTTAAATCACAGGATTCAAGACCAAGCAAACATCCGTTGTAGAAATTAAGGTACAAAATGTTTATGTATGTACATGATGCATATTCTGTTGAAGCCATTGCTGCTTGTACAGTCAAGCCTTTTTAATAGTCACACCAAAGGGGCTGACCTGAGTGGATGTATTGCAGAGATTATATGAATTCTGATTTCTCTTGTATCAAGTGAACTGTCTGTCCATGATATAAAAAGGTAAATGCTGCATACGAGCCACGTGGCCCATCAGGCCGGAGCTTGTCCCGGTTTCTGTAGTGTGTAGCAACTAGGAGTATTTCTACTCCCCCCCCCCCCCTTGGATGGGATACTAGTCCATTGCAGGGTTACCCCCAGCATTAAATTTGTTGGTACCCATTTGCACACCAGGGTGGAGAGAGGCACTGTGAGATTAAAGTGTCTTGCCAAGAACACAATACTATGTCCCTGGCTAGGGCTCGAACCCAGACCGCTTGATCCAGAGTCAAGCATGAAACCAGCGTGCCTCCACTGTCCATAATATAGAGGTGTCCATATTGTGGAAATGATTGTTTAGGAGTCTGAGTTTCAACTGTATGCAGATATAAATAGTGGCCTATTGTAAGCAGCTTTCCAGGCCAAGCATCCTTAGCATGGACCAACTAGAAGTATTAATTACTAACTCTTGGGTGGGAATTTCAAAGCTACAGTAGTTCATCACAGATTCCTCCCCAGAACATCTATCAGGTTTCCTAGCAATTTGCTGGTTCAGTATTTCATACTTCTGGGTGGAGAGAGGCATTGCGACAGTAAAGTCTCTTGCCCAAGGACACAATGCTGTTAGCAGGAGGGGTGGGTGACAGGCCTATAAAAATTTGTGTAATAAAACATACACTGTACACAGGCAGCCATATGAAATTTCAAGTAGAAAATAACAATTTTAAGCCTAGGGCAGTCATATCTTTCCCAAGATACATAGGGACATCTCCAGAAGAGGAGAAAAACTGCCTTAGTTTTAAGTATGGTCACAAAGTTAACGTATCAAAAATAAACCATGAAATGAAAATATCAGGGCAAGTTTCTAAATACAATAATCACGTTTCTCAGAAACGGATGAGGAAGGTCGAAATATTTAGTTACTGTTATATAATTCCTCAGTACCATATGGTAATCATGTTAAGCTAATTTTTTTTTGTCTCTGACTAATATTTCAATAGATTCCTTCGTACTCAATCTAATCGTATCTGTATGATTTAATCCAAACCTCATTTATCCCTTTAGTAGCAAAAAGAACCGTAAAGCTTCCCATCCAGCGCTAGCAAAATTGTTTTACCGAATGACACAGGGACCGCGAGTCTTGCGCGCAGCAAAAACAGAAAGCTCTCGAACTGCGCGGGCTCGCCGCGCGTACCTCACGCTTCACGCCACAGGCTATCACGAGAACTGACGAATTTAACTCCGCGAAACCCACTTAATTTCCCACGGGCTGCACGCGGCGAGGAACTAACGTCATGGAAAGCATGCATACGTTGTGGTACTGACAGAAACCTTTCTATTTATAGACCATTTACGACAGACTATGCTTCAGTTCCGCTACTAAACTGTTGCTTACACAAGTCGTCTTCCAGAAGCTTGTTTCGGTCGGACCGGTGTGGTGTAAGGCGGCGTTAAAGGTATGTTTCAGTTTACTATAACTTATGAACTATGACGTTAGGGTAAAATTTCGCTTGAGCATGCTTCCCGTCCGATTTATGACCCAAACGTTTAGACGGAGGTTAAGAGGTATTTTTAAACTATCTAAGACATTGATTCCAAGAAAGCACCTAATTTACACTTATCAATATTATTAGTACATACTATACAAGTGAATAGTGCTTTTCGCGCGCTCTGATTGGTTAACTCGGAGTTGATTAGCAAGTGCTATTCACCTCCGAGTAACCGGTGCGAGAGATTTTAAAATTTCCGACCGCTTGTCACACATAAAATAACGTTTTGGTCCGCTAATTATTCAGCTTGTGTGGTATATGCTAAAACAATTATTCACCTCAGTGTCAGTGAAAGTGATGGATATTTACCTCGCCACTTCGCGGCTCGGTAAATATCCACCACTATTCACCTCCACTTCGGTGAATAATTGTTAATTATTCCTTTAAAAAATTATCGGTGAATGTTTTTTTTTTGTTGTTTTTTTTTTTTGTTTAATTTTTTTTTTTTTTCTCTCGCGAGTTCCTTCTTTGGTTTTGTTTCGCATTGTTCTTTTTTTGTTTTAACTTGTAAATGACTCGGCGACTCCGTCAGACAAATCCCCATATAGCATCATTTAGAGGCTTATTCAATACATTTATAACCTACTTGACACTAAGACTAAAGTGGGTTTTCCAAAAAGGAACTAATTAGAAAGATAAATAAACTGCAACTGACAGTGATGTTTGCTTCCTTGTTTCGAATCATCACCGCAGCAGACATGTTATTCGTGCAAGCGTTTTTAAAATCGAAAAAATGTTACTTGGCTGTGTGATTTCGTCAAACAGAACATTTTGCGATCGTTTAGGCAACTGCGACTGTAGTTGGGCAGCAAAGACAAGACTTCAGAACATCTTGATGAGGTAAAGTTAAGTTATGTAAAGTGAATGAAAATCAACAAAAGTTGAATTTCCGCTTAACGTGCCGATAGGAAAGTATCAACGGAAGCCATTCTTCCCAGCTACTCAGTGGAAGCAATTGATTATTGCAATCTCGCGCTGTTTACCCCGTATTCTCCTACAATGATTAATTACGCGTGAAGTAAACTAGGGCAAGATATAGGAACTAAATATTTCCAATGTCCAACGGCAACTTGTCATGGAAGCCGTCTTGACAACCAGACTTCCTTTCGGTGGTAACCAAGACGTGTAACACATGCTCACACGTTTGCTGGAACAAAACAAAGTCGTATATGTGTAATGTTTATCTTCTTTTGTAGTAAATTACCCATCTCATCTATTGAGTTGTAATGGTTTTAGTCGCGCGCAAACCTCCTCCGTGTACTTCGAAATTGCTAAGGAGTTCTTGTTTAGGCACGTGTATACATCAATTTCGTCATTGCAGTTGGCAATTGAGGTTAAAAATGTGTTTGTGGCATGTATTAAAATTTGCATAGCTGCTGCAGGGTGATTTCAATATTATTATGAAGTTGTGGTTAATTGTTGAGCACAGAGTAAATTATTTTCTTGTAACTGTCGTCGTTCGCTTATGACACCCGTTTTTCTTCAGCAGTATAGACAGTGCAGCTCATAAACTTTCTTTTGCTTCAAATGACGGAAAGAAAATATGCTAATATAAAATTTTCCGACGAAAGTAGTGGAAAAAAATTAATACAACATGGTTCGTACATAAATTACTTGGAATGCTAAGTGTATAAAAACTGTTTAAAGAAGAAGCTGACTTTATATTGTAACGCTATTTATTTGTTCAACTTCGGCGCCGTTCGAGTCACTTTTTCAACAGTACAAAAAGCCACCCTTTAGATCGCAAGAAAGTTGCCACCTCAAAACAAGTTGAACGAGATTTCGGTTTGAAAATGTCGCGCGTGTCTCGTTGGAAGTTACGAGATTTCGCGTTGTGGACTTACGTCGCTATTCCGACTTGTTTGGGTCTGCGGGGGAGGTTGTAGTGCGCCATTTTTAGACCACATTTACGTCATCTGTGCGCTTATTATAGCTAATTGCAGACAAGAACACAGGTTTGAAAGTTGATCGAACGATATTAACTAGCTGACTGATAAATAGTAATTTGGAGAGTTCACGGGGGTGTAGTGAAGCGATAAATGGCGAAATTTAATTTTTTTTGCCGCATTGTTACATTGTTGACCAGCGTTTGTCGACAATACGGAAATCATTTACAGACCATTAAATTCTCCCAGTTGAAGTTCAAAGGAATGTTTGACAATCCATATGGAGAATTTATGCCATGAAGAGCAACAAACGACAGAAAAAACATCTCTCCTTTCCTCGCATCTAAACTGACACTTGACCGAAATATCAAACGTTTCAACTATCAGCTGTCATCGACAGATACTCATTTGAATTTCACATTTCAACCAATCAAAATACGCCTTGTAAGTCGGTTATTCAAATAAATTTCGAACGAACGACAAAAGCCGGTGTAAAACGGTTAATTACGAACTAGACTGCAAATTTACGTTATGGGTTTTTTCGTATAGTACCTATATCTTGCGGACTCTACATAAAAAATGCTATTTTTGTTAAACAGTAACTAAGATCAGTAAAATTTCTTGTTAAACACATTACTGAATATCGTTTGCCAGTTCTGAACAATTCGAAATTTTTGTTCCTGAACGCGTGTTCGTTTAAAAACATTCAAGGATAATTTGATGTGGATGAAGGACCCACGTATTCACTTTTTTTTTTCGGGTTCTGTCAAAGCACATGTTTGAAAGCGGAACGAAACGAGAAAGGAAGTGTTACCGGCAACGGATTGCACCACTCAGCTGAAGTGTGTTGTCATGATAGGCGTGGGCCACAAGGAATCATCTGTTTCCGTGTGTGTCATATCAGAATTCAATAATAATGGCGTGTTTTGGAGTTCAGGGCGCGTGACTGACGTTACAGCCAGCAGTCATGTTGTATAATTGCAACAAAAGGTTGCACTACTATCTTTTGTTTTAACTTCCGCTAGACCAACACAACTGTTCAGTGTTGATATCATAACAATCTTTTGCCCATTAATAGACCTGTTTTATAACCCTGGTGTCTACGTTATTGGGAGGAAATTCGGGGACATCTTGACTGGGTGGTGGGTGGTCCACTCTCAATTCTTTTTTTTTTTTTTTTTTTTTTTTTTTTTTTCGCTTTCGAGAGGAACGAGGAACGATTCGGAGAAATATTCGTTAGTTAACCTGTCAAAATAAATGACCATACTCAGACGACCTCAGTGATTAAAAAAAGAAAACTAACCCGAGTGGCGTCACGATTATTTCCGAACGTATCGCGAAGATTAAGTTGCATGGAAGCTGGTGCGGGGGATATCATTTAAACAGCGTTCTTTTGTTCCAAAACATTCTGCTTTGGTAATGAGTAAATGTTCCAATTGCGGTATATATCCGCAAGCCTGAAATAGGAAAGACTGCCAACAGTCGTTTATATACTAAGCGATCGCACGTTCTGTTGTAAAAGTGAAAACTGCAACAGGAATTTCGGTGTCCCTGACTTTTGAGAACGCCCTAATTTATTGTGGGAAGTATTAGACAAAGGATGTGTTAGGCAGTAACTAAGGAAGTTAATAACTTGCTTCTGGGCGTATAGCTAGCAGCGACAGAGTAGAGTGTGTGAGTTGTTTTTCGTTGACAACAATGTCGGTGAGATCTCAACACTTATCGTTTTACTTGGAAGACTTCTAGGTGATTTCAGTTCACAAATAGGTCAGTGATCGAATCTTCCGCACCCAGATTCCTTTTCTTCCGACTAAAAGCTTCCTGTTTTTTTTTTTTTTTTCTTTTCTTCTCTTCCCGTTTCTCCGTTCTCAATTACAATTACATCTGCTTTGAAGATAACCGGTGGAACTAACTGGCGGTTACGTTAAGTTCACGCTCGAAGTAAGTTCCTTCGAACAAATTCTCTGGTTTTGTCGTAGAAGGTTGAAAACTGAGGCAGGTCTAGCATACAACTCAAACCGCAAAACTAGGTATGTGAAATGTGTAACTCTGTTACATACAGCTTACTGTTACCATCAATTTTAGTCAGTTGTGAATGTCGGTTTTATGCATGCAGGAAATTAAATCCCTACAAAGCATGCAGCACGGAAGAAATCAATTACCTGTGAAAAGGGAGAGAAAGTTTTTTTTTTTTTTTTTTTTAGTATTAACGAATCGATATGCCAGTATCTTGATGGTATAACCGTCCTTAAGCTTTAATCGCAGTTTGTTTCTGCTAAACGGAAGACCTAACAGCGATATAAAGCCATTGTGCTGCTACCGACTGCCATTCACTTGTCATTTAATTCTGTAGTCCTTTGCCTATTGCAGCAGTTTCTCTGTCGATAGTCATCTATGATATTCCTCGATCGTTTCGACTGTTTCGGTTAGCGATTATACCACGGCATTCCACGAATTATTAAAATAAGGAAAGGATAAGAGATAATGAAATTTTAATTGCAATGCGAAAGCCTAAAAAACGCTATAAAAAGGAACTTAGCCAACAAGAGCGTTTGTATACTGTAGTTTAATAAACTAAACCTATCAAAAACTCCGGGACGCGCCGACGCGAGTTATACTGTAATTTCGTAAAATTTCTTAAAATTTCGTCAATATGCCCTCTTGTTAAAAGAAAAAAAAAGTCCATGGCCAAAAATTTAGAATTGGTTCTTGAACAAAGATTTACCTCATTCTGACTGCAGAGTCTCCTATTAGAGAGCTCATTTCGTATGTTACTTCGTTACGATATGCTTAAAGTGATCTTTATTTAAGGATTGTGTAACTTGGCTTTCATGTCGTAATATTTAGGAATAGTTACCATACAGTATCTCTTCCCAATAAGAGGTCAAGAGATTGAGAGGGAATAAGTTCCTTCTGATAATTTTATTATTGACTTACAAGACAATACATGGCTTGGCACCGAAGTACCTACAAGATCTCCTTAAGGCTTTGACCAAGTTAGGTGTAAACGATCAGTAGGCCAAAAAATTTACTGACCACTCGAAAATATGCAGTAGAGAGCTGCGGATGAAGAGCTGTGTCTGTTCCTGCCCCAATATTGTGGAACACTTTTCCAGATAAGATCAGACATGCAAAATCGCTGGACTCTTTGAAATCTCCTTTAAAAACCCATCTTTTTCAACAGGTGTTTTATGTAAGAATTAGTATGTACAATTATCTTGTCGTTCTGATATCGAATTTTTAGATATTTTGTTTATCTTTCTTCTAACGTTTTGTAACACGCCATCACCCTTTTTTGGCGCTATATATTAAGTGTTATTTTAATCATAATCTCCCGTGATGGTAATAAGACCACCAAAATGCCTCAAAGTATCACGAATTGTGCATTCTTCATCCACACAGGTGATTCAGTTGATTTATTTTGCGATGTTTGGAATGCCAATACCCGGCCTTTGAACGAGACCAAAGTCACCCATTGACAGATTCACGAGACCAGTTAGATCAATAATTTCAGGAGGGGCAGCGTTGCCGCAGCTAAAAAACGCTTAGTGTTCGGTTCGGACCTCAAGTCATACGTAGATGTGCTTTGTTGTTGGCGCTGTCGCTTTGAAATGAAGGGTTTTCTCAGGGTGCTCCGGCTTACCTCACTACTGAAAAGAATTCAAACTCCCAGTTCGATCAGAAGATACCCAAACAAGATACAGGTGATGAACCGTCAGTATCTGCCTTGTGTACACCAAATCGCGCACTGTCGCTGCAACATGTCTGCTGTTCACACAAAGGGGCTTGTTCCCGTTTTACTGCCGTCCTTGCAACATGTTCCCAAGTGTTTACCGGGCTTAAGGCCTCGTCCACACTACGCTGGAGAAATTTGGCAGCTTTTTTTTCCACAGTCTGGCCTACCGTCCACACTAATCCGTCATGAAAACGCTCTTCAGGCCGGAGGAATTTGAAAACACTGGCTTTGTGTTTTAGTGTGCACGAAAAACAGTTTGAAAACGGAGCTTTCCGAAAACGATGGTGTCTTAATAATCACGTGATCAACCCCAACTTTCAAGAGAGCAGTCAAGCTTTTCTACCGCTGGTTTACCGTTATTGTTTCTCAGGCGTAGTGTGGACGGAAAACATCTAATGCGTTTTCAGAGTAAAAGCGCCGTTTTCAAATGTCTCCGGCGTAGTGTGGACGAGGTCTCAGCATCATACACAGGCTCAATGTTAAGGTGCTGTTGAGTAGCGCTGTTGAGTAGCGCCTAGGGGAAATTTCTATAAAAAGAAGCTGATTATTTATATCTTGTCGTGTCTGGGCATGTTGCTATTCTAGGACAAAAAAAAAACACCCTTAGGTTGCCTGACAGCAATTTCAAGCACTTTCTCCAGCAGTTCTATACTTGAACAGTACAAGAATGCCCAATCATTTGGTTTACAAGTTGTGGTCATTTTCATGTCATAATTAGGCTATTCATAGTAAGTACAGCCTTGCAAAGTTTTAAAAATTCTGTAGGGTGGGTTCATGGCCATTTCAAATTTTTGAAAATTTGTATCGCCATTTTCCGGAGCTCGAAAACAACTTGAATTCATTCCAGCTTGCCTTTCGGACAAGTAGCTCTCAAATTTTGCTTGCCCTGAGCAAATCATGCTTTGTTCTGTTTTGATGTAGTTGGCTGAAAACATGTCTGAGCCCCCGCCCACTGAGCAAGTGGGAATGAAAAGTTACTTGCCTTGCAGGAAGATCTACTTGTCCCGGACAATCCTATTAATTAATCTTCACCTAGCTATCAAGAACTTGTTTTCGCGGGCTACAAACGCCATTTTTAAGAACTTGAACTCTTATAGTTTTCAGTGACGACTGCAACAACATTTCTCCCGCCAAAATGCCGTCATGTGTTTTCGTGAACACTGTTCGCTAGTGGCAAATCTCGTACCCGTGTTTTTAGAAATCCGGAGTACTGGGATCAAAAGGTACACCACGTTATAAACAGGACGGCCGCTATTGACACTGCCCAAGGCCAGGCACCTGCACTGTACAAAACAAGGAGACGATAACTCAGCTTGGCAGACGTTTCCTGTAATATTCTGCTGCAACAACAATGACGTGTTCTACATCCCTGTAGTCTTACCAAAGGATTTGGTTGTACATTGTAAAATTTGGGTTTTCACTCTTTCAAATCCGCTCTAGCTCGTCGTCTGATAAAGGAAAGGCATCACTCTCTATGACGTGAGTATTCAGTTGTCTTCTTCTCGCTAATAAGCGACACTCCTTCACTTTCATGAAGCCCAATGGCGAACTAAGGTTGAGACTTGGAGAAGGGGAGTATTGACTGCCCAATGCGAAAAGGAAAATCGAAATCATGCAAGGTCTGTTGCGCTGATGGGAGAAATCATTCGAAATATTCTCCCGTTGATATCAAAGTACGATTATGGGAAACCGCACAATGAGATAAAAACAGAAGTGGAAAAGCGATTTTGAAGTGTAACACTGTTTCAGTACCTCTGAAAAATGCTCCCACTTCGACCTTTCCAGCTAAACCTCCGCAACTGCTATGTAAGCCATCCCTCTAATAGTGATCTTAGTCAGTAGATGTAAAATTTTTCAAACCTTTTGAGCTAAAAAGGGTATTTTGTTTATGCTTTTATCCCTGACGTTATTCCATTCATTCGATCATTTCCAAAGACAAACGTCGAGTAAAACAATGTGTTTTTCCTTTACTCTCAAGTGTGATGATCAATCTCTACAGGGCCGTAGTCAGAAAAAAAGTTATGACTGAGGTAATGCCCATAACAAAATTATGACTGAGGCATTGTCCCTGACAAAATTATGACTGAGGCAACGTCTATGGAAAAATTATGACTGAGGCAATGTCCCTGACAAAATTATGACTGAGGCAAAATCCATGGAAAAATTATGACTAAGGCAATGTCCATGGGAAAATTATGACTGAGGCAATGTCCATGGAAAAATTATGATTGGGGCAATGTCCCTGACAAAATTATGACTGAGGCAATGTCCATGGAAAAATTATGACTAAGGCAATGTCCATGAGGAAATTATGACTTAGGCAACGTCCATGAAGAAATTATGACTGGGGCAACGTCCATGACAAAATTATGACTGAGGCAATGTCCATGACAAAATTATGACTGAGACAATGTCCATGACAAAATTATGACTGAGGCAATGTCCATGACAAAATTATGACTGAGGCAATGTCCATGACAAAATTATGACTGAGGCAATGTCCAGGACAAAATTATGTCTGAGGCAATGTCCTTGACAAAATTATGACTGAGGCAATGTCCATGACAAAATTATGACTGAGGCAATGTCCATGGAAAAATTATGACTGAGGCAATGTCTATGAAGAAATTATGACTGGGGCAACGTCCATGACAAAATTATGAATGAGGCAAAGTCCCTGATAAAATTATGACTGAGGCAACCTCCATGGTTTAATTCTCTTCCTTGGTATTAAGGGTGTTTGTGATGACTATGAACGCCAAAAGCGAAAAACAATAACTGAGGCCTGTTACTAGCTACTGCCCTGCTCTAATGTGGTCACCAAGTTTGAACTGAGGATTGAAATCAAATTTCCAAACATGAACTTCATCATGTGGCTTTTAAGAAGAATATTTGACGGGAACTGTTCAGAAATACAGAAAGAGCGTGCATGCGAGCTCCAGTTCTCTCACGGTGGGCTAGGTTAGTCGCTCGCAAAAGCTAGTGCGCATGTCACTGAAATGTTCTGATCATCGAAACCAACAACCTTTTGGTGTCGAAGAAGCTAAACTGCTGTTACGTCTACGTCAGTGTTAGAGGCGAAAAGTGTGAAGTTCTATCTCTTGCGATCGCGTTCGCTTAGACCAGCTCAGTTAGGTAATTGTTGTACGTACTCTGTAGGACCGGCGTCGTGGGATAGTATCTTTTTACGACTTCTAGTTAGCAACAGGTCTTGGCGATGCAATCGTGCAACGAAGCGTTACCTGAGCAATCAAGCTGCAATGGTTCAAACCTGCATGGCCGTCATCCGTGCAGAAAATACTGAAATCTTAGTTCTCTTAGTCAGGAGGTTTTTTGTGCAGTTTTACGTTTGTTAACCCGAAAGTAAACGGTTCGCTTTGCGGACCGAAGAACACTCTTAATGAGTGCCAACCCCAACAGCCTTTGTGAATCTTACGTAACTAACGAAGCTCGTTTTGTAAGCCTCCAACAAAGGGTTTAGCAATGATGATTTTTAAAACAGGTTAAAATATGTCTACTCTTGAGTAAGCGAGGTCTGTTTTAGTAACAGCACAAAGATCCACTTTGCTAAGATCGTTTCGTTTTGTCCTTGTGAGGTGCTGAGTGTATGTTTTTCTTTCATCTCTCGTTAGGTTGGCCGATATGCAGTTTTCAATGAAACTGTTCGTTTCCTTGGTCCTTCCAGCTGCCATCACGATCATCGTAAGCTTTCTGTGGATGAAGAAGAGGAGCAAAGAAGCCGAAGATCTGGACGAGATTGAAGGGGATGGAAATGTAAACAGCGAGGACGGTAGAAAAAGAAATGCAGAGGACCACAGTGTTATAGAGAAGGAGATCAGTGAAGATAGGGAGGAGACTCTGGAAGCAGAAGCTTCGGATGGGCATCGATACCCGCTGGAGAAGCAGCCAAGTACAACAGAAAGCGTTCAGCAAGCGGATTCTGGAATAGGGACAAAGCCATCGACGAGTTCGGAACTCAAAGATTTGTCAGGAGGTGAAGAGTCGACCAGCGAGGGCAGTGTCGATAGCAGCACTTTGCTGAGCTTTACGGAAGGTTTTAACAATGGCACTCCACCTCTTGGTGAAGACAACGTGAAGTCCCGAAAAGGTTCGCAAAACGGAGACAAAGACGTGTGGGAAATTGAGTTCCCTCAGATCTTGTGCGGAAGGTTGATAGGGCGGAAGGGAAAAAATGTGCGTGTCATTTCTGAGAAATCCGGTGCTAAAATTCGATTGATTCCGCAGTCGCCGGGTGAGGTTTCTACTCATAGGATCATTTCAGTGACAGGAAGTTCTTCGCAGATTAAAAGCGCGCTGGATTCTATTCACGAAAAGTTTCCATGCGTCCCTTTGACACGGTTGAACTCGCCTCTGAATGGCGTACCAGCAAACGCTTGCGTGCAACCGATGCTCAGTCCTGCAACTGCTGCAATGCCTCACCAGGCGTTGCCTTTCGTTCAAGCCATGCTCCCAAGCGTTGCAAACTTCGACGTTGTGGTTACGAGTGTTACGGATGCCGGCCACTTCTTTGTTCAGCTGCATAACGATTTCATGCAACGGCAGCTCCAAGATCTTCATCAGAACATGTTGCAGTGTTACGGACAGGGAACAGCGCCTCTTATTCTTCCTTTACCGCAGCCTATTGTAGTAGGTTCGTGTTGTGCAGCGCCAGCATACACGTACAATGGCTGGTACAGAGCTCAGGTACTTGGGCCGACTGCTAATCCGGACGAAGTAGAGGTAAAATATTTGGATTACGGGGGATATGGCCGCATAGCTGCGTCGAGTCTTCGACAGTTGAGGTGAGAGTAATTCAGTGTTAAACTAATTCTTCTCGACACTTGTTCATCTTCAGAGAAGTGTATTGTAAATCATGTTCGTGGCATGCGTGGTTTTGTTTCGTTTTTATCTTTTCTTTTGCCCATTCGAGATGAAGACAATTTGCTTAGCCATATCATGCATGTTGGATTGTGCAGTGACGCATTTCGTCTAGAACGGAAAAAACAAATTTAGAAGTGCACTGTTAAATGTTGTTTGTCTCTTAGGTGGGACTGCGTTCTCGAAGTTGAAATTTAGGCTTTTCTAAATGCAGTTATATCCCACCTTACACGATATTAGCAGTAGCTCTTTTTGAGACACTCGCTTTGAGAAAATTACTTGCCATTTTACTGTTTTGCCATCACAGGTGTTTGCGTTTTCTGTCAAAGACATGTTATTACTTATGTTTTGTACGCTTTTTATATGAGAACGCTTATTTCTGTCTGGCGTAAATTAACATTTGGATTTGAAGTTAACTTGTACAGGTTTAATTGCAACAAAGATTGTGCCTTTTATATACATATACTTTTTTTTTCCTTTGGTGTTAAAAATTCAGTCTCCTTTGCTATCCGTTAGGTCTGCGCTGTTTAGTTGATGCCGTGAATAATCGATCGCAATTCAGTTGTGAGCCCTAAATTGAATGTTATTTCAATCAAGAGCGTAAAAGGAACAGCTTAGAACTGCGTACAAGTTGGCAACTTCATTACCATGCATTGCTGTAGATAGCGGTGGCATTTTATCGACTCGCCGTTTTCGACAACAACTCGGAGCGCTGAATTCGTTTCGATTCCATCGAATGTGAAACAATACGCTATGCTGCCCTTCAACACCTCGCCACTGTTATTTCAATTTAAGTGAACTCTGATCTCAGTTCCGCTAAGTTATGGTGTAAAGGTAGTGTTTGATACTGAATGTTGAAGACTCGCCAAGTAAATATAATTATGCCTTGGTGAGATATATCTTGCCAGGTATAAATAAAACTTTGATGTTTTAATTGGGGAAAAATGCCTGCAACTTAACACTAGTCCTTGCTAAGTAACGTATCTTTTGTAGACTTTTTTTTTACATCTGTGTTTAGTCGCCAACGCGCAAATGGAACCGAAACGAATTGTTTTATTTCTGAAAAACGGTTTGCGCGGAAGACACAAGTTGTTCGCGTCAAACACAGTGAAACCTGCCACGTCTAATAGATTCAAAATCCAAAGGACAGTGTGCCTGATCTATTAAATGCTACAGTTTGTTAAAGAGCAACTGGCAAAACATTACCCTTTTTTTTCTCTCCATCTGCGGAACAGGTTTGGTAAAAGGAAGATTTGCGTGAGAGCGATTGATATTCAAAATTTGTTAAACGCTAGTCTGAATATTTAATATGTTGTAGATAGCTACTGTGGCAAATACTATCTTCAGAGAATATTAGTTAACATGGCATGAGTTGTTTAGATGAACGAATAAAACCAGCGCGAGTACAAACGGGGAGAAAGAAAACGAAGAAAGAAAATTTGATGTTTCACCGCATCGCCGAAGAAACGTAAAGGAGTTAATGTTTTAGAACTTCCACAAACCATTAAATCAGTTTTCGGTTTCCTTCTGTATAAATAAGGAACTTGCCGGTTTGTATAACAGGAAGACGATAGTGGAAGTCGCTTATTCCGTGCTTTGAAACGCGACAATTTGAAGTGACTTGTTTTTCTTACAGTACCGCGCAACTCGTAATAGAAATTTAATGATCTGGTCAAGTTCAGCGGAGGCGGATGTACTTCAAATTCTCTTTGTTTGTCGTGTGCGTGCTTTTTTTTTTTTTTTGGTTTTTCGTTCTCTATAGGCGGAAATTTCGGTGTATTTAGACCCTGTAAATGGACAAAAAATTTTGTTCTGTACAACATGAAAATAGCAATATATTACAAACAGGAATTTTAAGAAGGAATCCACCAGAAGTTCGAGTAACAAGTGGACCGAGATTATTTACATCGTATTTAACATCCTTGTCCAGAGAGGATTCTTTAGTTCCTTTGATGCTCCATGATCCGAGTGACCTTGGATTAATCTGTTTAGTAAAGAAACGCAAAATCTGTTTTTGGTTTTAAGAATCCAATCTTGGACTTTTCCAAAGAAACGCACCCAAATATTTGATTTAATTTTGTATTTTTTTTTCTCAGAGCTGACTTTTTGACGCTGCCTTTTCAAGCAATCGAATGTTACCTTGCGAATGTGATTCCACTACAAGGTACTGTGTTTAGTAGTCACGGATACTCCATGATTTGAGCTAGCTAGGTGTTAGCATAAAAAACATTAAGTCCTTAGTCGCGTAACTGCAACATGAGAATTCGTTCTTATTCTTATTTTTATGACGGGTTAGTAGAGAGACGGGATGGCCTCCGTGGTTGGGCCTTAGTGGACTGGAGCGCTGGCTGGAGTCATTGTAAAGCTCCGTCCTCGCTACGACGGAGAAACTTGAAAACGCAACTTTATTTCTACAGTTTAGCCTACCATCCACACTAATCCGTCACGAGAACGGAGCTTTTTGTAAACGCTCTTCAAACCGAAGGAATTTGAAAACGCCGGCTTTGCGTTTTAGTGTGGACGGAAAACATTTTGAAAACGGAGCTTTTCGGAAACGATGACGTCACGCTAATCATGTGATTACCCTGCCGAGTTTTCCTCAAACACAAATCCAAAATGACCGGTGTTTATTGCGTTTTCAAATTTCTCCGGCGTAGTGTTGAAGGAAAACATTTGATACATTTTCAGGGTGGAAACGCCGTCTTCAAATTTCTCCGGCGTATTATGGACGGGGGCCAAGGAAAACACTTTCTTTCCACAGTGGCTCTCTCTTCCCTGGAATATAAATAACTACCAGTGCTCTCTTATGAAAGCTTGCACAAATGTTGGGGTCTAACCTGCTCCAGCTTAGCGTTCCATCAAGGGAGACTAGAAAATGATTAATAGTGGTTTGACGCCCCAAACACTATAATTAGCTCCGCCATTTTCGACCAGGTTGCCCAAGTGTGACATGTCGAGTTTTCAGAAATGTGGACATGAACAACAAGGCACAGGCGTTAAATCACGATAAAGACAACAGGTCCAAGTGTGCATATGCACTCACTCGTATGTTAAATGCTATCGTTCTTAGTTTTAGCTCGATATGTTTGTTGCTTATGCCGTTTGTCACATTTGACCCGCGTTCTGTCGCTCGCTATCTTGTTGACCTTGTTCGGTCGGTCGTATTTTGCTCGTTCATTCTTTTGCTCGTTCGTTGGCGCGCTTGCTCTTACATTCAGTCGTCGGTTTTTTCATTCATCCAGCCATCTCAGTATCCGTTTACTTTTTTGCTGTTTCAGGAGACACATTTTCAAGTGTGGCTAATGCTGTGTTGGAAGACTTGACAATGAATGCTCTGTTGACCGCTCGTGTTATCGGTCACAGAAGCGGCTTGCCGTGTCTAGAGCTTTATCTCGTACAAGGCCAGCAGGTAAGTCAGCGTGATTATTTCATTTCGTTCACGGATTTATTTGGACTGTGTAACATTTTTCCAACATGGAGGACCAGAATCCAGAATATAAGTTCCTCATAGTTGGATCAGGCTTATCAACAATAAGCATTACAAAATAAAAGTTTAAAAACGATCTCTGGCTAAAAATGTTTATAGATATACGAGCTTTGGGCTATTAGATCTACAGTCTTCGACGGGTAAAGACGAATGACAAAATATGAATATAAATGAGTAAAAATAAAAAGAATGGACTATGCAAATTAAATATGAATGTGTGTAAAAAGAATGTTGTATTGCCCAGGGAGTGGACAGGAATTGTTGACAGCATTTGGAGTCACCATAGTATGCCACGATTCTAATGTTTTCCTTATTCGGAAACTGCCTTTGTCAATTAAGGAGGCGTTGTTTAAGTCAATAGACTGCTCATGGGACCACGCATGGTTCACAATTTTGGAGCCTTTAGCAGCTGTTTTGATATTTCTTGTGTTCTTTTCTTCGCGTGTTAATCGCTCTGCCAGTTTCACCGATATAACACCATGAACAGTCGGCGCAAGGAATTTTGTAAACAACGTTGGTTTGTGAATTCGGAGCAGAACGAAATTTCGGGGCCGGGAACTGTCGTTGTAGAGTGGTCATCGGCTTATTTATGACCGAAATATCATGTTTTTTTAGGACGCGGGTCAAGGGCTCAGTTACACCTTGTTCTTTCCCTTCAGATGTGTTAGGTAGATTTAACGCTATATGCAAGAGGTTTGCTGCCGTGCTCACTTTGTGTTTTTTGTCGTGGTGAGAATTAAAGTCCAAGTACCTGTTCGTATGCGTTGGTTTTCTGTAGACATCCACAGAAATTGCTCCATTGTTGCGAGAAACCAATGTGTCAAGAAAAGAAATTTTTCCATAACATTCATGTTCGATGGTGAAGGAAATAATCATGTTTAATCATGTTTACGTAGCGTTGGAGTCTAATGGCTATCCGTCCAAATTTATTCGTGATATACAAACCAAGAAAACTCAACCATCGCCAAATTTACCCCCTGAGGAACTTGTTGGAATGTCTTTTAATTTGGTTGAACCTTTCGAGTCACGCAAGTCTTTCGCGTCTCTTCCATACATCAAAGGTGTAACTGAGCCCTTGACCCGCAACCTAAAAAAACATATTTCGGTCATAAATAAGCCACTCTACAACAACAGTTCCCGGCCCCGAAATTTCGTCCTGCTCCGGATTCACAAACCAACGTTGTTCACAAAATTCCTTGCGCCGACTGTTCATGGTGTTATAGCGGTGAAACTGGCAGAGCGTTTAACACCCGAAGAAAAGAACACATAAGAAATATCAAAACAGCTGCTAAAGGCTCCAAAATTGCGAACCATTCGTGGTCCCATGAACATTCTATTGACTTTAACAACGCCTCCTTAATTGACAAAGGCAGTTTCCGAATAAGGAAAACATTAGAATCCTGGCATACTATGGTGACTCCAAATGCTGTCAACAATTCCTGTCCACTCCCTGGGCAATACAACATTCTTTTTACACACATTCATAATTAATTTACATAGTCCATTCTTTTTATTTTTACTCATATATATTCATATTTCGTCATTCATCTTTACTCGTCGAAGACTGTAGATCTAACAGTCGAAAGCTCGTATATCTATAAACATTTTTAGCCAGATATCGTTTTTAAATTTTTATTATGCTCAACCCTGGCTACGGTCCTTCAATATTTTTACATAAATAAGCATTACCTTGGCAAGTTCGAGCGGCTTCCCTTCTAGTGTTGTAAAGCCAAAACCAAAGCAATTACAATGGCCAATCTCTCACACACAAAGGCCACAAACCGCGCGATGAAGTGATGAGAAATCGAATCAAATACACAGAACCAACAAAAACGCGAGAAAATGCGCGTGACAAAGTCGGGATTATTTTGGGTGTTTTGATTGACCGACCGACTGACTGACTGATTGTCTGTCTCACTGTCTGTCTGTGTCACTGACTGTCTGACTGTCTATCTGTCTGACTGATTGAATGACTGTCTGTCTCACTGTTTGTTTGTCTGTCTGTCTGTTTCACTAACTGTCTGACGGACTGATTGACTTTCTATCTGTCTCACTGATTGACTGTCTGTCTGTTTGTCTCACTGTCTGTCTGTCTCCCTGACTGTCCGACTGTCTATCTGCCCAACTGAGTGACTGATTGACTGACTAACTGATTGCCTTTGTTTTGCAGACAATCCTGATTAACAGAGAACTAGTGAACCGCGGCTTGGCTCGCTGGGCAGAAACTTGACGACAGCACGAGTTGTATCACGTTTATCCTGGCCAAATGGAGCCGTAGAAAATTGCTTGTTCAACGATTTTCTGAACAAAGGAGGAATCAAGCAGACAAAGCTGGTTGATAAGTGTATTTCTAATTTGGTATGAAATAGGAAGATGAAATTAGCGAAAGGAAACTTTGGAAAGTAATTTAATTCATATGCGGATGGAGAGATGGAATCGCCAAAGGCTTGATTACTTGAAAGAAATCGCTAAAATTTTCTTTGGTCGATGGCTTAATTTTTTGTCAAGTTGAGAGCGTGTATGATATTGTGAATATGCTATATTTGTCTTCAAAGTGAAGAAGTTTGTGTGTATATGACAAAGTTGTTGCTTTATAAGTTCTTTCGTAACGAAAGGCTACCTCCATATGACGTAATTGAAAACAATGAGGTACACATCAGTTGAAAAGGCCAAAGGCCAAGAAAATTATTTTCCCCAGAATGTTACCTAGTCAAAGTAAGCTATTTACCATTTTGCGATCGAATTATATATGATTATAACGGGCCATTTTGAATTGAGAGAACAAAATAATTTACATTTAAGACATTGTAGAGTATTTTATTAGAAGAAATGACAATGATATTTTAGCCCAAATGAAATTCAGCAATGTTATCAAAGGCTTGAGACACAAATGTTCAGGTACAATAATATATGAAAGCAAAACATTCTGTTTCATTCCCAGACCTGTTTCTGATGGCATGTATGCTTAAATAAATATCGTATTACATTATAGAGGAAAACGGTTAAATATTAAACAACGTTAAAAAAGAAAGCTAACAACTCGCACCTGGTATTTTAAAATATGACCAGAATATTCATTTCTAGAATGCTACAGTGATGTCATGGAATTTGAGATCATTTGTCACACCTTTTTATTACCTCTGTGTTGGTTTCCTATTCTTCTCAACCAATCAGAGCCAATAATAAATTTTTGACAACTTTTTTACCTCTGTGTTGGTCGGCCAATGTTCTCAGCCAATCACAGAGCCCTCTTTTTCACGTCTTTTTTTCTTAAGGGGGAAGGGGGGGTTCAAATCTCAGTTTTCAGCCAACCACAGAGCCAGTAATTATTTCGGCCAATGTTGTCAGCCAATCAAAGGGCCTAGCTTTTTGACGTCATTTTCTTGTTGGTTTTCAAATGGTTTTAACCAGTCACAGAGCCAGTAATAATTTTTGGACAGCTTTTTGACGTGTGACGGCTTTCCAATCTTCTCAAGCAGCCAGTAATGTAAATTTTTGACAGCATTTTGACTGGTTTTCTTATCTTTTCAGCCAATCACGAACCAAATAGTATAAATTTTTGACAGTGTTTTGACGTCGTTGTATTGGTTTCCCAATCTTTTCAATCACAGGCTAAAAAGTATCATTTTTGGCAGCCGTTTGGGGTCTCTGCGTTAGGTAGTTTTCCAATTTTCTCTGGCCAATTAGAGCCAGTGATGAAATGTTTTGGAAGCTTTTTGATGTCTAGAAACTAGGGAAATTGCTGTGTTGATCACGGTAATGACTCACTGTTAGACTGTATCATTTAGCCTGCATTTAGGACACCTCCTTTAGTTACTCAAAGTTCATTGTAGCAACAACACTAACGCCGACGCCGACGCCGACGACCATGCGGTTCAAAACTAAATTTATTTTTACTGAAGATTCTTGCTATTACGTCGTCGATCCCAGCGGCTGAATAGCAGATTGGGATCAAATCTAAATTTTAAATAAAAGCATTTTTTCAATCTAGTTTTTAAAGGAGCTGCGTCACATAAATTCAAAAACGTACATTTGAGTAACTTTCATTGACGTACAAAGTTACGTTCAAATTAAGGAAAACTTCGAAATAGAAGGCTTTAAAAACCACTTTAAGAGTTTCAATGTTGTTTTTTTTTTTAGTTGTTGCTGTTCTTGTTTCTTTGCTGTTTTTGTTATTTCGCTTTTTTTCACTTGTTTGGACTAAGTCACAGTCACCCAAATTAATAAAAGTAATGTTAATAATGATGGTTAATTGTTGTGATTGAGACAAATACCAAATGACAAACTTCAAAAATAATTGGAGAGATTATTTTAAGATACGCGGTCCGTGACACAGCTCCTTCAAACGATCTAAAAGAATCGTAGATATCTTAGACTTACGCCAGTTACTTTCGTCATTCAGGGCAAAACCGCCCTAAAACACTCGATCTCGCTTACTGCCAAGTGCAAACCATTGTGTACTCTCAGCCCCTGAGTCGATGACTTGAAAAAATTGGACATTTTTCAAGATGTTCCGTGTTTGACGTAGCTTCTTTAACAGTGCAGCATGCTAAACGACGTTTTTAAATGGTTTAAATGAAAGAAGTTCAAATAACTTTGTATCGAATTTTTACTTCTTTGATTTGTTGTTGTTGTTGTTGCTGTTTTGTTTTAGATTTTTAATTTTTTTTTTTCGTTTATTAATTGCAACCATTTTCATCTGTTTTAATTACAGTCTCAATTAGCCAAATTATAAATTAATAAAGGATGTTTAAATATTGGTTAAATATATTTCAAATTGTTGTTAGCAAGTTATTTATATACAATTATAGTAATATTTAATTTGAGTTAAATTAAATTTTTTCCAATCTGGATATAGCTTCAAGTGAAACTGCAGGGCAGTTAGAAATATGCAATTTACCACAACCAACATCTACATTTCAGTAACATGGATCTCCCTGTGTTGCAGGCGACGTACATGTAAAGTTTAGTTAATTAGCAACTTGAAAAAAGAACTGTAGGACAACTAGAAATACGTAATAAACTACTCAAATACCTAGATCATCTTTTCATATGGGAGTTCCCTTCTCCCAAGTTTAGTTGATGAGTAACTCGGGAAAGAAAAACACTCTTAAAACATGTAAGGCATCTACTCTAGGAATACTGAATGAATAAACTACTCAAACACCAATATCTATCGTCTGAAACTTTCTTATTTTTATAAGTTCCGTCCCGTCCCGTCGGGATCACCATCTTGTTGTGGTGGGGTGGCTTGCGTTTTTCAATGACCCCTAGAACTATGCCGGTGCGGATTCTAAACTCCCGGTAGGGCCACCCGTGCAGGAAAGATCGAAGGGTAGGGGCCAGTCAAAGAGTGATTCCCTGGTCCTCCTGGTTAGGGGTTGAACGTAATGAATTGTATGCTACAGAAACGGAAACCTGTATAGCAGGTGTGGATCAGAGTAAGGCAGGCCGTTCCTCTAGCACAAGAACGAAGCCATTGGGTCAAACCTAACTGGGCACCCAAAGACCGATCAACCTGCTCCAACAAACAAGGTTCCCCTGTGCCTGCTGCGAGGCTCTCTTGCTTATATATTCAGTGGTGTGCTTATATGGATGCAAAATATAAAGAGTTGATGTGGAAAAAATGTGTTTTCTCCCCGAAATTTCTTGTGTACCGCGGGTTCGGAAACCTACTTAGGTTAATTTTGTCCCAAAAGAAGTTGATTCCTCACGAAAACAATACGCCAGCTTTCCATTAGTGACGTTAAAATGCTGCTGCTAACCGGAAAAACTGGATAATTTGAATTTTTTTTTTTTTTTTTTTTTTTTTTTTTACATGATGGACGAAATTCCTGCCATTTTTTTAAAAATTGGAGCCTGGCGGCGCGCGGCCAGAACTCGCGCATGCTAATTGCGTTTTCCCTCTCTGAAATATACACGTGGTTCAATCGAGTTCGACTGAGAATCACATGAGAACACAAGAATTCAGTACAGCTTCTCGATCTAGCATAAATTCATGTTTTTCTATGAAAGTTCCCCTCCCCATTGAAAGGCAGTTTTCTTTTCTTCTGTTCTGTTCTCTTTTCTTTCCTTTTCTTTGCTATTGTTTGTTTCTTTAATTTTTAAATAATTGTTAATAATATTGTATTTTACCTGTGTCCACAATTAGTGCCGTTGGCGCTAGAACGACCAGACACTTCAATAAAGGATATGTGTGTTCCTCTCTCTCTCTTTCTCTCTGTTACTATTCTAATAGATCGAAATTGGCCTACTCTAAATCCGTCCGTGCAATCTATTTCTGACCATGTATGCTTGTAAATGCTTAGTTCTCGACTGCGTTACCTTACACTCCGCATTATGTTGAAGATCAATTGCAGAATAGTGTAAATGACTTGCAAATGTTGTGGGACTAGACTGCAAACAATTTCTTCGTATTTTGTCTCGTTTTTCTCTTCAAATGTTAACATAAAACGTGCGATTTGGGAGGCGTCATAAAGCGCCCATAAACGTGCGCCTCAACCTTATGCGCTCTGCGTCTCGCGCCAGTCTTGCTCGCAATTTTCACGCTAATCCGCTTTGCCTGACGAACCCCAAGATGTTCTGCAGTCTGTTATGCTTTAGGTCATCTTTAAGGCTTTTAATTTCCCCCAACAGGGGAATTGTCAGGCAGGGTGGAATTGATTAATCCATTGGTGGAATTAACCCAGCCTTCAGTGTTCCTAACTACAGATTGCGTTCAAAATTTTACTAGGCAGAATTTTGTACATTAAATTAAAAGTAACGAATGTTTGTTCTTGAATTGTATCCACCAAAGTTTTTCTGTATATTCAAAATACTTAAAATTACTTAAATACCTGCAGTATTGTCTATGTACATGTAAACGCTTTCCGCTGGGCATCTTGGTTCAACAATGATCCTCCAATAACCGTTTTTCTTTTGTCCAATAATCTCTATTATGAAAAGCCTGCTGCCTAAAGAGCTCAGAGTTCTATTTCAATCTTCTGTCTTATCCGTTTGAAATTTTTCATGCGTTCCGCAAATTTGCTTTTCGAGTTTTCTGAAGATACGAGTTCAAAGTAACGAGCATCACTTCGAAAATCTTTCATTTTTCCGACAGCCGAGGTCTTTACAAGCAACATGTCAAAGGGTGTACTTCGCGCATAATACATCATGTAAGCGGGTAACTAAATATTTCCCAAATTTTCATTGTGAATCATTGCGTGAGGTAATGTACCTAAGTCAATATTTTCAAACCTCCCCTCAGGCAATCCAAAAAAACGGAACCGAAAGTGCTGTGCCATTGCCATGAAAACAGTGAAACAGTGGAAAACTGGTCAGTTCACGAAATTTGTGTACAGCATCTGGTAGGTAGTTAATAATTGAGTTCAATCAAGACCTGAAGCAAGGTGTATGCCTTGTAAGTCTGCATAAATACAACAATCAATAGATGTCAATAAAGCCCATTTCTAATTGACCCTTTTGTTCCGAAGGCTTGCTAATAATGTGAGCTGGAATCCGTGTATTGTCGAATTTTTGACGGCTTTTGTACTTTTTTATTGGCTTGGCCGTCAGAAACACGCTTAGTCTTTGACTGCACAAAATTTGGAGCTCCTCCATGCGTTAAGAATGTCAGATTATGATCTTCTTTTCGCCTGAATTTTAAGAAGCAAAACAAACAACTTGTAAAACTTTTCACATCCAAAAAGCGTCGAATGAGTTATTACCCTTAAGCGGAAACACCAGTTTGTGTGAACGTACTAAAACACCTAACACAATACGCAATAAAGCTGTTTTCATTGTTAAACATTTCAGGCTCCTTTCTTCGTATACCAAATTTGCATTTCTTGCTTGGGCAACAAAGCTCCACAAATTTGCGTAAATCCGGCGCTATTGGTCAGCAATGTGTGTTAATTATTTAAGCTGTTAATTGCACCACTTTCGGCTTATGAATGTCTCACGTCACAAAGGCAAGCTTCAATGCACTTCAATGAAATATTAATGTTTTAAAGCATTTTAAGTTGTTGCTTCCTAGCGATGAAACTCTATCTCGTTTACAGTCGTTTGTCCGCTCGGGAATCGCATATTCACGACGACTACGGTGTTTATTTTTAAAAAATAACGAGACCATGAGAGTTTTCGTGCTGTTTGATGGCACAAGATACCTACTAGACGTAGAAGTTGGCCAGACTGTAAGCGATATAAAGAGCATCCTTCGTAAGAAACTCGATTTGGACACGGTACAGAACGAAGATGGCGAGAACGATATGCTTATGGCGATCAACTACGCCGGATCAAACATGGAAGACGACTGGATTTTTACGGATATCAGCATTCCACCTGGCGCGACGCTTCGATGTGAACTGCAAGAAAACGTTAAAACGTACCTCAATGTGATTTGTTCGCATTCGAACGAAACGCTTAGATTTACAGAATGGTTTGACGTGTGGGAGACGACAGTTGGTACTCTAAAAACGATGATCACAGAAAAAACAGGATTACACGTCAGTGTTTTCCGTCTCGTGTCCGCCGAAGGGAAAGAGATGTATGACTGTCATCCGTTGAAGAAATATTCCATCGATTACGGAGACACGGTCCGTTTGGAAACGTGGAATGGCTGGAGCGCGTTTCTGCAATCCTCAACGTTGGGTCAACTCACCCCAACCATGAAACACATGGTAAGCATACACGATGACCCGCTAGTGTTTAAGTATCAACTTCGCGTCGCGTTGTTCATCGCGGCTCATTTCAACTACACTCAACTCGCTGCTCAGTTGATCAAAAGCGGTGCGCGCTGCGACGAGCCCGTCGGCGAGCATCCAGTACGAGAGTGGTGTAACAAGGAAGCCGTACACCCCGATCACTTCAAAACCCCAGCTCACGAGGCAGCCCAGCACGGCAGCCTCAACTGCTTGCAGAGGTTCATTCATCATAACTACGCCTGCATCCTCGCCAAGGACGGCAACGGTCTGACACCGTGTAATATCGCACGCAGGTACAAGAAAACCGAGTGTTTTAAGCTGCTTATTGCCGAGCAGTTTCGCTCTCGAAGCACGTCCGGTCTCACACTGGGTATATATTGGCGTGTTAGGAAATGGTGTGAGCGCGCAAGAGATCGAGCTATCGTCTTTCACAAGCATTCACCCAACCCGCTTCTTCTAGCAATGGAAAACAGAACTTATAGGAATGCAGTGGTTGGGCAAAAGGTACAAATTGATGGCTTCGGGGAAAATATGCAGGCTGGCACCTCGAAATTACAGCTTTCGTTGGCACTTAAAAGTGTGAAAAACAAACCGCCGACAGGTGCAGCTCTGACTTCAGCACAGGAAGATAAATATGGTAATTCAGTAACGGGAAGCGGTGAGATTCAGGGTTTAAATAAAAATGGCGAAAAAGACGACAAAGCTGATTCGGGGAACTGTTCAAGTGAATCGAATAAGGAAGCGAACAACGACAAGTCGACTTGTACTAACTGCTTGCTTCCGTCTGTTTCGAAACAACGTTACCATGGCGAAATATCGAAACTTGAAACCACCATGAGGGACAAGTTGCAAATTAAGAATGCGAATCGAGAGCAACGTAGCGCGTTTACGAACCAGTACAAAGCATACAGGTGGAAGGAGCCTTCAGACAAAGGCGAAGAAGAAATCTTGTGTTTTTGCCAGTCGCACAAAGAAAAACAAACGAGCGGCGAATCGCGAAAAGAACTTCGCGAGAGTATGCCACTGATTTCAACAAACACCAGCTTGGTTGGTGTAAACAAAAGCGACAAAAATATAGATATTCAAATTTCCGATGATTTTCAGAGATCGAATAAACGTGACTTTTTTGTCACGCAAGAAGTCGCGGTGAGTTCGGAAAGGCGAGGCAACAAACCTGAAAACACGAAAAGGGAGGAAACAAATAACGCAGAGAATAAAACCACTGACAAGATACCACCAATTAAACCTCGAGGAGATGATTCGAGTGTCAATCACTTGAGAACAGACGATTATGTTAAAACAAAATCAAAATCCGCCAAGAGTTCAAAAAGCGACGGAGCCCTGGTCTATAAAAAACGCCGAAGAACCCGTTCCCTTTACACAACGAAACGTCTTCACAGCGCCAATCAGCGCCGTAGAGCTGCATCCAGCGAGGATTTGAGCCTGCAGTCAACCCGCTTGTACAGCAGTGTCACTGGACAAGACATGCACGAGGCAGCGAAAGAAAGCATGGGTGTTGCAATGACTTTCAGGAAGAAACGCTGGCTTCAACAAGTTCACATGGCTATCGAGCTGAATAATAACACCTTTAACAGACAACTTCATCGGTACAGAGAAAAATACAAAGCAGCGCACGTCGTGGGAAAATGTAATTTTTAGCTCGGAACAACTGCATTGTTTAGGTACGTCTAAAGGCGAAATGCAACTCTGTCTAATTGCTCAAGCTAATATGGTTGACGTACGAATATTCAGCTACTGAAATTTGTTTCAGTGGTCAACTCACCCTAAAAGTTAAAATGTTACTCGTTCTGCACTAAAAGTCTTTAATGTTTCCAATTCATCAACGAATTCTATGACGTATTTATTTAAGAATTCATGATATTAAAGAATAAAAAAAAATTGAAATATGTTTTGCTATAGCTGCCGAGTTAAAAATTGTTAAAGAGTTTATTTCAGAGCCAATTAATCTTTTAAAAGTTCAGAATGAATAGCAAAAAGTTAAGCTTTCTAAAGGCTTGTCAAAACGGAGTCGTAAGTGCATGGACGTGCGTCACTGTTTGGCCTTAAGACTTACCAACGCAACGAAAATATTTCATTCTTAGTTTTGTTACTGGATTATTCCAAATACCCCTGGGAAGAAAAACGTGTGTATCATGAAGGTGGATTCGCCGATATAAGCACACTAGTTTTATTTCACAAAACTCAGTTTCTGACGGTATAGTCAATAAATTAGGCTGAAGTTAAACTATTTTTAAGTGTTGCCAATTCATCAATTCAACGAAGTAAAGTTTAAAAATAAAGACATAAACTTGTGTATTTTTGAATATATTAAGTATTTTGTCTTCTTTTGGGAGAGGCTGAAATCGAGACTATTGCAGCTTAGAGTTTATTTTAAGAGAATCAGTTAGATTTTATAAGAAATATATTAAACAGTCTACATTATGTCCACCATTAACATTTGACAGATCTTAACACGAGAACAACGGTGTAGGCGCGAATAAACGAAGGATAAAAACTGTGAAAGGAGTGTTTCATTCAAAGGAAAATACACTTTCTAACAATAAAGCTAAGGAAGTGAATATAGATTGTCTACGGCTTACCTGATTTGATAACAATCATGTAAATTGCACTGGAAGGAAAGACAGGTGTCTAAAACAAAGAACACATACACTGCCTTTTAATCGTTCTGTTTTCCATCTGCCCCTTTATTTTCAAGTCGCCAAGTGAGGCCCCGATCACACTGCGCTGGCGAAATTTGAAAACGGAGGTTTCACTCTGAAAGCGCATCAAATGTTTTCCGTCCACACGACGCGGGGGGGGGGGGGGGGGGGGAATTTCAAAACGTAACAATCACCAGTCATATTGGATTTGTGTGTGAGGAAAACTCGGTCAGAGAAATCGGATGATTATCTTCACTACATCATTTCCGAAAAGCTCCGTTTTCAAAATAATTTCCGCCCTCATGTACACTAAAACGCAAAGCCAGCGATTTCAAATTCCTCCAGTTTAAAGAACGTTTTCGAAAAGTTCCGATTTTGTGATGGATCAGAGTGGACGGTAGGCCACACTGTAGAAATAAAGCTGCCCCAGCCCTCCCCACATGAAATTCGCTAGTACCCATTTATACACCTGGGTGGAGAACAGGGGGCGACGCTGCGCTAGTGAGGGGGGGGGGGGTTCCTGGGATGCCCGTTTCCCCCGCTTTAGTAAGCCTTTTTTAAGCAAACAACCTACAACAGGTGACGAAAACGACAGGACAATCAGGTGAGTACCGTCACTTTCACACAGTGTGACCCCCCTTTAAAAAATCCTGGCTACGCCCCGGGAGAGAAGCAGTGTGAGAGTAAGGTGTCTTGCCCAAGAACACAACACAATGACCCCGGTCAGGGTTCGAACCCGGACCGCTCGATGCGGAGCCTAGCTAGAGTACTAACCAGTTTAACGTTGCTTTCAAATGTCACATTAATTTACAGTGTTCATCATCCGAACATAAATTTTCTGTGAAGGTTTCTAGGTCACGTTTCTAGCTTTTAGAGTTTTTGAAAAATAACATTTGGCGGGTTTGTAAGGAAACGAATGGGTTGGAGTTGTCAGAGCTTAGGGCAATTTGAAAAAGTCAAGAACGATTCAAAGTGATGGGATGCAATGTCCTGTGACACTTCGTAACTTCAATTCACTGAATGGACAGAATTAGATAAATTTTTGTGGTATATAAAACGCTGCTTGTAAACCCATGTAAACACGATTTTATTCGAGGTCACGAAAGGTCAAGTACTCTTGGCCTATCTCAGACAATTCGGGCCATTACAAAACACGAATAATGTCTTCTTGTAAAATATACGTTTCTGTTTCTCACTTTTCTAGGCTAATTTCTTCTAGTGGCAAGAAGTGATGACTCTCTTCTTTGCCAAACAACTCGTAAACATTCGAAAATGAGTGGCATTGTCAAAGGTCATCAAAATACAAGCCAAGCGTTATTGATGTATCATCCATAATTTTCTGCAAGCTCAGCTAGTGCGGGCGTTTTCTAAATAAAATGTTCTCACCAACATGTTTATCTGCAGAAGGCTCTCATATCTATCATTACAATGCTGAACTGCCGATCGACAATACACTAAGCTTATCAGAACAGAGTTTTGCAGTTTATCGAAGTTCAGCTTTAAAAATTACAATGCTTGAAGTTTCGATGAAGTTACCTTCCGTCGGGAATTACCGTATTTTTAAGACACTTTGCTTAAAATGTTCCAGCAAAGGCACCCTCGATCTTCAAGAACAGTCCCACAGATAAAACGGACACAATAAATCAGAAATAAATCGCAACTTTACCTTTGTATCGTGGAATCTTTGAAGACCTAAATTTGTCTGTCCCGCCGAAGCCATGTTTGATTCACGGGCTCGGTACCAGGCATTACCCGAAGCCATTTGCAAGTCACGTGGCCTCCCACAATGCATTTCCAAAAGCTTAAAGCGCGGTCGTAGTCTTTGTTTGGTAGAAAAATTGAAAAAACATCTACCCACAGCCGCACCTCCCCCAATTCATCGAGAGAGCGATATCAAACCTTCAGGTCGCCCTTAGTTATTTAATTTATTTAAATAGATCATCGTAAGACTCGTACCGATACCTAGCTAGTCTCCCTCGCAGCCGTTTTTAGCATCGTCACGCAAGGAGAGACTAATAGCTAACTGGTCTTTTAGCAAATCCAATCTACGAGGAGTGACTGCATAGCTTGCGGAAGGGATTTTATCACCGGTAGTAACAATATCACAAGTTTTGATGCATGGCGAATATGCCAACACTACTTCGTTTGGTGTGATCTCCTGGGTTAGGATAGTTCTTAACTGGAATGTTGGTGGTCGTGACACCTCGTCCAAAATCCTCAGCGAGTTGACGTGATTGTGTTATTAGGCTCGACGGGGAAGGAATGTGAGCTCCTTTGAATCTCTAATAGCAGCTAGTCATTCCTAGAATTGTGTTCCAAAGGATTAAAGGATCGAGGGATCTCTCTGGTCACTTTTCCATGGATCTACGAGACCAGTCCCGTGGCTCGCAGGCTATTTTTCAATTGTTTTTGAGCCGCGGTGTGGGCATGGCGGAACAAAGCCCTAGGAACGAATGAATCAGTGATTGATGGAAGTTCGCCAGCCGGTTACTAATTTTACATGGGAATTACTTGCGGGTTTTGCAGGAACGCATAGCGCAGGTGAACTCAAGCTCCAAGGGACGATCTAATTCAACCAAATATCTCTCCGAGTTCTCTGTCCCAAGTACAGTGAAGTTCTTGTTTCAACGAAAGACAAACATATAGCCTGTGGTTGCTTTCTTTTTATTAAATGTACATACGCATAATCCAAGAAGTAAGGAAAATTTTACACTCTAATACGGAATTATATTGAATTGATGGAATATTATATGAACAATTGTTAGCTAAGCTGGTGCACCATTCTTGAACTATGAACATTCGGGGCAATTTATAACTGATGTCTTTTTAAAAGTGTGTTAGGATAATAACTAAAATATTAGGAGCACTATACATTAAACGTGTGAATACATTTGCCTTACCCTACAGTTCAATTCATCTCTCAATTCCGAGACTGATCCGCCTGGCGAAAATTATAATTCAACAAAAATATATTAAATACTGTTTCACTTTCATTAAATTGTGAATAAATATTAAGCCCTGTAACCACAAGCTCACGTAAGCTTATTACACTAATTGTATTTCTTTTGAAAAGATAAAAAAAAAAACAAAATGCTGATAGTATAAAGAAAAGGCAAAGAAAGCGTTTTCAAAAGTTCCGAGTTTGCGTGAAAAAAAATTAGGAAACACGATTAATTCAAACGAGATCCGCTAATGAAAAAATGGAAAGTACGCCATGATTTGATTCAAATAAAACAGCTTTCTCGCCTTTGTTTCAGAAATTCTCCATCTGAGCTGTTAATAGAGATTGTGTCTTCGTCAAAAGTCAACGTGACAACCTTGCCCGCTAAAGTTCCAATTTTCTCATCGTATGAACCACTTTCGGACGCGCCGAGAACTTCTCCTGAAATGACTCCAGACGCGCTATCCGAATCGTCATTCGGAGCAACGTCTGCGGTAATTGTAGCTACCTTTTCCCCGTTTGCACAAGACAACACGTCTATTGACGCGGTCGCGATCTGCCCGTGCGACGCCGCGTCTCCAGAAACGGCCAAAAGATCGCCCCGGAGGGTGGCTACCTTGTTATTCGATTCATTGTCGACAGAGGTAGAAGTGACGTCGCCTGTGACGAATCCGATTTTGTCGCCGGGTTTGGGCGTGGTCAGGCCGGGTAGACGATACACAGACCCGTGTAAAGTGACAGTTCGTTCACCCTGTGGGTCGTCTAAAGAACCTATTAGAACACTCGCCGTTAAAGTGCATATTCGTTCGTGAATACTGTCACTCTTCACCGCAAAATCGTGATTGGCTGCAGCAACACTGTCTTTCCTGTCGAGCGCAACTGAATCCTTTCTAGAGGCTTCTGCTAGTTGAGATCCTGAAGCTTCGACAGGAAATGAGCTCTCTTTTTGTGCGAACGAAGCAGAATCCTCTTGAGAGATTTCTCTTAGCTGAATAGGTTGCGCACCTTCCTGAGTAGCGGGTGATACAGAATCCAGCTCAACAGATCCACGATTTTGACGTGATAAATTCACATCGTTGTCGGAAGGCGCAGAAGAACGCTCACTTGCAGCTATACTGGCCCTCTTGGACTGATCAACTACAGGGTCAGTTTCAATCTCTCCCGATAAGCTGCCTCCACTAGCAACCCTGTGTTGCGCTATGTCAGTTTCAGCTGCGCCACTATCAATGCCAGAAGTTGCGCTCGCAGTATTAGTCTCATGAAGCGAAGGACCCGTTTCAGTCTCGCCAGATAAGCTGACTTCATTAGCAACCTTGTTTTGCACCAAGTCGTTCTTAGCAGCCGCTACACCAGGCTCGCCACCAACAGAAACGTCCTCTATTTCACTCGGTTTTCCCTCGACAGCTTCATTAGCAACCTTGTTTTGAACCAGATCGGTCCCAGCAGTCCCTACACCAGCCTCGTCACCAAAAGAAACGTCCTCCATTCCACTCGGTTTTCCCTCGACAGCTTCAGGTTTTACATCATTACCATCTGACCCACTTGGACCACCAACCTCGCCCACCGCCGCATCGCTTATCATAACAACAGGCTGTTCCAACTCAGCAGTAGCCTTGTCGTTAGACAAGGGTGCTGCGTCTTCGATAGACTCTTCCTTTCTAGATTGATTTTCCTGCGCGGAACTCGCGCTATTTTCAGGCGCCGTATTTTCAAGCTCATCGGCGTTTTCCTCGACACGGGGCGCACCGTCTGCAGTACCTCTCTCAGTCTCTTCGTTCGTTTGCTCGTCACTCGCCAAGACTCCACTGCCGTTCGCAGGTTTCCCTTGTGAATCATGAGGGACATGGCCATTGGCTGAGGAAGGCGGCGTCACAACTTTACCCGACTGCTTTGTAGAAGACTCGTCACCTGTGAAGATGAAGCAACAACAACAACACAAGGTTGTAAACAAAATGTGTACTCAAATCAAGTTAAAATCAAGTCGAGATAAAAATTACAACAAAAAAAAATCCCCAAAAAATCAAATCGAGTTGAAATCGAGTAACAACCACTATAATAAAGATGAAATGTTGCCAGGAGCATGGGGCAAAGAAAAACTCAGTCCCCGGAAAGGTTGGAACCCATGGTCTCGCAGATCCCGGTTAAGCACTCTAATCACTGAGGTACAGAGACACTCTTGGTGAGCTACAATGGAGGCCATTTCATCTATTAACTATGCTAGGCTTTTTCTGAAATCCTCTGACCAATCAGAGCAAGATTGCATCTCTAATCAGATTTAACACCAAAACAAAGACGTGCAACTTTTTTCAGCGTGTTGTTCACGTTAAGTGCCGCTACAGCGATTACAAGCTTTGCTCTTGTAGGATTATCTTTGCAACGCATGAAAAAAATCCACTCTTAAAAGCAGAAACTCTTGGCTACACTATCTGAAAACAATATGAAGTCATAGATGAATTGGAACAAAGCTCACAGAGTTATCTAATTATCGAGTAATATAGTTGTGTGAAGTTGTGTAAACAGGGATGGCAGTAGCCATAGCTCATTTTCCCGACCCGATTCCGACCCAGTTGAAATCTTTAATCGTAACCGTTTCCGTAAATTTGAAGGTAACAAACCAAGACTACTAGCTTGAGGATTTTATAGAGTAAAAGACTTTTTTAGCCTCTTTGACTTCGCCTTTCCCACAACAACGCACACAAAATTTGACGCGTACTATAAAATTACAAAGGCATGACACATGTTTAACCGTCCAATCAATCAATCAAGCAATCAATCAGTCAGTCAGTCAATCCATCAGTCAATCAGTCAGTCAATCCATCGACCAATCAATTAATCAATCAATCAATCAATCAGTCAATCAATAATCCAGGGCCTGCTGGTGTCCAATCAGATTCGAGAACTGTGAACATTAAAGTCGTGATTAAGTCGATATTAAAGACTCTTCCTTAAGGTTTTCCGGAAGCTTCACTTCTCAGTTAATCAGCTACAACTTGACAGCAGATAAACTCACCACTTCCCTCGTTCTCTCTAATCCTCCCTGCATGTCCATTGCTCTCTGTAACAGGACGTGACGATAACTTTTGTCTAGAAGATGACTGGCTGGCTGTTGAAATGATAAAGGTAATAAAAACTCTTTCATCCTCAAGAGTGATCCACATCAAATTTCTCCTTACATTGTCATTCAAACAGGTGATGAGAATAGAAAACATTATCAACTTGAGGTACCACCAAATGCATAGCAATCGCAAGGAAAACTGTTTTCTTTTTAACCTTGAACTGAAAGACAAGTGAAATTTTCACGATGTTCTTGCAAGAAAAAGATCTGAAGTATTTCGTAGACTGACTCTTCACTGCCAACCCTGATTGGGTAATACCTGAAAGTGATAGACCAATCTTATCGGACATCACTTCATAAAACTGGGTAGATATGAAATATATGTGTACGAGGGTTTGGAAGTGTTTAACTAAAGTTTCTGCAGCCCATACCCTTCACTCCTTCTTCCTCTACCCTCCCCTCCCAATTCAAGGCTCTGGGGTTTCTCACCCCCCACCCCACCCCCCGCCACACACACACATTACATACACTCCCCCAGGTTACTCTGATGCTGCCAATAGTTCACCACATAACAGTTCACCGGTAGCAATTAATATAACCCCAGGAGGGAATGGGAGGCACTGTCACAGTTACGTGTCTTGTCCAAGAACAAGACACAAATGACCAGCCCTAGAACTGGGGCTCTCAATCCAAGGGTTAAAATCTATTTAACATGAGGTTAACATAAAACCTCCTGGGGCCAGTTGTTTAAAGGTTGGATAACACTGCCCACTGGATAAATTGCTATCCTACGGGTAAGTGTTGGTCAAACAAACTACATACACTGTCCGCTGGATAGTGATTTATCCAGTGCATAGTGTTATGCACACTTTAAACAACTGGGACCTGTTAGTTTTGTTGTTCAAAGCTAGCATACAGCTAACCTTTGGATAAACAGCCAGTTAAAGTTAGCTTGATGCTCTTTTGAACAACCAAGCCCAGGTATTCAAGACACCTATCTCTTAGACAGACTGTCTGTAACTTACCATTTTCTTCCTCTTCATTAATTCTCTTTAATTTGGGAGCTGGCTGTCCAGCTGATGAAAATAATAACAATGAAAGTTAATTGTCTGCATAATATTAATTACCGAGTACAATCTTATGGTGGAACACCTGACAAATCTGGTCCCCATAAAGTAAAAGGGCTTAATTCAGTGCTAAATGAAGCAAGTGGCCCATCGTGCTGGTGGTTATCTTCAGTTTCTATAGCACAAAGTGGCTACAGCATATTTCTACTCTACATCCTGGATGTGATACTAGTCCATCACAGGGTTATTTTATTTTTTTGTTTTTGTTTTACAGATTTGCCATGATCAAGGCAGGTGGGCATACAAATCAAGAACACTAAGTCCCTTACTAGGTAAACCCACCACCTAACCATCCCCATTCAATGCTGGGTTAACCCAGCATTCAATTTGCCAGTACAGTCATTTATACACCTGAGTAAAGAGAGGCACTGTGAGAGTAAAATGTTTTTCCTAAGAACACAACACAGTGACCCAGTGGCCAGGACTCCAACCCAGATCAGTGAAGTGGGTGAACCCAGAGTCCAGCACACTAATCTTGAGAGGCCACGGTGCCTCCCACTCCCAGGGGATACATCATATACTCCAAGAAAAAAAAAACTGTTTTATGACGGTATTTTATGACAAAATACACTGGAGTGCCATATGCAAACATTTACTTTTAATTAGTAATAAAATTAATTTGTTGTTAAATTTTACTTCAAGATGCTAAAGAATTGAAGGAGTAGTGAATCAAAACTGTCTTGTTCGAGAAAATATCCATACCCTTCCCAAGAAAGGCTTTTTGGAACGAACTCCCCACCCCACTCCTTTAAAATTTCATTTCCTTCAAATTTTAGGCCAATGACCTTGGTGGTGGGTATAAATGTTCTTAGACTGCGAGCAGTCTCTCTTTTCTTTGAAAACTGTGGGGAAGAATGGATAAACAAGTAAGCGTGCGAGTATGACTGTGAGCGTGACATGCGAGCAGCGAACATGATGCTGCAAGCCGCTGGTAGCACGGACATCGGAGGACAAGCAAAAAGGGAGACTGCAATGGTTTCATACAACATTTTGAATGCCCAGCACTCTGGTGACCGAGTGATTCTATTGGTCCAACTACGAAGTTATGATGCACATCTGTCAGTAACCTTTATAAGTGACGGGCAGCGCACGCCAAACTCTGTTGTAATGTTTGTCTCCTATGGTGCGACTCCTGCAGTTCATGACATTTGCGCTCTATTTTGAATTTCAATCTTGCAACCTTTTTACTAGTTTTATGCTTCATACTTGTTTTTCAAGGACTGTGGTGTTAGGAGGACTTTAAAGTAGAATAGAGCCATTTGACCGAGCACTATGGAAATTTTTGAGAGATCATAGGTCTGGTTTCAGCCGCAATCTGTCAAACCATTCATCACATCTTACCGGATATCTCGATATAGTTTCAATAGGAATCTTCGTGTAAAAAATTAGACACCAGAGTGTCATATTCAAAAAAGGACGGAGGTGTCACTGATGCGACCTATCAAAGTAGCATTCACACAAACGTTGTATGAAACCATTGCAGTCTCTCTTTTCGCTTGTCTCCCAACACCCGCACTACTGGCGGCTCACGGCATCACCGTTCGCAAGTCATGCTCACAGTGACGCTTGCACACTTAGTTGTTTTGCATTCTTCCCCACTGATTTTTGAGGAAAAGAGAGACTGCTCACAGTATAGAATATTCTAAGGAACTGCACAATCAAAAACTTTGCATTCTCCATTTGACAGTGAGACTAACATCATGTTTTCCAGGGAAAATGAGACTTTCTTTGTTAGCTTTGCAAAAGAAACCAAGACTTTGAAACTGGACACTTTCCATTTGCATGAAAAAACTGGTTTTCCCGATGCGAAACCAATACCAACAGAAATTTTCAAAAAAAAAATGAAATACCTTCAGAGTTACTGGAATGGTCAGAAAATCACTGTTTCATAATTTTGCCTTTCAATAGCATTCCTATGCTCCTAGTTGAAATTTTGTATTTTGTTTTGGTGGGAAATGAAATGGAACATTCCCCTTGACTGGAAAGTTTTCAAATGCTGTCAAATGGTATGCACTCATCCTATCTGATGTTGTTTGTTGAAAATTTGTACACAAGAATGTGCAGTGTAATTCAAGGGAATCCCCTTTATTAATAAAACTAAGTCAGCAAAATTTAAATGGAGAGTCTCACAGTCCGGCACATGCCTGTATTATTTATTCCCCTGTGCACGCTTTTTGGCACAGGCCCAGTTTTTCATTGTTTATGAACCAATCATAAGCAAGTTACCTAATTTCACATGCAAATAGCTGTAAAATCATCACCATAGAATAAATCACACAGGTCAACACTTATTCAACGGTTGACAGTGTCTGTAAAATCCACTGAAATCTTCTAAGAATTTGGGTCACCCGTCATTCTGCCACGACTAACTATAGAAATGTGATTACAGATTCAAACTACATCTGAGTGGGGGTTTTGAAGTGATAACATTGATACATGTAAGAAGCAAACAAAAGTGTTTTGATTTAGAGACATGCACCGAACTGTGAAACCCTCCCTTAAGACTCTTCTTACAATATTGATTGATTAGACACTACAGACTGAAGCAAATCCACATGACTGTGCCAAAACTGGGAGGTCAAGATTCAACCAAATGTTTACTCCAGGCTTACATCAAGTTGGTTAAAAGTATGTCAACTGGTATCTAACAACAATCTTGAAATGTTACCAAGCAACAAGATAACCTATACATGTACTCACACATGTAAGGCTCCATGTAAAAAGGGCGGCAACGATAAATTTTGGCTAAAATTGAACATAATTTGCCAAAACAACTCCGAATTTTGCTTGCAAGTTTGTTTCTGAGCTGACTGTTAACAATGTCCTGTATCTTTTTCGCTGGATTTTGCTTCATTTTCTAGATAAAACGTGTGCAATAAAGTCAGTTTCCTAGTGACATCTTTTTATTTTTAATTTTGTTCTCATACTGTCAGTAATGATCATTATCTTACGTATCTGACATACCTGTTCTAGTTGCTGTTGAGGAGCCACAACCCATAGGAACAAATACCAGACCAAAAAAAGACTTTTAGCTACTTCTTTTCTCAAAGCTTCAGTAATTCTACATTTTAGGGGGAAACAAAAAAGAATTGGGTATGTGTCAGAAGCCACTAGTAATCTGTGTAAGTACAATTGCCTTCAAATTGGCCAGGATACTCAGAGAATTCCAAGTAGAAATAAACAATAAAATGTACTGGGTAGAGATTAAAATGTTGTATTAAAACAGATTTAAACAGATTTAAAGAGATTAAAGCAGGTTTAAATTATACACAACTTAAGAAATTACTTCATTCACAGTGATTGGCTGAGAGCAGGCCATCTTACAGATTAATTATTAATTTGCATTGAAGTGCAAATTAATACTAACAGTCACTGCCTGTTCTTACAGTATTTTTCTCAATTATACATTTGTCTAATAAATTAGAAAATGGCACAAAGAAAATAGGCACACTGATTGTTTTAAAATTAATTTGTTTCATTATTAATCTATTTAACAATTAGATTATGAGCTCGAGATTTCTATCGCATGATAGTTGACAAGGGTGCAGCCTGAGTCAACTATCGCACAATAGAAATCGAGAGCAAATAAGCTAATTGTTTTAGTATAAATCTACCAGTAGGGCATGCTGCTATGCTACTCACTATCTATCACAGAATAGATAGTGGGTAGCATAGCAAATCAGAGAATGCCAGTAGATTTATACTAAAACTCAAAAGAAACACAGACTGAACTAGCGCAAGCTGTTGACGGAGCAGGAGGTCAGAGAAACATTGGTCAAGTTCTCTCTTTATGCACAAAAAAATCAGCGAGACCAATATTCTCTTATACAGTATGGATTGAACAAGTTACTTTAATAGAGCACAGTCGAACCTGTATTAAGCGACACCCTATTAAGGTGTCATCCTCTATTAAGCAGTCAGTTTTCAAAGTCCCAAAAATCACTTCCCTTAATTACTGTAATCACCTCTATTAAACACGCAGTCATGGTCACCATTTGTGAAGTCCCAACGGGACTTTTTCTATTGTCTTTACCTGTATTAAACAGTCACACGGTGTCAATAACTTGTTTATACAGTTTGAAATGATGTAACACAAGAGGTATAACAAGTAATTTCCTAGTTTATTTTTGCAAATCATTAAAATGCCAGAAATGAATGTTTCTAATTTGAGGTCAAACGTCTTTTCAGCACTGATTGTACTTGTATTTCAACTGTTTTTCTTGAGACAACCTGTATTAGGCGGTCAACCTGTATTAAGTGTTCAGTTATGCATTCCCCAAGGGTGACCGCTTAATACAGGTTCGACTTTAGTTATTACTAATAGTGGCTCTTTTTATCTGCAGATAAATTGATGTGTCTCCACAATACAGTGTCAGTTAATGCATACTAAAAGGAAAGCATTTACATAAATATCCCATAGAAAATATGTGCGCTGATTGGTTTAAAATCATGTTTCTATAAATCGATAGATTAAAAACGCAGAACTAGTACAAGCTGTTGACGTAATGATGGCCCGAGCAAAGAGAATTTATATTTTGAAGATCAAAGTAAACAAGTTATTTTCTTTTCTTCATCGCAGAATTTTCTAAAAGAAATAGAAAACTTGTTCTCCTACTAAGATGTAATCACATTGTAGAAACACTTACGCAAGTTTGGGAGAACTTACTAAATTTTATTATCTAAATCCTCATCACTGACACTTCGAAGGCACCAAGAAGTGGCCATTATTTTGTTAACAAGGTTTCAATGCTACACTACTCACCATCTACCACAGAATATATAGTGAGTGGCATAGCCAATCAGAGAATGGCATTCGTTATAGAACGCTAGTAGATTTATTCTAAAACTCAATAGAAACACAGGAGTGGCATAGCCAATCAGAGAATGGCATTCATTATAGAAGGCTAGTAGATTTATTCTAAAACTAAACAGGAACACAGTAGTAAATGTTTTCTATTTCTTGAACAGTCAGCCATGAGATTTGAGAAACGCTCCAAATGCTTATTAAGCACTTAATTTTTACTTTCTTTAATTGCATAATTTTCTTTGCAGTGAAAAATTACAGTGTTTTTAACTTAAAGCAATATTTGCACTCAAAATATTGTGACTACCTACATGGAGCAAAAACAAATTAACGGACAATTTTCCATTTTGAATACTGCATTCTTGATTGAATTTGTCTCTTGCTATAACGTCGTTTTGTATTTGCTGCGTTTTCACGGCAATTAGCCGCTAGCCTTTTGTTAAATTCTTAAACAATAAACTGCAGAAAGGTTCTTTTGAAAATTGTTGGTTAAGTTGCCATGACATCAACAAAATAAAGACTATGGAATATTTCATGATATTGAGCCTTAAACATCGATGACATTGCCTCCGTTGCAGCTAAAATTACAGAATAATGCTTCGCGTGTGTAAATCGCGAAAGCCATCTCAAGCACAGGCACAATATTATTACTGATATAAACACAGAAGTCTATTGAAAAGTCCGCAGTGCATTGTTTGTGTCGGCAAATAAGCTTATATATTAAGAAAGAAGTTTACATTTTGTGTTATCTAAAGCTTGTTAATCCGTTTCGAAAACTCGGTTGCAACTCACCTTAAAAATGAAAGCACGATCCTGCAGCTAAATGCTCCGTGAGAAAATCGTTCACAGCCACACAGGCTTCAAAGATCACTAACCGTGAAATATGTTCTGTACAAGTACATACAGTTGTCGAGAAACACTTCTTGACACGGCGCCGAATCGCAACCTTTTCGTGTCGTAATCTTCAAGATGGGGGTTCAACTCTACACCAACAACGAGTTAATCTGTTTTCAACTAAATAAATGACGTCCACAAGAAGCAATTTGATAAATTGTTCTCATCAGCTCGGTTGTGTAACAAGTTCCGTTTCCTACTGACGCACGAAGTATCGTGTCTAATCTCGCAATCAAGCGTGAAGGAACTGGTAACCAATATAGGCAGTTCCCTCTGGTACCCCTCCCTGCAGCTAACTTTACGAGTACCACATGACCACGATAGTTCTTGAATAATGACAATCTTCTGCAAATTTCGGCTGAAAGCCATTTAAATTTTTAAAATTTTACACTATCCGAAAAAAAAAAAATTCCGGAATTTCAGGGGCAGGGAGGCGCGGTGGCCTCATGGCTAGTGCGCTCGTCTCCGGATCGAGCAGTCCGGGGTTCGAGCCCTGGCCGGGGACATTGTGTTGTGTTCTTGGGCAAGACACTTCTTTACTCTCACAGTGCCTCTCTCCACCCAGGTGTATAAATGGGTACCGGCGAACTTAATGCTGGGGGTAGCCCTGCGATGGACTAGCATCCCATCCAGGGGGGAGTAGAAATACTCCTAGTCGCTTCATGCTACAGAAACCGGGATAAGCTCCGGCCTGATGGGCCACTTGGCTCGCATGCAGACTTTACCTTTACCTTTTTACCAGGTTGAAAGACAGCCAATTTTGAAGGTTCTTGCAGCAGAACCCACCATTTCGGTTAAGGCTCGAAATTTGGTATGGGTACTTTTAACACGTTCGATTCCAAATGTCGGGCTCAATCCGGCAAGATTTCATTAACCTGCGATCAGGCATTCTTTCTGATAAAAAAAAAAAACAAAAACAAAAAGAAAGAACGCCTGATCACAGGTAAAGACTTCACTAACCACTACGCCGGAGAAGGTTTGGCCTACCGCCCACACGAACCCGGAGAAATAAACTGTCTACCGATCGCGAAAACGGAGCTTTTCATAACCGCTCTTCACAACGGAGGAATTTAAAAACGAAGGCTTTGCTTTTGCGTTTCAAACGCAGCTTTTTGAAAACGATGACATTACGATAATCGCACCACTACACTAAAGTATCTCCGAAGTAGTGCGGACGGAAAACAATTGATGCGTTTTGAGAGTGAAACCTCCGTTTTCGAACAAATTTCTCCGGCGTTGTGTAAAAGAATCCTTCTATTTTTTTTTTTTTTTTTCTTTTCTTATGCTAACGAGGGGAATTGTTATTTAAATCCCACGGCCGTTTAAAACTTTGAATAATAAAGGAGAAACAATCCTGGAGAATGTTTTTAAATCACCACTTACAATGTGGGTCACTTAGTGCAAGTGTGCTTTTCCAAAGCTAGGTGCACAAATCCTCTCCGTTTGCCACCTATTAACAGCCTTTTAAGTTTATAAGTTTAAAGAATCCTGATCACAATTTTCAGAAATGTTGGCTCATCTTGTAATCATTTTTAGAAGTCGTGTGATATGAAAACTGACACCTCTAATGACGGCCTGTGATTGGTCAATATCACAAATTCATTCACTGGCTTCTTTCAACTATTCCGAGCATTTAGCAAACTGACACAACATGATGTGAATAAGATCAAGCTAACTCATCACAATTCACAATTCTTAGAAATCGTGCGTGTCAGACATATAAACAAGGTTCATTAGACACTCGATCACAAGACTTCATTGTTGAAGGCGTTTAAAACTGCAAACCCTCCGTGTTTTCCGCCTTTCAATAATCATGGATATAAAAACCTTGCTAAACAATCTTCATGAAGAAGTATCCTGTTCTGTGTGCATGATCACATTCACAGATCCGAAACAGCTGCCATGTTTACACAGTTTTTGCCTTCACTGCTTGGAAGGAATTCTACGAACGAGTGGCCGCCATGATATCATTACATGCCCGGAATGTAGAAGAGAGAGTAGAGTCCCTAGCAGTGGAAACCTAAAGGACCTGCCGACCAACTTTCGCATTAACAGTTTGCTAGATGTGTTGGCCATCCAAGACTGTAACACTACAAGTGTCAAATGTGGAAACTGCGACGAAAAGAACTCCCACAGTTTGTACTGCTTCCAGTGTTGCGCATTCTGGTGTGACGACTGTATTACTGCACACAACATAATCCGGGCTAATAAAGACCACCGTGTGTTGGCTCTTAAAGACTTCCAAGATCAAGACATCGAGGATGTGTTAAAGCGACCGGCATTTTGCGGAAAGCCAGGACACGACAGGAAAAAATTGAAATTCTTTTGTAATGACTGTGCAGAACCCATTTGCAACTCTTGTGTTGCAACCATTCATGACGGCCACGTCAAAATACTCTTGGAAGAAGCGGCAAATGAAAGAAAAGCAGAAGCGAAGTCTCTTATTGAATCTCAAAAGAAAATGGCACAACAGATGAGAAATAAAATCTTCCAAATTGACCAGAATTGTGCAAAAATCCAAGGAAGAGTCGCCAATGCGAAGAGAAGCGTGCAACAGTTTGCTGATAACTTATTTGCTGTTCTCGAAGCGAAGAAACAGGAGATCATTCATGAAGTTGAAAATCAAGGACAACAATCACTCCAGCGACTGGGAATACAGAGGAATGAGATTGAACAACAAGCTGAAAAGATTGAGACTGGAATTGAAAAAACCGAAACACTTCTAAAGCGAAGCACAAGCCCTGAGATAGTGCAGTTAGATGAGACATTAAAAACAATCTTTCAGGAAGGAGTCAGGCGTGAAGGAGAAGAAGTCGACTGTGACCTCGAGGGTCTTCGTCAATTTATTTTCATGGAAAACGAAACATTACTAGAGAAAGCAATCACTGAAGGAATCGGCTCATTCAAAACCTTCCTTCCCAAGACTAGTGCGCAGCAATCAAATGCCGAAGGAAAAGGAATCAATGAAGCTGTCGTCGGACTTGAGGCACAGTTTGTTTTGACAACAAGAAATGCTGAAGGAGAACAATGTTATGACGAGCGTGACTGTGTAACAGTGGAAATCAGAAATCAGCAAGGACAGGACTCTGCAGCGAAGGCGCGAGTCCAAGATAACAAAGATGGCAGCTACAAGATAAGTTACTTTGCCAAAGAAACTGGAAAATGCGGTGTATCAGTAAAAGTAAATGAGGATCACGTTCATGGCAGCCCTTTTGCGGTTCAGATCAAACCTAGACAGTTCAGACCCGTGCTGTCGTTTGGAAAAGAAGGCTCAGCTGCTGGAAATCTACAGAACCCTTGGGGAGTGGCAGTGAATGAATGGAATGAAATTGCAGTGACTGAGGTTGGTAACAACAGAGTCCAGCTGTTTAGTAGTGATGGAACTTCCTTAAGATCGTTTGGTACAAAGGGTGATAAACAGGGAGAAATTGACTTTCCTTGCGGGATAGCTTTTGATGTAAAGAATGATAATATTTCAGTGGTGGACTGTAAGAACCACCGTGTCCAAATGTTCAGTGAGCAGGGTGAATACCTGAACCAGTTTGGTGAACAAGGAACTCTTGATCACCAGCTTCAGTATCCCTATGGTTTATTTGTGGACAGTGACGGGAATGTTATTGTCGTTGATAAAGGTAACAAAGTAATTAAGATATTTTCTCCTAGTGGCCAGTTTATATGTAAAATTGGCGGAGAGGGTTCTCTCAAGGAACCCTTGCACTGCATCCAGTATGACAACTTTCTTATAGTATCAGATAGTGCAAAAAATTCAATTGAAGTGTTTTCTAGGGAGGGAGATTTGTTGTACAAATTTGGAAAGAAGGGGGAGGGAGACGGGGAGTTCAATACACCTCGTTGCTTGTCAGTTAACAAGGCAGGACACCTGATGGTCTGTGATGCAAAGAATCACAGGGTTCAGGTGTTTGAACTGAATGGAAAGTTTATCACAAAGTTTGGAACAAAAGGGAGCGGGATAGGAGAGTTTAATAATCCAGTCTCTACAGCAGTTCTCAGTGATGGTAAGATAGTTGTGTCTGACTTCTTCAACAATCGCATTCAGATCTTCGAGTAAATTCGCATGATGTAATTAAATCAGCTGCTACAAATATGAGTTGATTTCTTCATTGTTTTACGACACGCTTTGTTATTGTTTCAGTTGGAAATTTGGCGCCATTGGTTAGTTGTGAGTTGTATGATCTGCGTTAAATCGAATAGAAGAGTGTGTGCTTTATTCTCCGCGCTAGCACATTCTTGGATTATCTGCAATTTTATTTAACGATTGAGCTATTGAGGCCCAGTTCAGACGCCGAACTTTTCATGAGCCGAACCTAATACGTTGAATTAAGTACATGAAAAGTTCGGCGTCTGAATCACTTAAGAACGGCCATTTGAGATTGGAACGGCTCAGCCGTTCTTCCCGACTAGCTCAGCCGGGAATTTTGGCTTTGGAACGGCTTTGATTCAGACGTCGAACTTTTCATGTGCCGAGCCTAATGCATACACCTTGCCTGAAAACCGCTGATGATTCCATGTGTTTTCGTTCAAACTAAATTAAGTTCGGTGAATTAAGTTCGACGTCTGAATCAACAGGCGTACTTTTGATAATTTGGGTCGGTCCAAATTCGAATTAAGTTCGGCTCATGAAAAGTTCAGCGTCTGAACTGGGCCTGACTCGGTTTTTATCCAGTATAGCATTGGGTAATAGCAAGTCACGCCTCCACAATTCTGTGATTTAACTATTGTAAGGATTGTAAGTTTTGATCGAAATGTATTTACTCAGATTTACTTAAGAGGTTAATGTTTCTTTAATTTAGCTTTGAAGACTTGAAACTTCCTCTTTTTCATGAAGGAAAATGGGCTAAATCAACGATCAAAGAATGAAAGAATTGTCTATTTCGAAGATATTTAATTCGGAAAATGGAGGAATTGGAGAAGCTCAAGTGTCAGCCTTTCCAATAATTTAATAGCGACTACTTGTGGTATTTTACAATAAAATTTAAAAAGTTGCTTATGATTGATTTTAAGTTCATTGATGTAGCATACAATTACTAAGTAGAAATAGTTTTAAGTTTGAATCTAGTTAATGTAGTTAGAATGTTTCTCAGAAATGTAACTCCAAGCAAAGCCGGAACTTCAAGTGTTTATCAACATCAGAGGGTCTGGATAGAGGTGATGTAATCTTAGTTATCAGTTTAATTTTCGGTGATTTATAAGCAATCAAGAAAATTTTCAGCCTCTTTATCAGCTATCAGTAAATTCAGTGTTGATCTTGAATCTCAGCCATTAGTTAAAAAACGCGTTATTTCGTAGCTGAAAGTGAAACTTGTGACTAGTTTTCAGCTATCTGAGTCTACTGGCCTCATCCAGACCCTCACTGTCCGTCAATAAATAATTTTAAATGCTTTTGTAAACAAGTTAGTGAGTGTTAGTAAGTTTTCTTAGCAGGCATTACATCGTTTGTAAATAAACAGTGACCTATTTTCTGTGACATTGGCAATTTCGTGACAACATAGTTACCAGTGTCATATAAGCTTGTAGAGATTGAAAATTGTGAATAAAAAGTAAGATTTTGAAATCCAAACTTTGCCGGCTTGATTATTTGGTGCACGGTGACAAGAGGCCAGTTCCAAGTTGTGTTGTATCTCTGTTTCTGAACGAATCATGGGGAAAAAGTTAAATTCACATGAAAATGAGTTTGTTCTACCTAAAACTGAGGTAAAATGGGTTTTAAAAAATATTTCCAAATGAATGGTTTCAAACGAAAACTCATATTGAAACAGCGATAAAAGGCAACTCAGAAGTGGTCATTAAAGAGGGCAATTTGGTAAATAGTGATATAATTTTATCCTCAAACTCTTCCTTTATTGTTTTTTCGTTGAATACGAAGACTAAGCCAGGAATAAATTTCAAATTCATTAAAGCGGAAATGTTTGTAGACTGGGTCAACAATAGACTGCAAAACAGTCACGTTGTTCGTCTCGAAATCACGACGCGTGACGCGAACCCTCCAGGCTATTGTTCGGCCCGTACTCAAGCGAGACAAGTACCCATGATTGGGGCGCGTTCAAGGATGCTTTCAGAGATTTCTATAAAATCCCAGAATAACGAAACAAATGTTCATTTGTCCGTTGTATAGATTATTAACAAAGACTTGTGCGTCTTTTTAACTGAACAGATGATGTTGTAGTGATGGGACTTACTTAAGATTGTTTGATAGAAAGGGTGATAACTAGGGAGAATCATTGACTATGTTGCCGGGATCTCTTTTGATATAAAGAATAGGAATATTTTAGTGGCAGACAGTATTAACCGCTGTGTTCAATTGTTCGGTGAACAGGGTGAGTACCTGAACTAGTTCGGTGAACAAGGAAATCTTATCACCAGTTTGATTCTCCTCATGGTTTATCTTTGTTTTGTTTTCTAATACGGGAAGAAACTTTGATAAAAAGTCAAATTAAGATCCCAACAGAAGGCCGAAGTGTCAGCAGAAAAAGAGACCATCCTTTTTTGTCACCAAACTGACGATACATGAAGATAAGCCTCTTTGTTGTACACGATAGCTGATGTTATAGTCCACTGCCGGCTTTAGAAGAAAGTTAATTTGAAATGCAAAGTCATATTAAGCAGATCGGAGAAGCTGTTTACGCAACTATGATTAGAAATGGTGTAAAACGGAGTGACTATTAGCTCCAAGCTTTCTTTGGTTCACGATCAAATAAACTTCATGACGACGATTTAGTTTGAAATTAAAAGCATAGACTTAAGGTGGCTCAAAACATTTTTCTTTTTCTTTTAGACTTATAGAACTAGGTCCGATTTTTCAGGCTTTGAACTGTACTGTTTTGAATGACTGTGCTATCTTTTAAAGGTAGCTCTCCACACTTTTAAGTCATTAATTAACATTGGACTGTATTCAGTTGCATAGCAAAAAAACTTGACCACTTTTTATCATCAATTGCATCTATCTTAACAACTAAGCCAACGACCCCTTATTTTCTTTTTTCTAAAAGTCTTTTTATTGAAAATTAGTAAAAATTCTGTGGAGTAGATTTCTTTTTTTTTTTTTTTTTTTACAATTTCGCGCATGCATTCCGCTTTTTGCCGTTGAGTTTTTTTTTTGTTTGTTTTTTTTTTTGCATTAAAAAAAGTAGGGTCACCGAATCAGTTTTTGAGATATTAGCTTCGCGGATAAGGAATTTTTTGCGCGCGTTCTACTCGCAAATTAAAATCTCGACTTAACAAGATCGCCCCTTGCAAACGCGTGAAGGCGGACTGCTGATCAGTTATGCCCGCAATTCCACGCGAATAGCGTTCTTTTTCGCTGTTGTCGTTGAGAAGAAGAGCGCCATAAATACCCGAAGGTGAGACTGGCCAAGTAGAAAGAACGAAGAAAACGTGAAGAGTAGTTTTTTCCCTGCTGTTTTTTAGATTGATAGCCGGCGTGATCGATCACAACATCAACATCACAATTCTCTGGTAATAGATTTCTAACAGTAGCAATTAAATGTAGACATGATGATAGATGCGAATGCAGCCATAACACAACTGGAAAAAAGACCTGATAAAATTTTTAGGCTATGAACGGGATTCGAACCCACACGTGACTGCTCTCAAGCCTGAAGAGTCTCTCAGGTCTTTTTTCCAGTTGTGTTATGGCTACATTCCCATCTATCATCATCACAATTCTCATTTACGTTAACGTTCCAGCACAGTGGTTTAAAAGAATGTTTTTCCTTTGAAACTGTTTGAAAGATGAATCTTTTCGAGGGTAATTTTAACTGACAACGCGAACAGTTTACTAAACTTGGCGGAAACAAAGTTTTACGAAGTTAACCTCGCGCCGCCATGTTTGTTTTGATTTTTGCAAACCTTAAATCTCGCGCACTATCCCGCAACTCTTCGGGTGATCGCGTGATGCCTCGCGCTGAAGTGCGCTAGAGCCCATGTGTCCCACGGAAATATTACTGTTAAATAAAGTGATATAATACTATATATACTGTTACATAAAGTGATATAAGCGTCCGAACCAAAAGGATAGCGAGTATACCCAGTAGGGACGGTGGAGCTTTTAAAAAAGTTCAGACTCCTGGAGGCTCCCAAAAGGCTTAACTGTACTTTTACCACGATTATCAGATGATTAAGGCACGACGAAAGTTTGGTACCCAGGTTTTAACGTTTCAATCGTGTTGTTGTCACAGGCAACTGGCTCTATTTCCAGTGGAAACTTGTCGGCCTTTGACGTCATTAGCAGCAAAGCGCGCGAAATTGTAGGCGAAGATATTGTTACCCTTGGAAACGAGGAAAGTTGCCCGTGGCAACTCTGTAATTTTATAATTTAAGGTCAAAACGTTGTTACCAAAGCTCTGTTGCGTATTACTCAACTGATAATCGTAGTAAGCATGCAACAAAGTTAAAGTCGTTAAAACTATTCCTGACATTTTGTGTAGCTGATTTTTTGTGGCTAACTATTAATACGTTCGACCTTGTCGAAATTTTCATGTTTTTTCATGCATCAGTTTCATCATTTTTGTAGTTTAAGAGAAGCACGGCATATATATTTCCGGCTTCTCTTATTATTAATAAGCGTTGACTTTAACGACAGAGAAAGCGTGATTAAAAGACCCCGGTAGCAGTTGATTTTGAGTCCGCAAGATACAGATCAGGCATTCAGGCTACATACTGCCAATTCGTCACGTCATCTTCGGGAGACTGGGTATTGTTTTCGTCTAATTTTCGAGAGTGCGTCGAGCGTTCACGACGTCTTACAATCTCAGTCTCTTCTAGCTACAAAAAAGGACAACTCGACTGAACTTAGGTATTCAAGCTTTAATTCCAATTCGTCGAGTTATGTTCGGGATATCGAGTATTATTTCCGTCAAACGTTCGAGAGTGCCTCGGTTATATTACAAGCTGGTAAGATGTCAAACTTGCATCGATCTCATTCTCCTCTCGCTTGTAAATGTCTTGGTGGATACAATACAATGCTGACCGACATTCACGTTTCGCCTCATCCTCTAATCAAGTTCCTCAGCGTTTCTTAATTGTTTGAACGCCATTTGTCGCCCAAAGGTAACATTGCCTAGTCACTAACTACATGGGTTTAATAGAGTTAAATGCGCGACAAACCCGCTGAAAACTACTACACTATTCCAAACATTTTACCACTAGAAGCACAATAATCTGATTAAAAAGATATCAGATAGCCTTTCAAATTTATAAGGTCAAGGAATCCTGATCACAATTCTCAGAAATCTTGGCTCACCCCGTGATTATTTTTACAAGTCGCGTGATATGAAAACACCTTTAATGCCGCAACAATCACTGAAGGAATCGGCTCATTCAAAACCTTCCTTCCCAAGACTAGTGCACGGCAGTCAAATGCCGAAGGAAAAGGAATCAATGAAGCTGTCGTCGGACTTGAAGCACGGTTTGTTTTGACAGCAAGAAATGCTGAAGGAGAACAATGTTATGACAAGCGTGACTGTGTAACAGTGGAAATCAGAAATCAGCAAGGACAGGACTTAGCGTCAGAACCGCGAGTCCAGGATAACAACGACGGCAGCTACAAGATAAGTTTTTTTGCCAAAGAAACTGGAAAATGCGGTGTATCAGTAAAAGTAAATGAGGATCACGTTCATGGCAGCCCTTTTGCGGTTCAGATCAAACCCAGACAGTTGAGAACCGTGCTGTCGTTTGGAAAAGAAGGCTCAGCTGCTGGAAATCTACAGAGCCCTTGGGGAGTGGCAGTGAATGAACGTGATGAAATTGCGGTGACTGAGGTTGGTAACAACAGAGTCCAGCTGTTCAGTAGTGATGGGACTTACTTAAGATCGTTTGGTACTAAGGGTGATAAACAGCGAGAATTTAACTTTCCTCGTGAAATGGCTTTTGAAGTAAAGAATGACAATATTGTAGTGGTAGACAGTTCTAACCACGGTGTTCAGTTGTTCAGTGAGCAGGGTAAGTTCCTGAACCAGTTTGGTAGTAAAGGAACTCACCAGCTTCAGCATCCCCGTGGTTTATCTCTAGACAGTGACGGGAATGTTATTGTCGCTGATAAGGGTAACAGAGTACGATTAAGATATTTCCTCCTTGTGGCCAGTCTTTGCGTGAAATTGGCGGGGAGGGATCTTTCAAGGCACCCTGGCACTGTGTCCAGTATGACAACTTTCTTATAGTATCAGACTCCGAAGAAAACTCGATTAAAGTATTTTCTAGGGAGGGAGATTTTCAGTGTACAAATTTTGGAAAGAAGGGGGAGGGAGACGGAGAGTTTAATACACCTCGTTGCTTGTCAGTTAATAAGGCAGCACACCTGATGGTCTGTGATAGAGTTAATCACAGAGTTCAGGTGTTTGAACTGAATGGGACGTTTATGACACAGTTTGGAACAAAAGGGAGCGGGATAGGAGAGTTACATAACCCAGTCTCTACAGTAGTCTTCAGTGATGGCAGAACAGTTGTGACTGCGTTCGATAACCACTGCATTCAGATCTTCGAGTAGATCTACATGATGTAATTAACTCAACCGCTAGAAAAATGAACTGATTTTTTCACTGTCTTTCGACACGATTTTTCATAGTTTCAGTTAGAAATTTCCCGCCATATCGTAGTCCTGAGTAGTGTGATCTGCGTTAAATCGTATTGAAGAGTGCAAGCTTTATTATGCTCTTCAGTCCATTCCTGGATTGTCTGGACTTATACGATTTACCTATTGACTCGTTTTGATCAAGTCAGGCCTTCGACCCTGTGACTCAACCGTGACTGTAAGGATCCTAAGTTTTGATCCTGAAATGTATTTAGGTCAGTATTTCTTTAATTCAGCTTTTAAGACTGTTTTTTTTTTCGTCTTTTTTATGAAAAAAATGGATTGAATCAACAATCGAAGAACCGAATTGTCTATTTTGAAGAAATTAGAATTCGGAAATGAAGGAATTAGAGAAGCCAAAATATCGGCCCTTTTCAATAATTTTAATAGTGACTAACATGATGATTGTACAATAAAATTTTAAGCAAGTTAAGTTGTATGTTGTTCATGATCGATTGTAACTTTATTGATGTAGTATACCATTACTATACACTCTTTTGAAGTAAAGAAAGTAGAAATAGTTTAAAATCTGAATCTAATTAATGTAGTTTAGAATATTTATCAGAAATGCACCTCCAAGCAAAGCTGGAACTTAAAGTCTCCAGTGGTTATCAACATCAGAGGGCCTGGATAGAAGTGATGTAATCTCAGTTATCAGTTTAGTTTTCGCCGATTTCTCAGCAATCAGTTAAAATTTCAGCTCATATATCAGCTATCAGCAAATTTGTTGATCGTGAATCTCGGCTATTCGTTAAAAAAAACGCGCTATTTCCCAGCTGACAGAGAAAATTATGACTAGTTGTCAGCTACCTAGGTTTACTTGCCTCATCCAGACCCTCAATGTCAGTCAGTAAATAATTTTAAATGCTTTTGTAAACAAGTTAGTAAGTTTTCTCAGCAGGCATAGTATCGTTTGTAAACAAACAGTGACCTATTTTCTGTGACATTAGTAATTTCCTTACAACATAGTTACCAATGTCATGTAAGCTTGTAGTCATTGAGAATTGTGAATAAAGAGTAAGATTTTGAAATCCAAACTAAGCCGGCTTGATTATTTGGTGCTCGGTGACAATAGGTCCGCTCCAAGTTGCGTTTAATCTCTGTTTGTGAACGATTCATGGGGAAAAAGTTAAATTCACGTGAAAATAAGATTGTTCTACCAGAAACTGAGGTCAAATATTTTCAAATGAATGGTTTCACACGAAAAATCTTCTTAAAGCAGCGGTAAAAGGCAACTCGGAAATGGTCGTTAAAGAAGGGAATTTGGGAAATAGTGAGTTTGTTTTATCCTCAACGTCGTCCTTCATTGTTTCTTCTTTAAATACGAAGACTAAGCCAGAAGAAAATTTGAAATTCACGAATGCGGAAATGTTGGTAGCCATGGGTCAACCACAGACCGCAAAACAGTCACGTTTTTCGTCTCGAAATCACGACGCGTGACGCGAAGCCTCCAGTTTATCGTTTGCCCGAACTCAAGCGAGACAAGTACCCATGATTGGGGCGTGTTCAAGGATATATTTTTAATTCACTAGATTCAAAATTCAACAACGATGACCGAAAGCTCAAAAGATTTCTATAAAATATTAGAATAATGAAACACATGTTCATCTGTCTGTTGTACTGATTATTAAACAAGACTTGTGCATCTTTATAACTGAATGTGTAATGTTGTTGAAATATTCCTTGTGTAAGTTATGTCTTCTCTGCTCGATAACAAAATAAAAAGAAAGAAAGAAAAGAAATCGATGTTTATAAGCTGGTGAGAATTCATCGTGAAAACAAGCCTGAACAAGTCGCTAGAGGAGAATCTTTGTTAACAATATTTGCATCACAAGGGATTCAGTTTTTGATCAAGTTTCAAAAATATACCAGTTTTGAATATTGAAGACATAGAACGATTAGCTTTGCTAAAGGATTTGAGGCCCGCTGCGATGCAGGTTTAAAACCTCAATTTCAGCAAGAATGTATGAGCTTACTGGCGCTTTTGCCACACAGACATTTTGCACTATTTGAAAGCGAATTTTTCCCTGAATATCTCACCCATAGAGCCAAACATGTAACCAATTCCTGAGTTTCACAATCTCTGTGAATCCGATTGAATGTTTGGAAGTACTGTTGCATCTAGCATAATGCCTTCTCATTGCAAAGTCGTATGTTGATGAGGAAAATGTAAAGAGTGCCATCAGCACGATCACTCTGTATGTGGATCACAACGGGGAGGAATGCAGGCGACACAAACGACTTATTCCGGAAAAACATAAGTGAAGCCCAAAAGGGCCAAAAATGGTCGCTTCTTCCTCCCCCTTCTCTTAAATTCAAGTTAAGTATTGCCGAAATAGAGTACGTCAGATTTAATGGCCACTTCTTTGACCAGCAGAACTATTGTTCTTGGGACCAGAGTTTCTATCAAGCAGGACCACAAATCCCACCCTCCTACAAGTCCTAATAACTATCTCTCAAATCCCATATTACCTGACAAGTACGACAAAACAAGTGCACATCGTTTTTAATTATACATTGACACCTAAAAGCAAAAATTGTGGAATAAGGAAAACATAGCCCGGTTATGAATCAAATATGCCATGCAGTGCATGTAAAAATCATTTGCAGTTATCGCTATTGTTGTATTGCTAAGAGCAAGTTCGTGCAACCTACTCGAAATTTTAATGTTTTTAATATCAGTATTCATGAGGGTTGTTGTTTAAGGAAGCATGGCAGATATATATCGATCTATTTCCTGCTCTTTCTGATCAAAATCATAAGTATCATCATAAGTATAAGATAGCCTTTCAAATTTATAAGGTCAAGGAATCTCAATTACAATTCTCAGAAATCTTGGCTCATCCTGTGCTTATTTTTAGAAGTCGTGTGATATGGAAATACCTCTAATGACGCTCTGTGATTGGTCAATGTCACAAAACTTAGTGACTGTCTTCTTTCAACCATTCAATCAGTTAGGAAACTGACACAACATGAATTGTGGATAAGGTCAAGCTAAACTGATCACATTTTAAAATTTTTAGAAATCGTACATGTCAAACATGTCTATAAACAACGTTCTATGATTGGTTAATATTATCAAACGCTCGATCACAAGACTTCATTGTTAAATTCGTTTACAACTGCAAGTCCTCCCTGTTTTCCGCCTTTCCATAATCATGGATATAAAAACCTTGCTAAGCAATCTGCATGAAGAAGTATCCTGTTCTGTGTGCATGATCACATTCACAGATCCAAAAATGCTGCCATGTTTACACAGTTTTTGCCTTCACTGCTTGGAAGGAATTCTACGAACGAGTGGCCGCCATGATATCATTACATGCCCGGAATGTAGAAGAGAGAGTAGAGTCCCTAGCAGTGGAAACTTGAAGGATCTGCCGACCAACTTTCGCATTAACAGTTTGCTAGATGTGTTGGCCATCCAAGCGTGTAGCACTACAGGCGTCAAATGTGGAAACTGTGACAAAAAAAGCTCCCAGAGTTTGTACTGCTTCCAGTGTTGTGCATTCTGGTGTGACGACTGTATCACTGGACACAACATAATCCGAGCTAATAAAGACCACAGAGTGTTGGCTCTTAAAGACTTCCAAGATCAAGACATCGAGGACGTGTTAAAGCCACCAGCATTTTGCGGAAAGCCAGGGCATGAAAAGAAAGAACTGGAGTTTTTTTGTAAGACCTGTGAAGAACCCGTTTGCTATTCTTGTGCAGCAACCATTCACGACGACGGCCACATCAAAATACTTTTGGAAGAAGCGGCGAATGAAAGAAAAGCAGAAGCGAAGACTGTGATCGAATCCCAAAAGGAAATAGCACAAAAGATGAGAAATAAAATCTTCCAAATTGACCAGAATTGTGCAAAAATTCGAGGAGAAGTCGCCAATGCGAAAAGAAGAGTGCAGCAGTTTGCTGATAACATATTTGCTGTTATCGAAACGAAGAAACAGGAGATCATTCATGAAGTTGAAAATCAAGGACAACAATCACTCCAGCGACTGGAAATACAGAGGAATGAGATTGAACACCAAGCTCAAAAGATTGAAACAGGAATTGAAAATACTGAAACACTTCTAAAGCGAAGCACAAACCCCGAGATAGCACAGTTAGATAAGACATTGAAAACAATCTTTCAGGAAGGAGTCAGGCTTGAAGGAGGACAAGTCGACTGTGACCTTGAAGGTCTTCGTCAATTTATTTTCGTGGAAAACGAATCATTACTAGAGAAAGCAATCACTGAAGGAATCGGCTCATTCAAAACCTTCCTTCCCAAGACTAGTGCGCAGCAATCAAATGCCGAAGGAAAAGGAATCAATGAAGCTGTCGTCGGACTTGAAGCACAGTTTGTTTTGACAACAAGAAATGCTGAAGGAGAACAATGTTATGACGAGCGTGACTGTGTAACAGTGGAAATCAGAAATCAGCAAGGACAGGACTGTGCGACGGAAGCACGAGTCCAAGATAACAAAGATGGCAGCTACAATATCAGCTATTTGGCCAAAGAAACTGGAAAATGCAATGCATCAGTAAAAGTAAACGAGGAACACATTCATGGCAGCCCATTTGTGGTTCAGGTCAACGCCAGACAGTTTAGATCCGTGTTATCGTTTGGACAGCGACGCTCGGCTGCTGGAATGATAAGTAATCCTTGGGGAGTGGCAGTGAACGAACGTAACGAAATTGCAGTGACTGATAGAGGTAATAACAGAGTGCAGCTGTTTAGTAGTGTGGGGACTTACTTAAGATCGTTTGGACAGCGAGGCTCGGCTGCTGGAATGCTAAGAGAGCCTTGGGGAGTGGCAGTGAATGAACGTGATGAAATTGCAGTGACTGAGGTTGGTAACAACAGAGTCCAGCTGTTTAGTAGTGATGGAACTTACTTAAGATCGTTTGGTACAAAGGGCGATAAAGAGGGAGAATTTGACAGTCCTTCCGGGATAGCTTTTGATATAAAGAATGAGAATATTTTAGTGGTGGACAGTAACAACCACCGTGTTCAATTGTTCAGTGAGAGGGGTGAGTACCTGTCCCAGTTTGGTGGCAAAGGAAATCTTGATCACCAGCTTGGGCGTCCCCTTGGTTTATCTGTAGACAGTGACGGGAATGTTATTGTCGCGGATTTTGGTAACAAACTAATCAAAATATTTTCTCCTCGTGGTCAGTTTTTACGTAAAATTGGTGGAAAGGGTTCTTTCAAGGCACCCTGGCACTGCGTCCAGTATGACAACTTTCTTATAGTATCAGATAGCGGAGAAAATTCAATTAAAGTGTTTTCTAGGGAGGGAGATTATTTATACAAATTTGGAAAGAAGGGGGGAGGAGACGGGGAGTTCAATACACCTCGTTGCTTGTCAGTTAACAAGGCAGGACACTTGATGGTCTGTGATAAACTTAATCACAGAGTTCAGGTGTTTGAACTGAATGGGAAGTTTCTCACAAAATTTGGAACAAAAGGGAGCGGGATAGGAGAGTTAAATAACCCAGTCTCAACAGCAGTTCTTACCGATGGTAGGATAGTTGTGTCTGACTTCATTAACAATCGCATTCAGATCTTCGAGTAAATCGACATGATGTAATTAACTCAGCTGCTACAAAATTTGAGTTGATTTTCCGCGATACGCTTTGTCATAGTTTCAGTTCAGTTTGAAATCTCGCGCCATTTCTTTATCGTGAGTAGTGTGATCTGCGCTAAATCGCGCAGAAGAGTGCACGCTTTATTTTTCGTTCTAGCACATTCCTGGATTATCAGCAATTTTATGATTGAGCCATTTATCATGTTAGGGTTTCACCAAGTATAGTGTAATAGCAAGTTATGCGTCCGATTCTGTGATTTAACTATTGTAAGGATTCAAAGTGTTTATTGAAGTGTATCTGCATAATCGGTCACTGACGCTTTTAAATATCTAAGCTCATAAAGTTGTTTTTTCTCTAAAACTCGAAAATTCGAATTAATCATAAAGGATAGTGGACTGAACAATCTAAGAATCGAAGAATGAATAATCACGGCCTATTGGGAATAGTTTAAACTCAAAAATGGACGAATTAGAGAAACTCTTATTTTAGACTATTTTGATTGATTTTAAGTTAATTTTATTGATGTAACATTTCTTTGTTACACCCTTACAACCGGAAACAGTGTTAAATTTATATCAAGTTAATGTAATTTAGAATACTTGCCAGAAATGTAACTCGATGCAAAGCTGGAACTTAAAGTTTCGAGTGGTTTTCAACATCAGAGGGTCTGGATAGAGATGATGTAATCTCGATCAGTTTATCAGTTTAATTTTCGGTGATTTCTCAGCAATCAGTTAATTTTTCATCCCAGATCAGTAAATTTGCTGATTTTGAATCAGTTAGCAGTTCGTTAAAGAAAGCTTTATTTCCAAGCTGACAGTTATAATTAGGACTTGTTGTCAGCTATCTAGGTTTACTGGCCTCATCCAGACCCTCAATATCAGCCAGTAAATAATTTTAAATACTCTTGTAAACAAGTTACTAAGTTTTCTTAGCAGGCATTATATCGTTGAATTTTGTAAATAAACAGTAATATATTCTCTGTGACATTAGCAATTTCGTGACAACATAGTCACCAATGTCATATAAGCTTGCAGAGATTGAAAATTGTGAACAAAAAGTAAGACTTTGAAATCCAAACTTTGCTGGCTTAATTATTTGGTACTCAGTGACAAGAGGCCAGTTCCAAGTTACACTTTATCTCTGCTTCTGATCGAATCATGGGGAGAAAGTTTATTTCACATGAAAATAAGTTTGCTGTACCTAAAACGGGGGTAAAATGGTTTTTAAAACAATATTTCCAAATGAATGGCTTCAAACGAAAACTCGTTTTGAAACAGCGATGAAAGGCAACTCGGAAATGGTCGTTAAAGAGGAAAATTTGGGAAATAGTGAGTTTGTTTTATCCTCAAACTCTTCCTTTATTGTTTCTTCTTTAAACACAAAGACTAAACCAGGAGAAAATTTGAAATTCATGAAAGTGGAAATATTTGTAGACATGGGTCAACAATAGACTGCAAAACAGTCACATTTTTCGTCTCGAAATCACGACGCGTGACGCGAAGCCTCCAGTTTATCGTTTGCCCGAACTCAAGCGAGACAATGATTGGGGCGCGTTCAAGGATACTCGTTTTAATTGATTAGATTCAAAATTAAACAACGATGACCGGAAGCTTAAAAGATTTCTATAAAATATTAGAATAATGAAACAAATGTTCATTAGTCCGTTGTATTGATTACTAAACAAGACTTGTACATCTTTTTAACTGAATGTGTAATAATCCTTGTGTAAGTTATGTCTTCTCTGCTCGATAAAAGAAAATCAAAAAAGAAAGAAAGAAAAGAAATCGATGTTTATAAGCTGCTGAGAATTCATCGTGAAAACAAGCCTGAACAAGTCGCCATAGGAGAATCTTTGTTAACAAGATTTGCATCATTTCCACAAGAGATTTAGTTTTTGATCAAGTTTCAAAAATATACCAGTTTTGAATATTGAAGACATAGAACAATTAGCTGTGCCAAGGGATTTGAGCCCCGACGTATTGAATACTCTTTGTGCGATGGAGGTTTAAAACCTCAAAATTTCAACAAGAATGTATGAACTTAATTACTGACGCTTTTGCCGAACAGAAATTTTGCACTATTTGAAAGCGAATTTCACCCTGAATATCTCACCCATAGAGCCAAAAACGTAACCAATTCCTGAGTTTCACAATCTCTGTGAATCCGATTGAATGTTTGGAGGTACTGTTGCATCTAGCATGATGCCTTCTCAGTGCAAATTCGTATGTTAATGAAGAAAAATGTAAACAATGTCATCAGCAAGATCACTCTGTATGTGGATTACAACAGGAAGGAATGTAGGGGCACGAACGACTTATTGCTGAAAAACATATTTGAAGCCCAAAAGGCCCAAAAATGGTCGCTTCGTCCTCCCGCCCCCTTCTCTTAAATTCAAGGTAAGTATTGTCGAAATAGAGTATGTCAGATTTAATGGCGAATACTTTGACCAGCAGAACTATTGGCCAGAGTTTCTGTCAAGCAAGCCTACCATTCCCACCCTCCCCTTCCCCCTACAAGTTCCAATGACTATCCCTCAAATCCCATATTACCTGACAACTGCGACAAAACAAGTTCACATCGTTTTTAATTATAAATTGACACCTAAAACCAAAAATCGTGTATTAAGGAAAACATAGCCCGGTTATGAATCAAATATGCCATGCAGTCCAGGTAAAAATCATTCGCAATTATCACCATTATTGTATTGCTAAGAGCAAGTTCGTGCAACCTGCTCAAAATTTAAATGTTTTTAATATCAGCGTTCATCAGTGCTGTTGTTTAAAGAAGCATTGCAGATATATATCTACTCCCTGCTCTTTCTGTTCAAAATCAACTTCACGACGAAGAAGGCGTGATTCAATACATCCAGTTAGAAGTTGATTTTAAGCCCGCAAGATGCAGATCAGACACTCAGACTAAATAATTCTAATTCGTCAAGTTATCTTCGGGAGATGGGGTATTATTTTCGTCAAATGTGTGAGAGTGCCTCGGTTACAAGCTGCTACGATGTCAAACTTGCATCGATCTCATTCTCCTCTCGCTTTTAGATGTCTTGGTGGATGAAATTTCCAAGATCAAGACATCGAAGACGTGTTAAAGCGACCAGCATTTTGTGGAAAGCCAGGACACGACAGGAAAAAACTGAAATTCTTTTGCAATGACTGTGCAGAACCCATTTGCAACTCTTGTGTTGCAACCATTCATGACAGCCACGTCAAAATACTTTTGGAAGAAGCGGCAAATGAAAGAAAAGCAGAAGCGAAGTCTGTGATTGAATCTCAAAAGGAAATGGCGCAACAGATGAGAAATAAAATCTTTCAAATTGAACAGAATTGTGCAAAAATTCAAGGAAGAGTCACCAATGCGAAGAGAAGCGTGCAACAGTTTGTTGATAACCTATTTGCTGTTATCGAGGCGAAGAAACAGGAGATCATTCATGAAGTAGAAAATCAAGAAAAACAATCACTCCAGCAACTGGGAATACAAAGGAATGAGATTGAACACCCAGCTCAAAAGATTGAGACAGGAATTGAAAAAACTGAGACACTTCTAAAGCGAAGCACAAGCCCTGAGATAGTGCAGTTAGATAAGACATTGAAAACAATCTTTCAGGAAGGAGTCAGGCTTGAAGGAGAAGAAGTCGACTGTGACCTTGAAGGTCTTTGTCAATTTATTTTCGTGGAAAACGAATCATTACTAGAGAAAGCAATCACTGAAGGAATCGGCTCATTCAAAACCTTCCTTCCCAAGACTAGTGCGCAGCAATCAAATGCCGAAGGAAAAGGAATCAATGAAGCCGTCGTCGGACTTCAAGCAGAGTTTGTTTTGACAACAAGAAATGCTGAAGGAGAACAATGTTATTACGAGCGTGACTGTCTAACCGTTGAAATCAGAAATCAGCAAGGACAGGGCTGTGCGACGAAAGCGCGAGTCCAAGATAATAAAGATGGCAGCTACAACATCAGTTACTTTGCCAAAGAAACTGGAAAATGCAGTGTATCAGTAAAAGTAAATGAGGAACACATTCATGGCAGCCCATTTTCAGTTCAAGTCAAAGCTAGAGAGTTCAGATCCGTCTCATCGTTTGGACAACTGGGCTCGGCTGCTGAAATGCTATATCGGCCTTGGGGAGTGGCAGTGAATGAGCGTGATGAAATTGCAGTGACTGAGGTTGGTAACAACAGAGTCCACCTGTTTAGTAGTGATGGAAATTGCGTAAGATCGTTTGGTAAAGAGGGTGATAAACAGGGAGAATTTGACTTTACTACCGGGATAGCTTTTGATATAAGGAATGGAAATATTTTAGTGGTGGACAGTAACAACCACCGTGTTAAATTGTTCAGTGAGCAGGGTGAGTTCCTGAACCAATTTGGCGAAAAAGGAAATCTTGATCATCAGCTTCAGTTTCCCCATGGTTTATCTACAGACAGTGACGGGAGTGTTATTGTCGCTGATTCAGGTAACAAAGTAATTCAGATCTTTTCTCCCACTGGCCAGTTTTTACGTAAAATTGGCGGGGAGTGTTCTCTCAGGGAACCCGTGCACTGCGTGCAGTATGACAACTTTCTCATAGTCTCAGATGGCCAAGAAAATTCTATCAAGGTGTTTTCTAGGAAGGGAGATTTTTTGTACAAATTTGGAAAGAAGGGGGAGGGCGACGGCGAGTTCAATAAACCTCATTGCCTGTTTGTTAACAAGGCAGGACACCTGATGGTCTGTGACACATTGAATCATAGGGTTCAGGTGTTTGAACTGAATGGGAAGTTTATCACAAAATTTGGAACCAAAGGCACCGGGATGGGAGAGTTACATAACCCAGTCTCTACAGCAGTTCTCAGTGATGGTAAAATAGTTGTGTCTGACTTCAATAACGATCGTATTCAGGTCTTCGAGTAGATAAAGATCAACATGACGTAATTCAGTCAGCTGCTACAAAATATGATTTGATGTTCCATTGTTTCGCGACACGCTTTTTCAATTAAATGATCTCTGTTAGAAATTTCGGGCCATTTCGTATTCGAGATTAGTGTGATCTGCTTTAATTCGCATAGAACTGTGCGCGCTTTATTTTTCCGTTTGACACATTCTTTAATTATCAGTAGTTTTACGATTTACCTATTAACTAGGTTTTTATCCAGTATAGCCCTGTGTAATAGCAAGTCAGATCGCGCCTCCGATTATGTGATTTAACTATTGTAAGGATTCTAAGTTTTGATCGAAATTTATTTACTCAGATTTACTTAAGAGGTTAATGTTTCTTTAATTTAGTTTTTAAGGCTGTTTTTGTCTAAGACTTGAAAATTCGTCTTTTTTATGAAGGCAAATAGACTGAATCAAACAATTGAAAAATGAAAGAATTGCCTATTTTGAGAAAATTAAAATTCGAACTATGGACGAATTAGAGAGGCCAAGATATCGGCCTCTCCAATAATTTTAATAGCAACTGATTAAGAATAGCTTTTCAAAAGTCTGTTATGATTGACTTTAAGGTTATTCATGTAACATGCATTTGCTACACTTGTACGTTTTTTTAGCAGACATTATATCATTGAATTTTGTAAATAAACAGTGATATATTCTCTGTGACATTAGCAATTTCGTTACAACATATTTACCAATGTCGTATAAGCTTGTAGAGATTGAAAATTGTGAATAAAAAGTAAGATTTTGAAATCCAAACTTTGCCGGCTTAATTATTTGGTGCTCGGTGACAAGAGGCCAGTTCCAAGTTGTGTTGTGTCTCTGTTTCTGAACGATTCATGGGGAAAATGTTTAATTCACATGAAATAAGTTTGTTCTACCTAAAGCTGAGGTAAAATGGTTTTAAGAAATATTTCCAAATGAATGGTTTCACAAGAAAACTCCTACTGACACAGTGAGAAGAGCGAACTCGGATATGGCCTATGAAGAGGGGGATTTGGGCAATAGTGATATAACTCTTCCTTTAAGTCAGGATAAATTTCAAATTAACGTTCATGAAAGCGGAAAATTGTTTAGACATGGGTCAACAATAATAGGCAAAACAGTCACGTTTTCCGTCTCGAAATCACGACGCGGGGCGCGAAGCCTCCAATTTATCTTTTGCCCGAACTCAAGTGTGACAAGTAGCCATGATCGGGCCGTAGTTTAACCATTCTTTTATTGACTAGATTCAAAGTTAAAGAACAATTGCCAAAATTATAAGAGGTTTCTATAAATTATTGAAATAATGAAACAAATATTCATCGTTTGTCTCACGATGTAGTCACTTGAGATGTAGATCGCGACGTTTCGACTGCTTACTGCTAGTCTTCTTCAGGCGATAAGGTCGACTGATTGCACAATATCATTTATATCACAAAGGTCGGCTGTGATTGGTGCATTTCGATCCTCCTATTGTTCCATTGTTCCGGCGAGTAGCTGTTCCCTCAGTGGTCTGCTGTTGTACCGTTCTCCTGTTGTTGTGTTTCTTGATCGTGGGTATCCATGCTTCAGGAATTTCAATTCCACTATCCCTGTTGATGTTGTTAGGGTGAAGTCTTATGTGAATAGCTTCCTTGACCCTACGTGTGTACCAGTGAGGATCTCGATCAATAAACTTGACCTCATTCCAGATAGGATAGTGGCCGGTCTCGTGGGTGTGTTCAGAAACGGCGGAGGTCTGGGTACGGGCGAGTCGTATATCCCTGTCGTGTTCTTTGATCCTCTCCTGCATAGATCTTCCTGTTTCCCCGATGTAGACTTTGCCGCACTCACAGGGAATCCTGTAGACAACACCATCTTGTTTAGCTGGGTTGACGGTGTCCTTTGGTCGCACTAAGTGTGACCGAAGTGTCGTGTCGGACTTAAAGACGGTGCGAATGCCTTGTTGTTCTAGGCAGCGGCGGAGAGACTCCGAAACTCCTTGGACATAAGGTAAAACGGCGGTGGATTTAAATTCAGCGACAGGCTCTCTTCTCGGGGTTGTTCGTGCCTTTGTGATCTTCTGTTCAAAAGAGGAGGGATATCCGTTAGAAACAAGTACAGATGACAGATGTTTCTTCTCTCCAGCGATTACTGATGGCTTGGTGACGAGACGTTTAGCCCGGTCGTACAGACACTTCACAATACCGCGCTTTACTGACTGAGGGTGGTGTGAATCATACGCTAGGTACCGGATCAGTATGTGTTGGTTTCCTGTAGACGCTGGTGGTAAGGCGGCCATCAGGTTCTCTGTAAACTGACGTGTCGAGAAAGGCGATCTTGTTGCTGTTCTCGATCTCCATGGTGAAACGGATTGATTGTTGTTGACTGTTCAGGTGTTGCAGGAAGACGTCAACTCTATCCCGATCCAGGATGGTGAAAGTATCATCTACGTAGCGTTTCCAGATCTTAGGCTTGTAAGGTGCGGACTCTATTGCTTGTTCTTCAAATATCTCCATGTAGAGATTAGCAATAACCGCGGATACAGGGCTCCCCATGGCTGTGCCGTCTCGTTGCTCGTAAATCTGTACTTGTTTCTAACGGATATCCCTCCTCTTTTGAACAGAAGATCACAAAGGCACGAACAACCCCGAGAAGAGAGCCTGTCGCTGAATTTAAATCCACCGCCGTTTTACCTTATGTCCAAGGAGTTTCGGAGTCTCTCCGCCGCTGCCTAGAACAACAAGGCATTCGCACCGTCTTTAAGTCCGACACGACACTTCGGTCACACTTAGTGCGACCAAAGGACACCGTCAACCCGGCTAAACAAGATGGTGTTGTCTACAGGATTCCCTGTGAGTGCGGCAAAGTCTACATCGGGGAAACAGGAAGATCTATGCAGGAGAGGATCAAAGAACACGACAGGGATATACGACTCGCCCGTACCCAGACCTCCGCCGTTTCTGAACACACCCACGAGACCGGCCACTATCCTATCTGGAATGAGGTCAAGTTTATTGATCGAGATCCTCACTGGTACACACGTAGGGTCAAGGAAGCTATTCACATAAGACTTCACCCTAACAACATCAACAGGGATAGTGGAATTGAAATTCCTGAAGCATGGATACCCACGATCAAGAAACACAACAACAGGAGAACGGTACAACAGCAGACCACTGAGGGAACAGCTACTCGCCGGAACAATGGAACAATAGGAGGATCGAAATGCACCAATCACAGCCGACCTTTGTGATATAAATGATACCGTGCAATCAGTCGACCTTATCGCCTGAAGAAGACTAGCAGTAAGCAGTCGAAACGTCACGATCTACATCTCAAGTGACTACATCGTGAGACAAACGATAATACACTTTATTATTGCATCTACCACGATGAATAACAACAACCTTTTCCTCGACAAATATTCATATATCCTTTCTATTGATTAACAAGACTTGTGCATTTTAACCAAATGTATGATTGCCAAAATACTCCTTGTGTAAGTTATGCCTCCCTACTCGATCACAAAAATTAGAAAAATAGTAATTGATCGTGGAATCAATATTTCCAATCATCATTTTCAACCTTGGATTAAGGGATAGATAACTATAATTTAAAAAAGAGTGATAGCGTGACAGCGTGACCAAGCCGCTATAGCACCATCTTTCCATTAGCACAAACGATTCAGTTTTTGATCCAGCTACAAAAATTTTAGTTTGAATATCGAAAGGGCATAGCACGATTAACTCTGCTAAGGGATTTAAGAACGACGTATTGAATACTCTTTGTTCGACGCGAATTTAAAAACTCAATTTAAAAGAAAAATTGTATGAGCTCATAAGATCAGAGGCAACCTTCCGTGGGTATATTTCCGTCTGCGACGCAGGCTAAAGCTCTATTGCCACCCAAACATTTTGCACTTTTGAAAAGCCAATTTCTCCTTGAATATCACAATCCATAGTGGCAAATATTTAACAAATTGTTAAGTTTCACAACCTCTTTGAATTCGATTGAATGTTTGGAGGCAATTTGCATCTAGCATGATGCCTTCTAAGCGCAAAGACGTACAGCTGTATGTTAATGACGAAAAATGGCGCTAAAAGATCGCTCTATTGTTAGAGCGAAAAACATGTGAGGCCCCAAAGGCCGAAAATTGTTTACCTCCCCCCTCCCCTAAGAACAAATATTACCGAAATAGAGTAGGTCAGTTGCCATCAAGCAAGTGCACCTGTTGCAGCCGCATTTAATTCTTTGTTATTTTTTTCCGTTTGAACGTGCATTCTTTCGTGATCATCGCATTCTTTTCGTTTATCTCGCTTTCACGTTATCGATATTCTGTTAGGTTTTTTCGCATAATTTTGTTTTGTTTCAGTCCCCTTTTGTATGCGTCTTTCTAGTTTATTTGTGCATTTTCATCGCGACGCTACTATCATCTCGTTTCATTTACCGCCCTGTCGTTTTCCTTTTACGTGTTCCTTAGCTTCCTAGTCATACAAAGCTTGTAAGTATCGTCTTCCTTCGGCTCGTTATTTCTGTTTCTTTTATTGTATTCGTCTATAACTTGTAATTTATTTTGTTTGTAGCAACCGCTCCCTTTTCATCGCTTTCTTCGCACTCTATCGTTAAATTACACATTTCGTCTTGTCGATTAAAGCCAAGTAGCGTGTTGAACGTTGACTACAATAGCACCATTCCCACCCCTACCCCCTCTACAATTCCTAATGACTCTCTCTCAAATCCTTCATTACATGATAACTATGAGAAAAAACTTCGTTTTTAATCATAAATTGACACCTAAAAATCTGCATGATCTTTTACAAAAATCGCAGAATAACTAAAAAATGACTAGCTGATGAGTCGAAAGTTTGAAATGGCATGCAATATACGTGAAAACCACCCGCTTTTGTACAGTCACGTGACGGTATTCGCACGCTTGTCAGTATCCAGCAGCCCAGCCACTCTTCCTGGGGTCGGATTTGCCTGTCAGTGTTCCATCCTCATTTCTGGCCACAGCCTGAACCACTGCGAAACCGCTTATATTCCTGACCTCATGTCCAAGTCTCTGTAGGCCTTCCTGGATGGAGAGGGGCATGGGGTAATCTTTGTCGATACGAATGTACATCGGAAGTAACTGATGATGGAGTCTGGGTTCGACTACGGCTTGCGGTAGA